>NC_051158.1:134555310-134855310 GCF_013339745.2 Dermacentor silvarum | reverse complement strand
TAAGGATTTCTGTTTTAGTGTGCTTTTCGACATGGTGCCGCCATGCAAGAAGCGAAAGTTTTTATCCTTGGAGGATAAAGCTCGTATCCTGGCCGAAGTCGCAAGTGGACAGAAGAAAGCCAACGTTCTGGAAAAGTTTGGGATTTCTCCCAGTTCGCTGTCCACCATTCTGAAGTTCAAAGAGGCAATAGAGCAAGCACTTGCATCAGGCACATCAGCCAAGCAGAAGAAGCCGACGCCGTCAGCGCAGGAAAAGCTCGACAAGGCTATGCACACGTGGTTTGTGGAGACGAGTGCAAAGAAGATACCTATCAGTGGAAACGCTGTGCAGCAGAAGGCCCTAAATTACGCTTGCCTGCTGGGAATTGACGACTTTTAAGGCGAGCATAGGCTGGCTCAGCAGATTCAAGGACATTGTCGGCAAGACTGCTTTCTGGCATGTCAGCATCGGCAGACACAGGCAGTGCATATCTGCCTGGATCTCAACGAACGTTTCGGCATTGTTGAAAGACTATGCCATGAGTGACATTTACAATACTGACGAGACAGGCCTGTTTTATGAGATTCTGCCGTTGAAAACCCTCTAAATGAAAGGTCGGTGTTGCCACAGTGGGAAACACAAAGAACTGAGTGACCGTGCTGCCGGGCATCAATGCGGACGGATCTGACAAGCGCCCACCGCTAGTTATCAGGAAAAGTTCAAGGCCCCGTTACTTTAAAGGCAATAAGAGCCTACCCACAGAATATGTAGCCAACAGCTGATCTTGTTTTTGATGACGTGGGCCATTTCCTCAAAATGAGCGGCATCATTTGACTGCAACATGGCCAGGCCGGCGGGCGTGCTTGTTGCTGGACAGTTTCTCCGCCCATCTCTGAATGCGGAGCTCACAAATTTGGAGCTCAATACTTTCCACCAAACTGCACTTTATAAAACAGCCACTTGACCAAGGAGTCATTAGAAGTCTGAAGTCAATTTAGGTGCACCTAAATCTAAGTCCATGTACTTTCGCATTTCGCCCCCATCGAAATGCAGCTGCCGTGGCCGGGATTTGATGCCGCGACCTCGTGCTTAGCAGCCCAACACCATAGCCACTAAGCAACTACGGCGGGTCTATAAAGTGTTTTAGACAGGAAGGTCGACATTTTGATACGGAGACTTACCTTTTGGCATGTTAGCACAGCTCACAGATGCTGCCCTACGAAATCGGTAAAACAGTTATCTTTACTGTGTTCGGTTATACTAAATTCTTACACTAAACTGCACGCACAAGCTCAACTTTTGATATTTAGTTGGAGTGTCGTGGAAGCCGCTCAAATGTATCATGAATAAACTTGCTCATTTGAAGTTTGCTGTTAAAGTGAAATCCTGTTATCTTGATCATTGTTAATTTGATAAATTGATAAACTCGTATACCACCAAGAATCTCAAGAGGAAAAACGTACAATCTGATCATTTCTTTTTCATACCTCCCGTGCATGTAGTGTAGTGCAGTGTAGCCCAATTTTCTGGGCACAGGTTCGCCCAATAAAAAGTTCGTTTCGCAATACAGTTTTTGCTACTGTCCTCTCTTCAGTCACTACAATGTGACATATGGCAGAGGTGCTTAGTTTTCGTGGAGTGGAGCAGAGGCAAAACACCGCGTTTCTAATCTGAAGGTTGCAAATTCGAATCCTCCTCCAGTCCACTACATTTTTCAGGCATGGAGTGGCGCCTGACATCGGCAGAAAAAGAAGATATAGATATATATGTATTGCCGAGAACTGGTTGGGCTATACTAGTCTAGGTGCAACCAAATTACGAACAATTACTCACAAAACAATGCATTGAACGACTGGAATCTGTAAAAGTTCAGTTGTCAGCCTAACGTGTGATGGTGCGTCACCAAATTTCACTACGGCAAAATGCCTTGGTGCAGAACTCAAGCCTGATCCTGTCGAGTTCTCCACATATGATCCTTTAAAAACCCAGTTGACGAGTCAAGGGATATGCATATCCTGCTTGACCCATGCCACATGATGAAGTTGATTAGAAATTCACTGACAACAATGTCTTACATCACTAATGTTGGTGGAAACCACATAAAATGGGCTTACATAAAGGCACTGGAGGCACTGCCTTGGCAATAAGCTAACTAAGGTGCGAGAAGCAGAAGATGAAGGTATGCCTCGCAGTTCAGGCACTCAGCTTCAGTTGCAGACCCTCTTGACATTACAGCTGAACTACAGCTGTCCAATTCATGGTGGCTTACAAGCATCTATTGGTCCAGACAGAAGTGAGATCGTCCACCTCAGGAAACTGTTCGCAAAATATTGTTTCTATTCTGGATGCATCTGCCTCTGCCCCTACATTTTGTGCAACCACTGAGATCACATCGCAAAGGTCTGCCATCCTACAACCAGAGGACCACGATTACACAGACTGAATTGACTATCCAGAGAGCCTCTCCACATTCGCCTGCTCTGTCGTGCCTTACATTGCCGGCTTTGTCGCTCGCAAAATTGCTGCTACAAACACCTGTGAGGTGTGCATAGCTCTTCATGGAGTGGATACATCTCTATTGGTGAGACAAAAAAATCGAGGTGGACTCTTTTACCCTTCCGAAGACGTTGTGTCACAGTGCGAAACAGCGGAAAACGGGCTGCGTCAGCTGCAGCCTTCCACTCAATGCCTTAAGAACATATATGCCAATACCAAACAACTAGTTCTGCAGATACTGAGCTTAATCACTGGAAAAGATGTGGTTTTCACAATTGGAACAACTTTTTGACATCGATGTGTTGGACAATCACATTTACAACTTGAGTACACAAGTATTGTAGCTGTACATCAACATCAGGCTGCACCACATGACAAAGGAACGAAACAGGGAACTCGTGAAAGATGAAGTTAGGTCTTTGCTTTCAAAGCTTGTCATTTTTAGGAATCAGTGAAACAACTCGGCCGTAACGTTCATGTTGGCTATCTTTGGCTATGCGCTGAGGAAGCTGTACAAACAAAATTTTTACTATGAAAAACGAACCGTTCTGTAGTCTTTTTAAATGCTGCCACTGTATCGACGACTATGTGAGCATGTTTTTACTTCTCTAGTGGCAATCATTTGCAGAAAAAAAACGGCCGCGGACGCACGCTACATGCTACGCGGCCGCCTTCCTGCCCACCACAAGATGGCCGCCGCCGGCTTCACTGTGCTCTATGGGTAGGTATAGGCGGCTTCCACTCTGGCAATCTTTTTATATCCTCCTAGGGCCGCAGTCAGAAGCATCGCTGCCTTCAGCAGGCAGTCGCGAGCTAGGGACGCTGGGATGCATTGCTTCTGAAGCAACAACATCAAGAGGGGTGAAAAGGAAAAAGAAAGATAACAGTCAGTTAATATTAGAGGAATTGGGCAATGTTTCAAGTGCAATCAAAAGATGCAAACCACAGGACGAACTGGAAAATTGTTTTCTCTCTCTCTGCTCAAACACATGAGGGAGGTCAGTGAGGACAGGCATCTCGACATGAAAATTAATTGATGCAAGCAGTGAAGGAATTCAAAAATTTGTGTTTTTTAATGAATGCCTTTTGTATAATAAAGCCAAGAGACAATGTAACAAAAGAAATAATTGAGGAATTTAATTGCTTTATATTGAAATGTAGAAATAAGAAAAAGAGAAATGAAAGTGGATGAAAAGATAACTTCCCATTGATGGGAGACGAACCCACAATCTTGAAATTATCCTTGCGTTGCTCTAGCAATTGAGCTGCAGCAATGGCTAACTCTCTGCAAACTTTCTTGAGTATATATGTGCATGCACTAGATCGTGCCCTGGTAGTGTTTAGCTTGCGTTACTCATGCAGCAACACTCCCAGAGCATAATCTAGTACACATAAACACCCTAGGAAATTGATGGAGGAATAGCCTCCACTGTAGCTCAATTGGTTTTGAGTTTAGCTCCCACCAGTGTCAAGTTATCTTTTTGTTCACTTCATTTCTCTTCTCAAAATGTCGACATCACAAAAAAATGAGTTATTTTCCCCAATGCTTTACCACGTGTCCTTGTCTGCTGGTTTCATATCAAAGCCCCTCATTTCTTTTTGTTCATTTTACATTCTATTGTATTTTCGTGCATAATTATTCAAGAATTTTATAAAGTTGATATCTGTGAGCCTGGTTTGTTGGCCATTGCTGCTGTCTTTTAGCAACATACCTATAAGACAGGTGTGTCTTTTATGTGTCCTTACTGATTGAACCTGTCTTGCAGCAATGAACCTTGTTGAGTTCATCACCTATGCATACCCAAGTTTGTGCATGCATCTACGGGTGCCTGTACATGCCTGTAAACAAAAATAAATATAATGGACCTTTAACCAGTCCCTATTGGAAGTTTTGGTTATACGCTGCAAGTTTAAAGCGTTGTCTCGGGGATATTCTAACACCGCGAGCATTTTTTAAATTGTTTTAGTATTAGAGGTACTAGCAGAAAGTGAAATGTCTTGCCACCATCTATCTAGCCAGGAGGCGAGGTTCACTGCCAATATAGACAACCTCTCCCATGACTAGCGTCCACAAGCCACATTCCTTGTTTGCCACCTCCCATATTGAAGCTAAGTACGCTTGCATCACAAGCCCCGCATCCTTCCTTTTTTTTCTCCTTTTTTTTGCGTGATTTACAGAGTTGGTCTTCCATTTTCTGCATTGGCTGTGTGGCCAAAGTCTTCGTACATAATCAATGACACTAAAGGCAGTGCATAAATGAGGCATTTGTACACATGACCCCATTTTTCTGGCAGCGATCAGGGCTACCTGAGAGGAGTCGCAAAAAGCATGTGAGCTTGAACAGATTGTTAAGTTCAAAGAAAATGTAAGAAATTTCTGCTGCTGTCATGCTGTGCATGTGCAGTTTAATACTTTGTAGACACAATCGTCAGCATGCGAATGCTGAAGCTGGGTGGGGGGATACTCTAAAGAATAGCATATACCAGTTTTTAATGTACCATTTTAGCTTAATGCTGTATTTTGGGTTTTTGTTTAAATTCCATTCCTACAATTTCTTTCATTCCTACAGTTTTTCTTCATTCCTACAGGGTGCTGCACACGCTCTGTATATACGGTATGGTCTACTGTTAATGAAGGGGACTCAAAATTAGTATTCCAGCACTGTTGTAGCATATGAAGGTCTGGAAAATACTTCTTTTATTAATATATTCTCTGTTGAATACAATCAAGTGCTTTTTTCTTTCTGAAGCTGAAGAATTAGTTACAGTGTGTTCCACTTCATACGCCTACACAAGTTATACTGACGGCTGTGGAAGCAGCGTTATTGTCACCACATATAGGATATGCATGCCTTCCGGCGGCTAATCAGCCCGATCTTTGCCCATGCTTTTGCGCTTTCCTCTGCTAAATTGTTCTGCTAAATTGTGGTGTTTGCGCGCCGTGTGTGCGATCCCCGCATTACTATTTTAACACTAGACAGTTCTAGGTGGGCGTTCGCTATACCGCTGCGTCAGCTGTAAAAAGGGCGAATCGCCCGTTTTATATAGCGTAGGCAATGGTACAGCATTCAATATACTAAAACTGCCCACACGTCCTTTATGCGCGCACACAAAAACGCTGATATGGAAAGCAATTGCTCTCCTGACGAAGACAAATCCCCATGTCGAAATAGTGGCTCCTTGTTCTGCCACTGTAGATCATGTAAAGCAAAAGCAAAGAGGTTACTTACAGCCGTATAGTAAAGTCCTTCTTTACGCATTTGAAAGACGGGCCGGACCCACCAACGTTGCTGCGGACAATTTCTGCGCTCCCGCCGCCTTTGCAAGAGCCACAGCAACAAAAGTTTCTGAGCACGAAGCAAAAGCTTTATTCTCGTGTTGTATCGTGTGGTACATTGCGGGTGGAGAACGCTGAAGCTGGCAAAGCAAGAGGATAAACAAAAGCTCGATAGAAACGTCGTGTGTATACAGTAGCGCACAGATATCTACTCCAGTCATGGGCAAGCAGACGCTATCGTGCGTGTGGGAAGAACAGTGGCGATTTTGATGATCAATGTAGATTTGCTTATTAACAAAGTGTAGATTACAAACGGCGTGCATTTCTCAATTTAAAAACAATGTAGTAGATCTAACATTGATAGATCTAACAGCCAAAGAACACTAAGTCTCAAACTTCGAGAGACTCCCAAGGATTATATTGACGCGTGTACTTGTTTATTTTTCTCCGGTGACCTCTTTTCACCAGCTAATAAACATAAAATGCAGGACATAGTTGCAGATCCGATACATGCAGGACACGCCTGCATGTATCGGATCTTGCCCGAGTGCTATCAATAGTTCTGTCCGTTGTCGGTTGTCATCGAACCTTGCATAATCTGATTGCATGCGCGGTGTGAATTGTGTGGTACTTTCTGAAAGGCACGCGGGAACCAATGATTACGCTGAAACCTTCAACGAGTCATGTGTAAAAGCCGACGCGCCTCACCCGCTGATCAGATTCCAACGATCGCCGAGTTTGCTCACGCTATCGTTGTGCCTTGAGTGTAGCCCAATTTTCTGGGCACAGGTTCGCCCAATAAAGAATTAGTTTTGAAATACACAGTTTTTGCTACTGTGCTCTTCACAGTCACTACAATTTAACATCTGGCAGAGGTGCTTAGTTGTGTAAGGGGCGTGGCGTGGATGAGAGCAGGGCTCCTAATCTGAAGGTCGTAAGTTCGAATTCTCCTCCAGTCCACTACATTTGTTCAGGCATGGAGTGGCACCTGAAATCGACAAAAAAAAGATATATATATATATATATAGATATATATATATATATATATGACGCGAGCAGGAGGTTGCGGACGGAGACAAACATGGTCGCCCGAACACTAGTTTTTTAATCTTCGTCGTCCTCCTTCACCACTAATGCACTGCACCGTCCTTGTGTGGTTCGTTACACACTTACCCCTCCTCCCGAGAGAGCGTGCGCAACAAGCTACATGAGCGGGAGCAAGGATATGATGATAAAATATCAGAAGGTGCAGTTATTACAATGTCCTGGCTTTAAGCTCATTCCAACTTCTAAGAAATGTGTGGCAGTCTGGTGACGTCCAGTATAGCTCGGGTGGCCGAGGCTGGCTGGTGCACTCTGGATGACATATGCATGCCCTGATGAAAGAAGGTGTTGACACATTGCAGCAGTGGGAACTCGGATGTAGTGGGTGTCGGCTGACTCGTCGCGATTGGCAGACACGCGGTGTCTTCAGCTCGAAAGTTCCGTTGACTGAGTAGTCGAGGCGAATTCTTTGTTGGTCCAATATGTCAGGAAAGTGCCTGCGTTCTTTTCGTCGTTGTGCACAGCGTCGTCGCACGAATCATTGGGGTGGAAGCAGTCCTGATAGGTGGTGCTGAAGGTGCACCCGGCAACCTTTCTTGATTGGAAAACGTGGTCTTCATTGAGTTTGCTTTGAGTTGAGTGGGCTTACTCATTGACGCCTTTCTTGTTGTCGCATCTGTGCTATCGGTGACTCTCTTTGTCGTCGTCTATTTCGAAGTTGTTGTCGGGGTCGTTGAAGGTGTTCTTGGAAGTTGCTGAAGTTGATCTTTGGGATGATGTTGCAACAGTTGTTGAGGTAGCGTATCTATCGGAATATGCCTTTGATTGCTTGAGCAGATTAACGTGGAGACGAATGTGTAGTTTGCACACTGCTCCTGTTTGTGAGACTTATCTGGTGGCGAGGGCAGTTTATTAGGTTTCTCACTAGACTCTTCTGAAGCTGCTGGGACTTCATTCAGAATGGACGCTTCAATAATTTGACAACGTGCGATGCTGCTTGGCGCATGCGAAGCTTCTGAAATGGCAGTGGCTTGTTGAGGTGTAGTATGCAGAAGAAAGCTTGAGAGTCACGAAGCAGCTTGATCTCTAGATTTAGGCGGCTCCAAATTGCCCTCGCCTTGAAAGGTACCTGCATTGGTGCTGGCGCTTGTATTCTGATTTCGTCTTGACATTAAGCAAGTTGGATTCATTTCACCAGAAGAACTGATTGTTGCTCTATTTTCTCGATTCGTGTTGCTCATAGAGAAGTTTGTGACCATGCAGTTTAGAATTCCTGTTGATTGATTGCTGGAGGATGTCGCAGTGGATGTCGCTTGGCCATGTGCTCGCAAAGAAAGGTCGTTGTCTGTCTGCGATGCTGTGACGCAATGCTCAGTTGCGTAAAGCATGAACTGCGGCGAAGAGTCGTATCCGCGCATTCGAGACGAGCAATAGGCTGCGTCAGATGGTTCAGGGACATGATTCCTGCGGCATGTCGATAGTGAAGTTGGGTGTGTGGTAGTCATCATCATTATAGGCGTGCGTTTCTGCGTCATCTTCTCGGGAGGATCACTACATGGGAAACTCCTCCACGATCTTCTCATACGAGGCCTTGTTCGCCACTGATGATGATAGTTACGTTGAGTCTGTGTATGACTGCGGCGACCCAATAGAAATGTGTCCAGCCAGTGGATAATGGAGGGATCTGTGACGTATACTTGAAATCGACTCATCATCTCTTCTTTGATTTTTCTTCCATGATTCGTTATTTTCAAATATGTGCATGAGGTAGAAGTAAAATGCCTCACCAGTGACGTAATCGTTGAAGTTTGTGACCATATCCCTTTCCAACCATGATGCAGCAGATGCGTGGAGCTCGAAGAGGTGGAACCAATCTTCCACGGGCCCATCGTCCACTGATCCGGTGTACTTGGGTATGTCTAAGGCTTGTGGTGATGCAGTCATGATGCTGGTCGGTGTCGGTGGGGGGAGCTGTGCGCTCGTAGTTCACAGTGTGGCGTGGAAGGCTTCCATGTTGATGTGCGGATAATGAGGTGGTGCTAGGTCTTCATCCTGTCGACTTGTGTGACGCGAGCAGGAGGTTGCGGACGGAGACAAACATGGTCGCCCGAACACTACTTTTTTAATCTTCGTCGTCCTCCTTCACCACTAATGCACTGCATCATCCTTGTGTGGTTCGTTACATATATATATAATGCCAAGAGCTAGTTGGGCTATACTAGTCCAGGTGCAACCAAATTACGAAGGCCCACTAAGCTTCAACAAAGTCACTCCCTCATAAGAACAGGAATTGGCCTCCCTGGTGCAGTATTCAGCCACTACCTCCCTCATGACTCCTACAACTAACCCATGGCCCTCAGTCCCCAGCAGCTGCAGAGCAGCTGACCAAGGCGGTGGTCAGACCTGAGATGCGGCAGGGGGTGCGAAGAATCTCTGAGTGCGGACAGGCCATCACTGGAAACTGAACCTGGCAACGTTCAACATGCGCACCCTCTCGAGTGAGGCCAGCTTAGCAGGACTATTTGAGGAATTCTCAGGCATTGCATGGGATGTTATTGGCCTCAGTGAGGCTAGAAGAACTGGTGAGGCTTATGCATTGCTAACGGCCACATCCTCTCCAACAGAGTCTTCCACATAAAAGAGAATTCGGGGTAGGATTTCTAGTCCATAGCGGGCAACATTGATGAATTCTACAGCATTAATGAGGGTAGCAGTCGTCATAATAAAGCTGAATAGGAGGTATAGAATGAAGCAAGCCTAAGCCCCAACCTCCAGTCACGATGATAAAGAAATAGAAGTTTATGAAGATGTTGAATTAGCAATGAGAAAGGTGCAAACTCAGTATAATGTAATCGTGGGTGACTTCAATGCAAAAGTGGGGAAAAAGCAGGCTGGTGAGCAAGCAATTGGCAACTACGGCATCGATCGATTCTAGGAACACTAGAGGAGACATGTTGGTAGAATTCGCGGAAAGGAAGAGGCTCCGAATAATGAATACCTTCTTCAGGAAGTGCAGCAACGTCAAGTGGACCTGGAAAAGCCCTATTCGAAACAAGGAGTGAAATAGATTTCATACTCTCTGCCCATCCCAGCATAGTGCAGGATGTAGAAATGTTAGGTAGGGTAAGTGCAGTGACCATAGGTTAGTGAGGTCTAGGATTTCTCTCAATTTGAAGAGAAAAAAGAATAAAATTAGTCATCAAGAAAAAGGCCAACCTAGATGCAAAAGCAGACCAATTCAGGCTGGTGCTCGCAAACAAATATAACCAGATCTTCAAGCTCATGCTTTTGCTGGCTGCGTGTACAGCACATGATACAAAATCGAAAATATGTCAGAATTTCTACCCTAAACTATAGCGTACAATATAGACTGGTGAATGGTTCTTTTTGTCTCAAAACATCTGTACGTAGTTGTGTGCCACGTGGCACAAAACATGTGTACTGGGGATGTATTGTCGATGATACTATCGCTTTCTCATGACATAGTGCTCAACCAGCCAATGGGCTAGCAGTTAAAGCCATATCGCCGGAAGCGACCGTCTCGGAATACGTCCCCTAGTTAATATTCCAAGCATCACAGAGGCCCTAACAGGCGGCGCTGGCCCCTTGCGACCGGTAAAATAACCAGCATGTTGTTATTCCTTCATCTTCAACGTGCCGGTTGGTTGTGTGAGCTGCTATGTGGTTGATGCTGTGTTTTTGGGTTTGCTGTAATGAAATGTGACGTAGTTCGCATATACGAAAGTGCGAGAAGGTTGCTTGCATCACGCTGCAAGCTCGCTGTATGTGTGGCACACCAGGCAAATGTGGACCAACGATTTTTGTGCCGTAGAGTGCGTTCTCTTTGTCTCTGGTTGTGTAAATTTTGGTGGACGGCATAAAGAAATAATACGTATTATTAGCGTGTCTCAGTTCCTTCGCTACACAACCGCATGTATGCTGGGAGTAACATCGTCGACGCAGCACCGGCAACTTAGAGAGCGCTTTTTGACTGCGTCGTACTGTTAAATAGGTTAGCAATCGTGCTTGCTAACTACACGTGTGTTGTGCACGCTTCTCGTGTGTGCATACAGTGAAATCTCGATGATACGATCACGGCTAATACGAATTTCCGGATGATACGAATTTTTCTGTGGTCCCAGCCTAGCCCCATTACTTTGCAACATGCTTGAGAACGGTTTGCGTCGGTTGATACTGCCAAGTGTACTTGTTTATCTTTCACTGGTGACCGCTCTTCACCGGCTCACAAATGTTAACCGTTATCGCTTGGCGCAGAATGCGCCTGCATGAATCGGAAGTTTCTCGAACGTTATTGATGCTTCTTTCCGTTGTCCATTTTCACCGACGCTTATGTTATCTGATTGTATGACCGACGCAAAATGTCTAGAACTTTCTGGAAGACACGCGGGCAGCAGGGAATAATCTGGAACATTCGATGACTCATGTATAAAAGACGACGCGTTTCGCCGCTGATCATATTTTCGACGATCGCCTATTGTGTTCGCTGCTATCGTTTACCTTGGAGTGCAACTTGCTTTTGTGGGCACAGGTTCGCCCAATAAAGTCCGTTTCGTCATTCACAGTTTTGCGACTGTTTTCTTCACCGTCACTACTACGTGACGCCGCCGCACCGACGACCGCGGAAGACAACAGCGCGCAGTCATGCGCTTTCTCCCTTTCTCTTTTGGTGTGGAGGCGCGGACGTGGCGCCGGACAGCGTGGAGGCGGCGACTGGGCGCGAAGAGTGGAGCGGTGGCGCTTTTGTTGCTCTTGTGCTTTTCCTCCGGCGCACAAGTCGATGGCATGCGGAAAGGCATGCCATCAGACGGAGTGGCTGCTGTGCTTCGGGCCGCGTTCTTTGTGTTTGCGCCATTTTGCCTAGTCGCAGCAAGCTATGTTTCACAAGCGGAAAGTGCTCTCCTTTAAAGAGAAATTAGACATTCTTCGAAAGGTGGATGGGGATCCCAAGAGGAAGCGGACGGAGTTGGCTAAGGAGCTAGGCCTCGCAACGTTAACACTGAGCACAATTGTTGCACAGCGAGACTCCATCATGAAAGATGTGCTTTCGTTCAACGTCAACGCGAAGCAAGCGAAGACCGCTCAGCACATGAAGCTTGAGAAGACTCTCCTGACTAGGTTTAAGGAAGTAACCGCAGCTGGTGTAAATATTGGCGGTAAAGTTTTGCGGGAGAAAGCCGACGAGTTTACACTTGCTCTGCACATCGATTCCAGGCCTCAGGTGGGTGGCTGCAGCGTTTTAAGACTAGGCACAGTCTAGTTTATAAAAGCGTTTGCGGCGAAGCAAAAAAAGCTGACGAGGCAGCTGTCAGCGACTGGCTAGCGAAGCTGCCATCACTCATCGCGGAGTATGAGCCTCATGATGTTTTTAATACTGATGAGGCAGGTCTGTTTTTAACATGCTACCCGAGAAGAGCCTCTGTTTAAAAGGCGAAGTATGCAAAGGAGGCAAAAAAAGCAAAGAGCGCATTACGGTTCTCTTATGCTGTAACGCCAACGGATCGGAGAGTCTTACGCTCAGGGCAGTTTCAAAAGCCCCGGTGCTTCAAGCGCGAGTCATTTGCCGTACGTCTATTGCACAAACAAAAAGGCGTGGATGACGGCGGCGCTGTTCGAAGAGTTTCTGTTGCGCCTTGACAGGAGAATGGCTTGCAAGAATTGGAAGATTGTTCTGTTTCTTGACTAGTGCGCCGCCCACCCGAGGCAAGTAACGCTTCAAAACGTTAAACTTGTCTTTTTACCCGCGAACACGATGACGCACCTACAACCTCTTGATGCTGAGATTATAAACAATGCAAAGCACCATTTCAAGAGCATTCTTGTGCGCCGCCTACTTGCTAAAATTGATCGGAAGGATGAAGGCAACCTGCGAATAAGCCTCTTGGACGCCATCCATTTTATAGCTATGGCATGGCATCGGGTAACTCCGCCTACTGTAGCGAACTGCTTCGGCAAGTGCGGCTTCTTCGGGAGTCCAGAAGGGTGCGGGAACGGCTTAATGTCGAGTGCACAGCTGATGACTTTTGCATGGCAGATGACAATCTCGCAACATGTGGTGCGTGCATGGTAGAAGATATTGTCAAAGAGGCCACATGCAAAACTGCTGATTCTAGCAATGATGGCGACGACATAGACGTGGGCGACGGCAAAGGACCACCACCGGCGACTAAAACGCTGCATGCGCTCAACGTTCTGAGGTGTGCTATGGCCGCGAATGAAATCAGCGACATGTGCACGCGTTTTTATGGATTTGAACAAAGTCTGCTAAGTGACCCGACGAAGAAAAAAAAGTAGAAGGACATTAGAGACTTATAGAAGAAATAAATGCTTTTTAAGTAAGTGTGCCTGAGTGAGTTCACCTCTGACTCCTTAATTTGGCTAGTTTTGTGTTTCGATGATACGAATTTCAGCTAATACGAATGTTTTTCGTGACCCCGTGAGATTCGTATCGAGATTCCACTGTATTACAGTAAAAGCTCGTTCATTCGCACCTTGTCAATTCAAATTTTCGAATAATTCGAACTAAGTGGCGCAGTCTGGCCATGCTCCATAGAGAGCCTCATGGATTTATTCAAAAGCTCATTAATTGAAACACTAATCCGGTCCGCCACAGATAATTCAAACTGCGCGCCGCCATAGCCAGCTTGCAGTCTCTGCTGTTAAGCGACAGATGGAGCGACAGATGGCGCGACATCCACTATCGTAGAGTGTTTTAGGGGTAGCACTTTAGTTTATTCACAAACGCTCTGCCGCATCGTCATGGACAGCGGGATACGCAGTGCGTTCGGTGGGAACCCCAAGGTCGGCCACTCTCTCTCCGTCGCCAGTGCAATTGCAATGTCTAAGCCTACGGGTGCGCCATTGCTCTCTTTTGTTCTATCCCTAGCGGGACGCGTCCGTCGCAGACCAACACTGCTCGCGTGCCGCTATGTCGTCGCGTGGCAAGTACCGTGCGAAAATGCTGAAGGATAAATTGGAAATTCTGCGGGAAGTGGATGCAGGGAAACAGAGCCAAGAAGCACGATATACCAAGAAGCATGCTCTTGACATACATCCGGAATAAGAAGATGATTGAGGACGCCTACGTGGCTGAAACTTTCGCCAAGGGTCGGAAAAGGCCTCGTACAGCTAAGCACCCGGACTTGGAGGCAGCGTTGCTCACATGAATCAATGAAAAATGGAGCCAGGATACCCCATTGAGTGGCTCCATCATAGTAGAGAAGGCGGCTGATTTGGCACGTCTGAACGTCTTCCGACTTTGCCGCTTCGGATGGATGGTTTCACTGCTTCAGGGACAAACACGACCTCGTTTTCTGCAGTGTGTGCGGCGAAGCCAAAGCCGTAGACGCAGAAACCTGCGCCGTGTGGTGAAATATGGTGCGCTACTAGACCACCTGAACAGGTACGCACCATCCGATATTTTCAATGCCGACGAGACCGCCTTGTTTTTAAACTTTTACCGGACAAAATGATCACATACAAGGGAAATGTATACGCAGGCGGCAAGCGCAGCAAAGAGCATGTCACGGCGTTGCTTGGGGCCAACATGACTGGAACAGAGAAGCTCCCCTTACTTATGATAGGGAAGTCACAGAAGCCTCGATGTCTTAAGAACATCCGCACGCTGCCTGCCAACTATGCTGCAAATAAGAAGGCCTGGATGATGGGCAAGCTTTTCAAGCAGTGGCTGAGGAAGCTCGACTGAAAATTTGAGCTCAGCAAAAGGCAGGTTCTCCTCCTCGTTGACAACTACTTGGCGCACAAGATGGAAATCGAATTGAGAGCCACTGAGCCGGTTTTTCTTCTGGCAAACACCACTGCGGCTCTTCAGCTTATGGATCATGACGTTATAAAAAATTTGAACAGTTGTTATAGACGCCACGTTCTCGAGAAGTTGCTCCTATGCTCCGAGAATGAGAAAACCTACACCGTGACTCTGCTCACAGCCCCTGCACATGTTTGTGCGTGCCTGGAATCAGGTAACCACAGAAACAATTGCAAATTGTTTCCGATACTGTGGTTTTCGGTGCCCTTAATGCAGGCACTAGTGAAGTTGAAGAGGAAATACGCTCTCCTGTTCATGTACAGGGGGTGCTCGGCGATGCGGAGGACTCTGGCATCTACGTGACTGTCGACAGCTGCACCGTGGTCTGCGGTGCCATGACAGATGATGAAATCATCGCCCAAGTCGTCGGCGAAGCCGAAGAACAAGTCGCGGACGATGACGACACGAATGATGAAGATGATGTTGGTGAAACACCAGTACAGTGCAGTCCACATATAACAATATTAAGAACAAAAAATCCGGTCGTTATAACCGATCATTGCTATATCTGGACTGCCGTAAAAAAAATGAATGCACTTTTGTAGACCTGAAACCAAACCTGCCACTTGTGATAAAAAATAGACGATATAGAAAGTAGGCTGTGAAAAATAAAACGTTTCTTTATACCTCTAAATAGCGTTTCAATCATTAGGCGCACTGAAATAGAAATCTGCACTTGCTCTTGGGGAAGTTTCGGTTTCACAACCACGATGTGCATCACATCCACCTGCTGCGCAAACACTGGTGGCTGTAATTAAGCGTGCATGAAATCAATAAGCGGACTCGATTGACGACAGTGCACTTTGGTTGAACATCGGGACCGGTGTCAAAGACAGACCATTGTCAATGTCGTCAGTGCCGTTGCTGTCATCGCCTCTGCCACACAACTTTTGTGACAATGATTGCCGCCATCAGAGATCTCTTTGCAGAACAAGGCAGCACTATCTGCACTAAAAAACTCCTCCATCGAAGCATCACCTGTTTCCTCGTCAGTAGCGACATGCTCCCAGAGTGTTCGGTAATGTCAGCGGCTTCCACCGTGTTAGTTTCACCCATGGGGGTTTCGTCCTAGCGCACAAAGCTCGCCTTTTCTGTTGATCAGCGTGGTTACTGCTTCTAGCCATCACAATCGTGGTGCTCCCGGTTTTCATAATCGTCGATATCATCGACTGCGCGAGCTCGTACTTCTTTGAGTCAGCGAAATTTGCAGCTTTGCGCTTTGTCGGCGCACCTCGCGCTGCTTCCGCGTTGCGTTTCCGCGCTCGCTGAGAGAGAGAAAGGGAGCCAGGCGCCGCTTGCTTATCACCATGCTTATCGCCTTTTTTTATCTCTCCTCTTTTATGGACGCTCACACAACGCCTGCGACGCGGACGGGAAGCAGCTGGCGCCATCTTGTACACGATGTGCCAACTTGCGATGCTCTCCGTGGCTTTTGCAAACGGCACGCAGGCGGGATGCACTGCACTGTAATTGTGGCAGATATGTAGTTACGTATACAAACTTTTCGCTCCGTCTCAGTTAAAACGCAAATTTCACTATTATTCTTAATAAAAATGCCGCCCAGCAGCAAAATTTCGATCATTATATCTGATATCCAGTGAATAACATATCAGTTTTTTTTCCTCATAGCCCTAATGCATAAGTTGATACTCTTAGGTCGACTCATCGTTATAACCGATATATTGTTATATGTGGTATCGGTTCTAAATGAACTGCGCTGTACTACCATCGTTGTCACAGGTGATGGACGGACTGAATCATACCCGGCTTTTCTTCAGTTTCGAAGGCGAAGAGGATGCTTTCCAGCACACTCGAGCTCCAGAAGATAAAGCGACAGCAATCGCTTTCAGAGAGGAGACGCAAAAAAACATTACGGACTTTTTTTGCAAATAAAAGTACCCAGTGATGCTCTACTTTTTCTTAAATCAGATGTAGTCTTTGCTTAATCACTTTCGTTAGTTCCAATTTCGGTTAATTCGAACTCATTAACTGTTCTCGTGAAATTCAAATTAACGAGTTTTTACTGTAGTGCCTTGCAAACGCAGGAAATAGAACTCCTACAACAACAACGAAAATTGTGCTGATGCTTGCTGCACGCTGGTTGTCAGAATTCAGATACGCAAATTTATTGCCTCAATATTGGCGTAATTGAAAATCGTAATAACCGTTTTCTTCCGATGATAAAGATTACATTCGGAAATATTCGTGTTCACCAGGTGCACCTTTGCGTGACCTCCCGCTTTTCTGCTGAAGTTGCATAAGAACGACCCATCTACCTTTTCACAGATTCTTACTGCAATGACGTATTGTATTGGAACTTGTGCCCTTCCTGTGAAAGACCTTTTGTGCAATACAAGTGCACATGCAGTGTAAACATTTTCTTTAATCCTTCCATCAACATAAAATGTTCAATTGATAGCGTTTGAGTACTGTGGTTTCCCTTATGGCCCTTGTTGTCTTGCACTCAAATGTTAAACATGAACACGCACCAACTTTCTCAGTTACTTGTCAGTCAATACTGATAAACTCAATATGTTGTTTTGAGCTCAAAATATTCTTACCATTTATGCAACTTCCGATCAGCATACCATTACTGCTCTGGCTTCTTATAAAGCATGCTAATATGTACTTCGGCTTTTGCATTTATGGTTTACGTAATGATAGCCTCATAGCAAAAGATAAAGGTTGCAGAGATACAGGCTGTATTTTGGCTATGACTAATTGCTCAGGGGGTGATGAGAGGTGGATACTAGAAGAACTCTTCTTCTGGTTGGTTGGCCCAACCTGTACCTCTCTTTGCAGTGCGCAAAGCTGAAATACTCTATGTGGGCTCATTGAAACTGCGTACGTGTTGCTTGTATAGTCCCTTTAAAAAATACTTTCAAGCGAAGGTAAGCCACATACTTTTGCACTTATGCCACTGGACGTACCTTCCCTCTCCGGTTACATTTATTGCAATGTTAGACCTATTTAGAATGTTAGACCTACATTTAGAATGTTAGACCTATTTTTGCTACCAGTACTTAAGTGACGTAAAACTGGTATTAGGGTAACCTTATTATATAAAAACAGATTTTTCTTGCTGTCATGAAGAAAGCGAATTTCAAGTGATGTCAAGCATTGCTTGATTTTTTTTAGGCTGTGCTGTATCTCTGGAGAGCACCAGAGGGTGCGACTGGCTATGAAGTGGCTTCAAGAAGACTTCAGAGTTTCATTACAAGATTCTTCTAGGCATCAAGCTGAGATGGCATTTAGTCAAAGTGCATGCAAATAAGTTTTGTGCACTTAATTAAGTTATTTTAGGCTCATATTTTCATAGTAAAATCAATTTTCATTTAAAATCCTGAATAAAATATTTTCACTGCTCTTTCACCTCCCATATAGTCCAGCAACTTATCATCTACATAATAAACGTAAACTAATCGGTTACCACAGTAAATGTGCATACTGCAGCAGAAAACAGGGATAATGTGACCCACATATTCTCAACAGTATATAGATATTTATTTAAGGGAACAAAATAAGGCAAAATTTGGAAAAAATTAGATTTTTTGTTTTTTTGGGATACTTGCAATTTCCAGTGTTCCCTGAACAATTCTGACTGTCTGTAGCACGTGCGTGATTTATTTGGCAGAAAAACGGCCTTTTCCGAAACCTAGGCTGTATCCAGCCACGCCCCCTTTTACAGCTTTATGTGATCAGTACTGCTCCTGTGTTTTAAAAATCGGAAAAAGAACTTAGCTTTTTTTTAGATTTAGCAGAATGGTTACTGTTTGTCTGGCAACAGCAATAAGCTGGTTTGTTTCTTAGCCAAATAAATCCTTACGACGCTGTCGGTATCACTCGAGACGTGCTTTCTTTTGCTACCGTCATGGTGTTTTGCTCCTGCTTACAGTGAACAAGAATATACTCTAGTGGCACGATCGGAAGGCTGCGCCGCCTCTCTCAGCGGTCGGAAACACCACGGACCGCTGCTAGGGTTTCTCGTGGCACTACTGCGCCTTTTCCTAGGCTAAGCGCGGACGGGGCATCGTGGCGGATGGTACGTGTGGGTACAGGTGCCCGAGACTCGCGAGCCGCTGCGTCAGCAGCCACGAAGTGACGACTGCACGTGTACCGGGTGTTCTCCAAAATTACTGGAGTGTCGTGCGGAGATTTAGAATTGCGTGTACATGTACATATACAGCTTCAACAATCTTGCCCCACTCAGTGTCAAAGGGCAAATGTGATCCTGCAGTTCTCCATGCCCTTTTGCCCGCCGATTCTGGCACCGAAAAGTTTTCATCTGGTAAACAGCACCTAATCGACAAATTTGCAGAGAATGGCAACGTAGCTGCTGCACAGACATGCTCACAGATAGTGCGCCAGATCATGCGTGATGTGTTACAGCTGCCAGTAATAACTGGCTGACGTTTTACATAGCAGGGTACGTAGCTCGGAAGTGCATTCTAAAGGCGGGCTGCGAAGAGTGCCTGAAACTTCTAATGCAAAAGAAGTCGGCTGAAAATTTGAACCTAGCACAGTTGACACGCATGAAGGATAATCATGGCCTGCTTTGCCCTTCTAGCCTGCTGTATAAGTTTGTTCTTGATCTAGAAAAAGCTTTCACAACGTGCTTCAGCAGTTTGCTGGAGCTACACTCTGACAGCATACTGGACATCCTAAGCCAAGTTAAGGCAAAGCAGAAAAACCAGCTTGGTTGTCCTGACCATTCTGAGGGTATTGCAGCTGAGGTCACAGTTTTTACATCACCACTCGGCTGCACTTCCTAACAGAAAGCCTGAACCAGAGTAATGCTAAAAAACGCGAAGCAGCCAAACAATTAAAGCTCAGTAGGTGTTGAGTTGCACTCATGTCTATCTGATGTGTAATTTGTGCTGCGAATCGTTGGAATACTTTTGAAAAGGTGTTAAATCAATGAAACAAAGAGATGTCCTTGTTTTCATGTTCGATGCTGAGCACTGTATTCTGTACCGTAACCTCCTACATAATAAGCCTGCACCACAACTACATTGAATTCCCGCGAAACGCATGTACCTATATTGAAAAATTAATTGCGATCGCTGGGTAACGAAGGTTCTGTGCACGGGTGCTAAATATGAAAAAAAATATATACTGGTTGCCATGGTATATACAAACAGCTAAGCCACAAAGTGACTAACCTGACTAATTTTATGTTTGCACTAACCAGAAAGCAAACGCACGTTAGTACCGCAGCTGAAACTACTGAAGGAACCGTACAATGCGTCTGAAACTACTAGGAAAGGTAGCAGTGGCGCCATCTCGCGTTGTCCATGGAAAAATAGGACGCTGGAGCCCAACCGGTCGCACCACTAGAGAATATTCTCGTTCACTATACTCCTGCTTCAGCTTGCTTCCATTAACAAGATAACTTATTGTTTACTTTGAGACTGTACTTCGAACGTTATTCAAATGACGAAGATGAAGAAGTTATTTCAAGTGCGTCGCTTTCACGGTAATCAGCAGTAGTCGCTTCCGCATGCCGCCGAGTCCCAGCGACGTACTCTGACACCGAGCACAGCATCTACCCCATGTACGTCCTCCTCCAAACTGTTGCACTCAGCAGCACGCATGGAGAAGCTCAATGGAAGTGTTAATGATCGCGGCTATACCCTAATTGACGTCGACCTCCTATCCTGTGCCATTACCGAAAGCTGTGTGTGTAAGGTGTGCAGTGGGGCCTTGGAGCTCGTTGAGAACGCAGGTTGAAGAGCTGGCGTTGCCTGCACCTACTCTCTCACTTGTGTTTTGTTCGGCACACCGATTTGAGACTTAAAAACGGACATCTTTGGGCCTCTATGAGGTCAATGTGAGGATTGTGTATGCCTTACGGTGCATTGGGAAAGGTGCAGCTTTGGTATTTTGTGTGCTATGCTCAACCTACCGAAACCACCAACAAAATTTTCGTGGTACAATGCAGAACTACTTCTCCACGTCAGTGCCGCCGCTGAAGGATAAATGACACGTGCTGCAACAGAAGCAGTGGAGCTGAATGACTGGGATAAGGATATCGCTGTTGCTCTAGACGGTAGCTGGCAAAAACGAGGGCACACCTCTAATAATGGCATTGTGTCTGCCACTAGTGTTGACTTGGGAAAGTTCTTGATGTAGAAGTCATGACAAATCATTGTTCTGTGTGTGCATCGAAAGGCACCTCTAGTCATGTGGAAAGTGAACATAAATGCAAGCGTAACTATGAAGGTTGTAGAAGTGGCATGGAGACCTGCAGGAGCTCTATCAACTTTTCAAAGAAGTGAGGAGCTGCATGGTGTTCGGTACGTAAAGTACCTAGGGGATGGCAATAGCAAAGGCTTCCTCGCAGTGCGGGCAGCAAAGCGATATGGCAATGTTGCTGAAATTTGCAAGCTAGAATGTATTGGCCATGTTCAAAAGAGAATAGACACTCGTCTGCAGAGGCTGAAAAAAGAAAACGAAGGGAACAAGCTCTCCGAAGGCAAAGTTATCTCTCGCCAGGGGCGCTGGACTGACGCTATGATCAACAAAATTCAGATGTATTATGGCTTGGCTATTCGAAGACACATTGGAAGTTTGGACGACATGCGAAGGGCCGTGTGGGCCACGACTTCCACATGGCGTCCACAGAGGCACATCCATCCCATGGCCTGTGTCCAAAGGGTGCTGACACATGGTGCAGTTTCAACAAGAGTGAGATAAATGATGAGCCATAAATCCACAAGAATTACCTCCCGGAAGCAGTCCTTGAGGCTGTGAAACCTATTTTCCAACAACTATCTAAACCTGAACTTCTTCAGAAATGCCTGCATGGGAAGACTCAGAATGCGAATGAGTCCTTCAACAATGTTGTTTGGGAGCGCGCTTCGAAGAATGTGTTGCTTGGACTTCAGACATTGCAAATAGCCACGATGAATGCTGTGTTGACTTTTAATGATGGTAGCATTGCCCGAGCTGACATTTTCAGGCTGTTTGGCATTTCACCAGGATGCTTCACGGTGCAGTGGTTGCGCGATGCTGACCGGCGACGACATTACTTTGCATACAGGGCTACACAGCTAGTCACAAAAGAGGCCTGGAAAGCAAGGCAGCAGACAAAGAAAAGAAATAACGACTGTGCAGATGACTATCTGGCTGGTGGCTACTGAACTGATACACCAGTACGTATTTCCATAGTGGAAGTTTGTAATATAACGCTTTTTTTCACTTCGAGGCAGATTATCTCAAAACATCACTTTTTCCTACGTTTGACCCTTTTTTTCTGAAACCACAAGAGATAGGAACATTATTTTTTGCCATTACCAAGAGCACGTAAGGCAGAGTCTACTGAACTAGAATAATGCAAATTAATGCAGGCAATTTTGTTTGACAACCTTCTTAGTGCCCATTTTGGCTTGAAGATTGCGGGCATCCACTAAAAACAAAAGTAAAAAATAACTAAGCTATATATATATATATATAAAAATAATTCCAGTTCAGTAAAGGGAATACAGAGAGCTGAATCCAATGGTACCACTATGAGTATTTATCGCCTAGCAGATCGCGGGAAAAATGGTCACAAACATAGGCTAAAATATATGGGAGGTATAGGCCCTACCCTGTTCCCTTAATGCATGCTAGAATTTCACAAACACACCATAACGCACCAGCATGGTGCCAAGACATGTCGCCGAGATACAGAAAGCACCAGGTAAGCACACCAAGCACACTCGGACACACCAAGGATAATACTAAACACACCAAACTGGGCTCATCGTAAACACCAGGTTGGGTACCCCAAGCGCACCAGAGCGGGCTCACAGAAAACACCAGGATGTGTACACCAAACACATCATACCATGTCTCAAAAGCCACTCTGGTGTAAACAATAGAAAACAGTGTTTATGAAAACATGACCACCGAGTGGAGAAACGTGCCGCTGCTTTAACACATCACTGCACATCACCCAAATGAGATGGCACTAATTTTCAAGGCTCTTCCGGACAAGACGGTGACCTTCAATGGAGACCCGTGCATCGGTGGCAAAAAGTGCAAGCAAAAGATAACTATGCTTCTTGCTGCCAACACTACTGGGATGGAGCGTTTACCCCTTGTAGTCACTGGGAAGGCTCAACAAACCTCGCCGTTTTAAACATATCACAAGCCTTTTGAAGGCTTAGATGTAAGCTCAGACATTTTCGAAGCTGGCTGCAGCAGTTGGACCAGGCTGCACGACTGAACTGAAAAGTATCGAAGTTTTTTTTTTTTTTTTTGCCGACTTCTACTACTTCTGCTCTTCAACCCATGCACAAGATTATTATTCACTATGTGAAATCTCAATACCGAAGACAACGGCTAGAGCGGATGCTTTTGTGCTCCGAAGTTGGGAAGCAATACAAAATGGACCTTCTGGGAACATCACTCACATGTGGAAGAATACACTTCCCCATGTTATCGCCAACTGTTCTCAGCACATCAGTTTTGTTAGGCTTGAACCCAAGGGTGCGGCAGTAGCTGAAGAGGTGCTGGCAGAGCCCAGCAACGATGACTGCCTGAGGTTTGACGCTTATGTGAAGGAAAAGGTGTTGCGTTGAGCAGCGACATGGTGAAGGCGGAGCTCGTGAAGCTTGTCGATAACGTGAGCACAGACGAGGACCATACCGTGGGGACTGCATCGCTGAAGCTGCTGGTAATGTCATTGTGCACCTACCACCCTATCCTTGCTAACTGAACCCTACAGAGCTTGTTTGGAGTGACGTCAAGGGCTTCGTGGCGAGTGCAAACAAGACGTTTAAACTCCGAGATATGGCGCCTCTGGTTTGAAAAGGCATCATGAAAGTGACAGCTTAGAAGTGGAAGAGCTATGTGAAGCATGTTCTCATGAGGAAGATGTGGTAAGGAAACTGGACCACATCATCGACGATGTTGTTGACCCATGGTCCAACTGTTGTAGTCAAGCTGGAGGACGAAACAATGAGCAGTGCTAATTCGAGTTGTGATGAGGACGATGAGATGTGAACCGCTCTAAGGGGCTCATTACATGTGTGCCGGGATAATTTCGTACTGTCGCAGCGAGAGTAGCGAAAATGAGAACGAGAAAACCCCAACTGTTGGAAAATAAACTTTTTGATTGATTGATTGATTTCGTCTCCATCAACATACAGCTGCCCCGGCCTGTATTTGACGCAGCTTCTTTGGGCCGTGGCAATACTGAAGTAAATATTTGCATATACACATGGCAGAACATTGCAAAAACAAAAAACAAAAACTGACGTGGCAAGAGCTGATATGAACAGGTGGCGATAAAAATGAAAAGTGGGACCAGTCCCTTTGTGACTGATGTCTTGCCTGTCCAAACACAAACAGTGAAAAAGACACCAAGCACCACCTGCTACAAAAATAAAAAGCTAAATATGATAGTACACCTTTTTCCACACAGATGAAGCCACCTGTCAACTTCACGGGGTGACAGGCGCGTAGGAACACAATTATGTAGTGTGCTCTATCAGGATTGGCTAAGGGCGCCCCTACCTTCCACAGTGCTGTCAACAGCTTGTGAGATGGAGTATAAGTAGTGAATGCGACTGCCAGCCTTCAGGAACGGTGACACACAGATGTTGGCATAGCGATGCATCGCCGCCTCCCGCTTATTATATGCTGTGCAAAGTGAAGAGTAGTTGATTTAAAATCACTAAGGCCAGAACTGAACTATAAAAGCAGTTACCTTCGTCCTAACTGCTTACTTTTCAGTTCAGGTCTGTTGGTAGCGGGTGCACAAACTAGACTCCTCTAGACCTAACCTTCGCTAAACAGGATTAAAATCGGCTCAAACTTCATGTGCACACCTTGAAAGAGCGAAAGTTTGTGAATTTAAACTTTAAAAGCATGTTTCGACGCATTCTGAGCTTGAAAAAAATATACATATACACGCAAAGGCACCACGGCTATTGTGTTGTCCCTTCAGCAGTCGGTCGTGCGGATATCAGTCGAACGATGATCGGCACGCTGACTTTGTCGGTGCTCTCGACACAAAAGCTTGTCGTACCACG
This sequence comes from Dermacentor silvarum, assembly GCF_013339745.2. Taxonomy (NCBI): domain Eukaryota; kingdom Metazoa; phylum Arthropoda; class Arachnida; order Ixodida; family Ixodidae; genus Dermacentor; species Dermacentor silvarum. The sequence continues at coordinate 134,830,648 of NC_051158.1, read as the reverse complement.
ATAACTCATGCTCATCGGTTGCATTGTTGTCGGGCTGGTATGATAAAATGGTCTCAGCGACCAACTGTGCTGAATAGTTGCCCAATGCTTGGCGTCGGCATCTTGTTGGTCTTGTACCGACCCAGTGCTCCATTGCTACTGCGCTTTAAACGAGTATGTGAAGTCAGGCATGCGCTGCAAGAGAGCCGACGCTGCCAGGAGTCAGCAATGTGATGCTTTTGAAGTATCGCCTTAGTATAATGCAGGGCTTTTTTCAATAAATTTGCTAGCTATGAATGAAAGGCGGCTGACGTGGTTGACAATGCAGTCTGGACGAAGGCCTGGCTGCTTTCCATTTTAAGCACGGAGTTGCATTCGTATGCTATGCACATTTTCTCAGCACTGCGCTGGCATAGAGCTACCAGTGCAGTTGCAATGTGGTACATGGCACGAGTAACTGCGACAATGCATGGGAATTTTTTTTTTTTTCAGGGGCCTTGCCGCAGTGACCCTTACAAAACATTTTACAACTAATACGCTGGAGCAGGTCTCATGCGCTGTCATGCCGTGAAAAAGTAGCATTCAGGGAACCTGCGAGCCAACACTGAAATGTGTGTCACAGTGAGCGTAGACCCTTGAGTCCTTGTCCTCCAGAGAGCTGACAAAAAGACCAACAGCAACTGAAGAATGCATCCAAGGGCCACCAAATGAAAGGCCCAAGAAGACGCCTGATGGTAAAGAGACCAAACAGTACAGCCTTGGTGCATTTTAAATGTACACTGCTTGTAAATCTTTACAGACCATTTACCACGCACAGAATAAGCAGTAACTCGTGTCGTGATTGACTGGACAGGAAAAGGACAGGCATGGGCAGAAGTAATGGCTGCCACTGCCAGCAAGGCTTCATGGAGCAACACAAGAAAGGGACACAAAACACTGCCAGCAAGTGCCAATGCTGCAGTCGCAGCAGACGCTGTAGGCCAAGCCGCAGCACTTGTGAGCAGTATTATGCATAAAGGTGGTTTGCCAGACAAGGAAAATTGTTTCGTACAACCATTATCATTAACACCGTCTAGGACTGAACACACTAGGTGCAGTGCCCGCAGGCAATGTTCTATACTCTACCACTGTGCAGTAGCACCCCCTGCAATTAAGACGCAGTAGATAGAGCAGAAATAGATGATGATGATGCCTGGGGACAGTCTCGTCACGAAGGGCAGCAGTGAATGTTACCTTCCCTGTACCAATGTATCTTTGTGGTAGTGGTGTAAAATAGCGAGTCACCTATGTTCTTACATAGAAAAGAAATATAAGCAGTTATGTGACTACACGACAGAGGTATCCACCCGAGCCTTGCCACCCCTTGCCCCCCTCCCTCCCTTCCCCCAGAAACGTATTAGTAATCCTCCACCCCTCCCAAGGTCGATGAAACCTAACCCCCCCCCCCCCCAAAAAAAAGGGGGTATAAAAGGAGGGAAGGGACCATGTATTGGGAGTCGAACCTGCTGGTCAGGTGATGTCCTGTGTCTTCGAGAAGTCCCTGACTGTAGGCTCTAGTGTATGGACAAGAACTGCATACAATTGGCATTGACCTGACCTCTCTTGCCCGAGCCCGCTCATGCCAACGCTCATGCCATTGCCGGTGACAGACTGCCGGTGTCAGTTACTCAGTGTCCTCGTCGATGCAGAGATTTTGAGGTAGCCCCTGGACTGTGTAGTTGTGCTCCACTCTTACAGTCTGACTTTCGGGTCTATAATTTTCTTAAGTTCGCGAGCACTTCAAACTGAGAGCGTCTTCAGGAGAGTCCTGTTGGATTGTGATGCCAGCTATATGGCTCGAGACAGCGCTGCTCCTGCAAGTTTTGCCACAGATTCCACGCCTCAAGGTGGGTACGTTATTCCCTTTAGTTGTCTGTCTTGTCGGACTGGAGTGACAAGTGATGCTGCCCACAGCAATGCTTCAGATTGCATGCCGCGGTTCTCGAGTGCCTTGGTCCTGCTCCCGCTGCTGCTGACATATGGCCTCTGGCATTGAAGTGTTTCCATCAATGACATCCTGGCTAAGGAATCCCCGGGGTTGCCACCTGCTGGCAAATGATGGATGTGATGATGAATTAGATTGGGTTGGATTTTTTTTGCCAATGTGGCCTGACAAAGCCCTGGACGTGGGAACGGGACACAATAGCAATTTCCGAAGATTTTCCTGTCAACCGTACAACTGGAAGGAATGGCCCAAATCCGGGAGTCTCCCGGGTAATCCAGGAGACTTGGCAGGTATGCTACAGCGATCCCTCTTCAGATGAACTTATAAGCAAGGCCCTACACAAAAAAATGCAAAATGTGAATGGAGTGCTTCAATGGGATGGTTTCGTAGCAAGTTCCAAGAGATGTATATGTAAGCCTACCCATTGTTTTGCTTGAGTTGTACAATGCTGTCACTCAATTCAGTGATGGAAGCAGGGCCATATTAGACATGTTGAAGCAGGCAGGCATCGAACCTGGCTACCAAATAACGAAGGTGTGCCTCACCAGCGACTGTAACCGTGTGAAGAAGGCGGAACGTCAGTGAGTTGAAGAAGCAAAACGGATCAGAAAAAAAAAAAATGTGTGCTTCAGTGCATGTACAAAAGGAGATCGTGCCGCTTTTAAGGAAAGGCCAAGCTATGTGCCTGGTGGATTTTAGACATAGTGAATGTCTTTTTAACACCAAGACATTTGCTTGTATGCGAGCTGGATCTAAGCAGAAATCAACCCTGAATGGCAATCTTTCTGTGACACACACTTGCACTTCCCCGCACAGTAGCGCAGACATCTTGGTCTCATTTGAAAGAGCCATTTTTCTACTTAAAGTTGCAGCTAGATCGGGTACCATTCGCCCATTCGTCACTTAGAAAATGCGCAGCAAAAAAAAGATACCAGTGCATCCTTCTATTCGTTACATGGCACACATGGTTTGAGGGCACCACCCGAGAGGCCTTCATCGCGCTGCCAGCATGCTTTGAGAGAGAGACCATTTTCCGATTTATGGCCCTGTTCATAATGGCTGACCTTCCTTTCCCTTGGGGCAACCTGAGCTTGGGCCTGGACACAGAGGCAAGTGGTGAGAAGAAAAGCAAAGTTAAGATGTTCACGTGGTTTGGATCCACCACCGTGGTACTGGGAGAAGTGAACCTGACCGTAGTTCTCCAACAGGTCAGTGGGGTCAACACATCATCGGAAAAGGGTGATCCCCCAGTTTTGGTGAGCTCGCCACGACAGGCGGCACGGCCACCCAGTTCCGGCCGGCCTTCTCCGAAATTCATGTCAACTTTAGGCTCAATCAAAGTTTCTTCATCCCAGCTGCGACGTTCGCAATTTTCTGGGCCCTGTCCTACGATGTCCAGACAGTACACCAAGTACTAGCCAGCATCTCCACCTGTGGCCTCTGGAACCGTGTGGAACGGTGGGTCAGTCAGGGCACAGTGTGGGTGTCAAATCACGCCGGACTGATGCTGACAGGTAGAGCGACCACTTGTCCAGAAGCAAACCCCAAGAAGACCACGCTGACTGCAGGTACTTCAACCGGCGAGAATGAAGAGGAAGTGCCCTCGATGTACAGATGCTGGGCCCCAGCTGGCAACCGCATCAGCCACATTCCTCCAACTGCTGTGTGGCACAATTGGCAGCCAGCGGCTGACTGGCAGCTTGATCCGCCAAACATCATGTCACTGTGATATGTCTACTCCGGGTTCTGAAAGTTTTCAGAGCCCATGGGATGGATGGAGATCTCAGTGGATGACCCATTTCTATGTTCCATCCAGTTTATAGCGGCTGAGAGGATGTTCTTCACCTGGCATCTGCTATAATCTCAGATAGGCATCCCGATTGAGGCATTCATGGCTGCGGCCGGGCGAGAAGAGCCTGCAAAGGGTGACTGCATCTTCTTATGTTCCTTGTTCGAAGGTGGGGCAGCCGGCCCAGGCGAGGCAGCAAAAACCGTGGATGTCATCCTAAACTCAAACTCTGTGAGGCGAACCTTTTGACAACAGCAACCAGCGAGCGCGCCCTGAACCTGACGTTGGCCCCTCAGTTCTGGCAGCCTCAGTAGGTGGAAAGAACAGGAGCTGTCGGTCTGGAGATGGTCTGTCCAATGCCCATGACAGACTTGTTCATCTATAAGTACTTAACCTCGGTCCCGAGGGAGCTGGCGTCCTTCTTGATAACGGACCAGGCACAGGCAAACCAGAACTATCTAGAGGGGCAGGACCAGGTCCGGCCGCCAGTCGGCTTCTTTGGGCGCTTGCTGTACGACGTGTCCGCTTCGTATGACTACGTCGAGTACACTGACATGGTGGGTGTGTCCGAGGAGTTGTTCTGGCAGAACAGGCTCATGCACACCCAGACCCCCCCCCAGCAGCACCTCCTCTATTTTTTCAGTGCCTGAGCGAACACTCTCAGGCCGTCATTTGCCGCCGCTCGCAGCTGCCGTGTGGCGGCGCTGTGTGAGTGGGATACAGGGAGCTGGCGCTGACCAGCCACACATAGTACGAACCTCACGAATTCGTGTTCGTGTTTGATTGCATTCGTGTTTTTCTCAGGCTTTTACAGGTACATATTCCGCATACGCATTCGGGGACGGCAGAAAACTAGGTGGGGTGATGAGAGAGAGAGAAATAAACTTTTATTTTCTGAAACGGTAATCCGAGTCAGGACCCGGTTCACCCTAGGTGAAGTTAAGAAATTTGCAGGTGCAAGTTGGAATCAGCTAGTGCAAGACATGGGTAATTGGAGATCGCAGGGAAAGGCCTTCGTCCTGCAATGGACATAAACATAGGCTGATGATAATGATGATCAATCCACATGCAGTCTGTCCGACCCCGCTGACAGCGCGAAACTTGCATTCGTATTTGAAAGTATCGTGTTGTTTGCTCAGGCTTTTACACGCACGTGTTTCACGTGCAGTCTGTCCAGCTGCTCTGACAATGCGAAACTTGCATTCGTATTTGAAAGTATTCGTGCTTTTCCTCAGGCTTTTACACGCACGTGTTCCGCACGCAGTCACTCCGGCCGCGCTGCCAATGCGAAACTTGCATTCGTATTTGAAAGTATTCGTGTTTTATCTCAGGCTTTTGCACACACGTGTTCCGCATGCAGTCTGTCCGGCCGTGCTCACGGTGTGAAACTTCCATCCGTGTATTTTTTTTTTTTTTCAGGCTTTTGCAAGCCTCAGTATGTCTTACTGTTTTGTACCATTGTGCAAATCGAATGGAAAGAAAAAGATTGTCGGGTTGTCGTTCCATGAAATACCAGCTGCCGCTGCTGTACGAGAGAGGTGGCTTGCAATAATTAAGAGGGATAATTGGTTGCCTAATACAACTTCAAACTACTCTAGAGTGTGCAGCCGCCATTTCAGAACAGAAGACTTCGTAGAAGGAAAGAAGCGGCGGCTCAAAAAGGACGCAGTACCGTCAGTCTTTACCGACTACCCATCACGTTTGCAGCCCAAGGCAACTGAACGAAGCATGGCAAGTATCACTAAACGTGACCATGCTGCGAACAAGCAGTCAACGAATGCTTGCACCAGTAGCAACGCTGTTTCGCGACCACCGCCATGTGCAACCCTCACATCAGGTCCCGAAGCGGAAGAATCGGACAAGTGCTACCGGCAAAACAACAGACAATCATGGTGTACAGTGCCAGAATGAATGCGTGCACAATGCTGACCAGGCTGCCCCATGCGAAAAAAGTGTCCAGGTGGACAGCAGTTCAGCCTCTGTTTTGCTCACTACCGAAAAGGCCAAATGGAAGAGAAAAGAAAGAGACCTGAGTAGCCAGATACTGAGACTACAGCAGACCGTTGACAAGTATAAAGAGACGCTCAAGAAACTCCAGGAGGATACTTTGACAGCAGACATGTCCTACACTAGAGAAAGAGCAGCAGAGAAAGAGGCTTCAGCTCCGTTTCTCTTGGATCAAATTACCAATTGCAAGAAAAAAAGGCCTACCTGGTCTGAAGAAACAACTCGACGTTGTGGGATACTGAGGCATTTATCACCGAAAGCCTACGAACATATTCAAGGGGAGATGCTGTTGAAGTTACCTGACCGAAAGACTCTAACCAACTATATCGGAACTACAAGTGGTGAGACCGGCTTCAGCAAACTGGTGGAAGCTTGGCTCATATCTGAAGCCGAAAACCTTGACAAACCAGTCAAAGGTCTGCTCACTCATCGTTGACGAGATGAGGGTGAAAGAGAAGCTGCAATAGAACAAGCAACGTGACTGCTTTGTTGGGCAAGTGGACATTGGGCAGGAAGAGCAAAACAGTGACCTTGTATTAGCCAATTTGCTCCTGTGCTTTGTCATCAGTGGATTGACAACGTTTCGAATTCCAGCTGCATACTATTTTACGAAAGGACTAACTGGGCCCCAACTCTACAAGTTGCTGACTTTCGTCATGCAAAAAGTGGAAGCCTGTGTGTGGGTTTAGGATTTTTCACCTTGTCACGGATAATCATAAAGTGAACGTGAATAACATGAAACTGCTTGGAAATGGCCTGCTTACCTACCGGATCGAACACCCCTGTGACTGCTGCAGGCTTCTTTTCATTAGCTTTGACCCGTGCTACGTGCTGAAGAACGTGAGGTCGCAGTTTTTATCGTGTGACCTTGGCCCGAAAGGTGCAATTTCTGCTTCACACATAAAAGATCTCTACGAACTGCAGAAAGGCCTGTCTGTAAAACCTGTTCGGTATTTTGGTAGAAAGCACGTTTATCTGAGTAACATAGAAAAGATGAACGTGGCAAGAGCAGTCCAGCTCATGTCTCCAAGTGTAACCGCTGCTTTGGCACCTCAAGGATCAGGCTGGACACACTAGTGCCCTGTCATTTTCAGCTGCAGACCCAACAATTACATTCATGCGGAACGTTTATCGGTGGATCGTGCTTCATGATATCAGCAACACGGCGCAGCACATACACCTCAATTTTTCGGATGCCCATCAATTCGACGACAGTGCTGATCCATGGCTTGCATGGTTTGAGGTCATTTTCCCTATGTACTTAGAGGCATTAAAGAAAAGATCTGGACACGCGCGTGAATTCCTCACAGCCAAAACATATGAAGCGATTCTGTTAACCATCTATTCGACAATGGCATGCGTCAGATATCTGTTGACAGAAGAGAAGTTTTCTTTTGTGCTCACTCGAAAATTCAATAGCGATCCAATTGAATCCCCCTTTGGAAGTTTGCAAATGTTATCCGGGTGCAACAACATGTTGGACGTTCGGGCTGCATTGTCTGGTCTCGAAAAGCTACTGAAGACCGGCATTGCTGCGTCCAGACCGGCATTGCTGCATTGCTGCTCCAATATTGCCCACAAAGAATGTGTTGCAATGTCGGGACATACACTAGATGATACACTTTCCTCTGCGAAACCAGCTTCTTCATCAGCTCCAACGCCTCCCCTGACATCGACTGTGCAAGCAGTTCCGCAGCTCTCGAGAGCAACATTGGTATTTCAGAGACTTAATACTGCATTTTTGCCACAACAGCTGCCATCGCTTAAGATTTCGGCTGCCGCCTATGTGGGGGGCTGAATTGCAAGGGTTGTAATGGAGCCTATGGATTGCGAGAACTGCATTACTTTGTGTACGAAGCCGGTGAGCAACCAGCCGCTCCTTCAATTGACCCGGAGCCAAAACCGAGGTGAGCTGCTCTACCCGTCGGACAAACTTCTCTTTGTCCTTCACACTTTAAGAGCTTTTGCTGACCGTGCCCTGCAGGAGGATCAGACCTTGCAGAAGCCACTGTCTACTTTAGTGGAGTACGCCGTCCCAGTGCTTTGTGCCTCAAAGTTGCTAAAGTGTAAGAGCAATGACAGCAACGAGCACAGGCTTAAGCTCATGAACCTTATAGGCTCATTTCCTGAGGCCGCTCCTCTGCAACAATGCATTCAATGTAACAGATAGGCACGACGCAGGTAAACATTTTGCTAAAAGCCCCTTTCGCGAACATACGCAAAACTGTACGAGTGGCATACTCTTGAATGACATGTGGGAGTTTGCCTCCGCAATAAATGCTTTTATTTCCACTGCTGAAATGGTCCAATCAGTGTAAGCCATAACTCGCAACGCATTTATCTAGAAAACATGAACCTCTCTATTTGCACAGTGATATCTGCATGCAGGTTTCGCAAAGCCTCAGGTTACATAATTGATAGCACTGACAGCAAGGCGCATTTTTCACGAGTATCACATTGGCTCAAGTGAAGAGACAACACTGCGACTTTAGATATGAATAACATAGTCTGTTTGCACACACCAGATAGTGTTGCAGGAACCGCGTGGCAGAACCCGCTGTTTTTGTTTCTGTGTTTGTACCATCATGATTTAACTGCTCTAAGCTCTCAAATGATGGAATCACACGGTGCAGCTGGCGCCAGCTGTGGCTTCCTTTTGGTAGCCACAAATGTAATTCTCAAAAACTTTTCGAAGGGAACGTGGGATCATGTACCACTTTGAAAGAAGTCTAACAACATGAAGTGCTATTTAGCTCATGCACTCCCGGCTTGCGTGTAGTCTGCTACACGAGTAGATGGTAGCACGCACCGGAGCTCTTTCAGCGCCCAAGCTTTCAGTATTAGCTGCTGGCAAACACTACTTTCAAAAATCGACTCTCAGACAATCGAACATAACCGTGACAGAACAATTTTCCACGTATTGAATTTAAACTGGTGCGCACTCTCATATCAGTGCAGCAGACACGCGAGCGCATCGAACCAATAATAGCCGAGAATGACACAAGCCTCTAAAATGGGCTGGTTGCCCAAAGCTACAAGTGCTTCAAGGTTCCCACTTACAAAAGGTTTGATTGTACTTGAAACAACGCGAATACAGTCGAAAACTCAGCCATTTAACAGCTGCCACTATCGCCACAGCCTGCGTTTTCATGAGCGATGGCGATCCTACTCCGGCGGCGGCGCGTGGCGGTGTAAAGCCGTACTAGGGCCGACGGATGGTTCCCTTTGTTCTCCTCTCCTTTTCCCAGGCACTGAAAAAATAGAGAAGGCGCTGCCGAGACCTGCTACCAGCTCAGCCACTACCGGGACGGAGAGGGGATCGAGTGCACCAGTGGCAGGCCACACACCAGTTATGGTCGCGTGAGCCCCAGACGACTGGAGCGGACGCACCATGCCATTAGGATACGGTACATGGCCATACCCATTCTTCTCAAGTCAATGGTCAGGGTGGGTCACGTTCAAGGCTCATTCCGTGACTGCTTTGTTCTGTTCCGGCCTCAAGGACCCCTGACTGTCCCTGCTGTTTACCGGCATGAATGGAGCGTCCGCCGGCATCTCCTTTGATCTGAGCAAGCCTCCATATCCCATTCTGGCAGGCCACGGCGCTCTGGGAGGCAAAAACCTGAAGAAATTTCTCGCCCTGGCAGGAAATGCAAAGAGGGGGGAGGAGGGGGGGGATCGACTGGTGACATACCCGATCTGTGGAAGCAAAACTACTCAGCAGTTGCCGCCTAGTGGAGAGAAGGCACCCCCCCCCCCCCGCCCTTGACGATAAATTTGCGAGATGGACCCGAAGATCAAGGGACTGGCGGGCCTCCCTTAGGCCCTCACCGAGGTCCTGGGGCGGTATTCGCCTGCTCTCCAAGGAGATCTGCCTGGTGGTTGAAACAGCATGCCACGAGGTGATTGAGTGGGGCAAGTTGGATGACCAGGAGGTCGTGGTGCTGACATCACTCATGAGAGGCTTGGGCTACCATGCAGTATTCCTCGTGTGCGTGTACGGTGGTGGGAACATTTGGAAACAAGCATCCGGACTGCCTCGAGGCTTTGTTTCGTGCTAACACTACTTTGTTGCCAGGGAAGTGGATGCGACCACTGACAGTGCGTGAGATTTGTGAACGAGTGGTGACAAAGTGCCCCCCTCCAAAGAGTCCAAGAAAGCAGAGTCCAACGGATTACCAGATTGACCTCCTGCTCGCTGACCCCAAAGATGATGAGTATGTGCTAGAGCTTTTCCCCCCAAGGACTAAGGAAGACATCGGCATATGGAACTTGTGCATGGGCGACATGCTGCTCTTCATGGGGCGGAAGGGCATACTAGAATGTGCTGCCCACATACTGAGACTGCGTAAAGCGTTCGACAACATCCTGACGAGCAATTGCCTCTTGGCCGATATCTGCATGCTTTGATGCATGTAAAAAATGATGTGCTTTCTCGCACGCGATTTTTGCCCGTGTCTGCGAGAACACGCATCGCAATGTCTAAACCGGAGCAAACATTCTGTATGAGAAAGTTTAGCTTGAGAAAAGCGCGACAGACCCTAAATGAAAACTGAGAAAAACTGTGTGGCACTGCAAAATGCCAAAGATGTCGCGTCCCCTGTGCGCAATGACGAAGTCACCAATACTACCAAAGTAGGCCTAACGAGTGTGTCATGCGCATCAAGCCACAATATATCGACAGTCCTCAGACGTGGAAGAGGGAAAAAAAGAAAGCTGAAGAAAAACTGTTGGAGTTGTCATCAGCTCCAGCAAGGGAGAGGAACGTGACTTTGTGGGTAATGGCAAGGACAGTGCGGCTCGCCAGCTTAATGGGACTACATGCACAATTGTAAATTTAGATGCAGTGAACACTTTATTGTCGCTTGCCAGTGCAATAGTTGCAATGAACTTCAAATACGCAAAGACGAGCGGGAGTAAAGTTAGAGTTGATGTGCGCGAACTGTAGAAAGACTTTGTCAGCATGGAGCTTGCCACCCATTTGGAATGATCAAAGGATGAACTCCTTCACTGTGAATGCTCTGCCTGTGTGTGCATACCATGCAGGCAACAGGGAATAGAAATACGGCTCTTAAGGACTTATTTTTGTTGATGGCCATCAACCATCATGGTCTCCATGCGAAGACATGGCAACGCTACGTAAAGACAAAGTTGACGCCCGCGGTTGCATGTGGCACGTAATCTGATGATCGACTGCGGTTGGTCAGTTCGTGAACTTTATACTGAGCTGCACGTGAGCCACCACGGGTACATTGCGGTGTGCTATGATGGGTCATGAATGACCCGCGGTCATTCATTTCACATTGGTGTCGGCATCGCAATAAAGCTGTTTAGCAGACTTGTGATAGACTTCGAAGGATGGCCACCAGTGTCAAAATAACAGTAACAAGTAGGCTGGGGTGATGGAGGCTGCCCTGATCCTCTTCAGATCTTTACAGCGGTACAATCTACAATATATCACAGTGCTTTGTGATGGGGACAACCACAGTTATCTTGCATTGCAAAGGTACAAAGTACATGGGTATATCCCAATTGAAAAAGAAGACTGCATGAACCATGTGCAAAAATGCATGGGGACAGCTCTATGCAACTGCGTTGCAAAACACAGACGCCCAGGCTTTTAGAGGCTGGTTGGAAAGGGCCGTTTGACAGGAGACCTGATCAACAATCTCAGCTCCTACTATGGATGGGGTCCCAAAACCCACAAAGAAGACGTGGATGCCATGCAGAGGGCAGTGATGGTCACTTATCATGTTACATCTAATGACAATGTGGCTAACCACACTCTCAGCCCTAACGATTATAAGTACTTTTTCAGTTTCCAAACTCCTCGCATCGCCTACAGGGAGCAAGTGGCCCGCTGCCGTCCCTCCACCACAGCGCTGCGATCAATCTTTGCACCTAGTGTACAACAGTCGTCTACTAGAGCATGGCACGGTTGTGATGACCTAGCGTGGTTTTCAGTGTTTACATGATGATTTCACATTAAGAAAGAGTCTTGTTCCGCAACTTCTTGTTCTTTTAGATACGAAGAATATAGCTTTGAGTCTAGCTGCATGAGCTACATCTTTCCGGAGCCTCAGTAAAAGCGGTAGGTTGTGTAAGTGTGGTGCTTGGCTTGTACATGGCACTTGCCAATTGAGGAGCTGTTTTGCTGCACAGGTTTTTGTTCTTTCAGATATTAGACGTCGTAGAACTTAACTGCTTTCTAGCAGTTGGGCCTGGTGCGGAAAATTACTCTCAGGGAATACTGGTCTAAAGATACCATGTTGGAAACTCCCGTTTTTCTGGTCAGTCTTTTCCGCCAACTGCTTTTGCCTATTGATGCGAGTGCTGCACTTCAGTTCGATCACAGATGGAAAAGTCTGCCTAAGGGCAATCAGACCGGTGATGGAAACAATACAAGATTTGCCGCACTTTTTGCCCTTTTCAAAATTTGTGCATAGACGAGTCTCTGATGCCTTGGAGAGGACGCCTTGCTTTTCGACAGTATATTCCTTCTAAGAGGCATTGGTTTGGTGTAAAGCTGTTTGTGCTTTGCAACGTCAACCCAGGCTACTACAGCTGTGAACATATTTTGAAAGAGCTGGTACTTACAGGGTCTGTTGTGGTGGAGCTGCTTGGAGACTTTCTCGGCAGGGGACATTCCCTGTTCATTGATATATGGTATACCAACCCAGCACTGTTCCAGTTTCTCCACAGCAGGCAGACAAGTGCTTGTGGTATGGTGCGAATAAATAGGAGGGGCTTCCGAAGTTCTCGAAGAAGCTTCAACAAGGTGAAATTGATAACTTTCACATGAACACCACGATGCTGGCCCTGAAGTGACGTGATAGAAGTGATGTGCACATGCTGTCGACAATGCATGGAGCGGAGCTTGCCAAAACAGAGAAGATGAACTGGAGGACAGGGGAAAAGAAGCCAAACTGAGTGTTAAAGCACAACAAAAAAAATGGAACTGGTAGACAAAGTTGACATGCAGCTGAGCTTTTCTGAAATTACTAGAAAGACAATGAAGTGGAATAAATTCTTTTTTTCACCTGCTCGACATGTCGCTGCGCAATGCATTTATTCTCTTTCGTGAAAACACCGGCTTGACAACAAAATATGCCGAGTTCAAACGGCTAATAGTGATCCAACTCATTGAAGAACATCACTGAGAGAGCAAACGAGGAAGGCCAACTGGAGAAAATCCTCTGAGGCTGACAGCGTGACACTTCATTCAAAGTTGCCTCCCTCCGCTGCTCAGGGAAGCAGCACCCAGAGGAGATGCCGATTCTGTGCCAACACCCCTCGGCAGCAAAAACGTTGCAAGGACACAAGGTACGTGTGCATTGAGTGCAACAAAGCATTTTGTGTGGAGCCACATTTCAAGGACTACTACACACTCAAGAAATATCAGTGTAAGAGAAGGAACATTTGAGACTTGCGAAATATTCTCGTGTGCACATTTTTCCAAGCCTTTGAACTACGTGTATAACAATGCATCAAATTTTTAATTCTTATGTTTATTTTCTATTTTTATTGTTGTTATTCATGAATAAACAGTACATATATACCAACACTAAATATTTTTTTCTCACTTTACGGTCACCCTAGAAAAATTATGGTAGATTTTTTCGAAATACGTCCCTCTGAAGAATTTAAATATGCAATAAAAAAACACGACCCTGGGCGGTCGCATATGGCAAAAAAAAAAAAATATCTACCTTAAAAAGGGTTAAGCACGTTTTCTGCGGACGTAAGATTTATTCATTGCCGCACGAAGGGCTGCTGTCCTGCATTGAAGCTGCAATTGATGAGCACGGTGTGGTTGAATTTTCAAACGCCTGTGGTGTGAGTACAGCTGGTTTTTAAAAAGATCTCTTATGTTATTTGAAGTCAACCTTTGTTGCTCTTGACAAGCACATTCACCTGCAAAAGCAGGGTGTTTGGATCGCCAGGTGGCACCGAGGAGCGCGGACGTATGCACATCAGCTCCTGACTTTGATAAACTCCACAGATTTTCACCACTTTTGCTACGGTGGTGCATGAAGTTATTCCGGATCGATTGAAACCAATTTTTTGGCAAAGCGGATCCGTGATTTTTCACTGCGAGCATTGAAAGCTACGACCACGCCGACCTGCCGCGCCGGCCATCTTACCAGGTTGCCAGAGCAGAAACTACATTGAGCCCGCACGCGGTTAACTCGCTACGCGGCAAAGAAAACATGGATCATGAGCACGGAACGTCAAGTACCACCTCGAAAACCACATTGGACCCCCAAAATTCCATGGACATCGTCTCGAAGACCTAGGAAGACCTCCACCCCACCGCCACGAACAGACAGGTCTTGGCCGCAGTCACAAACACCGAAGCAGATGACCCAAATGGAGGCCATGTGGGACATCACCATGTCTCTTCGTGCACGCAAAAAGGTCAGAAGGCAGGTGCGCACAGCTGAAAATGCCGCAGGGGCCACCGACCCCACTGGCCTTGAGGGAAAAGTCATGGGAGATAGCGGAACATCCGGAGGAGAAGGCGGCCGTGGCACCACTAGCGACCAGAAGTCAGCGGAGACTGAGAGAAAGAGCCGCTCGCATCAGCGTGCGCCTCCTCTCCCTCGGAACGACAAAGATCATCCTGAAACCGAAACCGGCGCTCGCCGTCCGCGATCTCAACACATACGAGGTGGCGCGCGCCATCATGGAAGCCGCAGGGGGCTCCGCCGCAGGATTTAAATGCGACTACATAATTATGCGCCTCAGACCGGACTCGAACATCGTGATCGTCAGCACAGCACTTGAAGAACTCGAGAAATGGATCGAGAAACTCAAACAGCTCAACCTGAACGACAAGACCAACCCGATGTCTGCCTACGTAACGACCCCCGAATACCTCCTGAAGGGGGTAATACACGTACGTCATCAATACAGACGTCACGGATGACGAAATCATAGACAACATCTGCGTCAGAACACAAAGAGTGGAGGTGCTCCAGGCCCGGCACCTGGGGGGAAGCAAAACAGCGTTGCTGATGTTCGACGGGGACGTGTTGCCTCGCTACGCCTACCTCTTCAGCCGGCGAGACATCATGCATCCCATACCAGCCGACGAGGCAGTACTGCAGGACCTGCCAGGAGACGGGCCACCGCACGGACGTCTGCCCAAAAACAGTGACAAGCCAATGCGCACAGTGGGGAATGGGTGACCCGCCACAAGACCACGTCTGCAAAACCACTTGTGTCTTCTGTGGTAGGGAACACACCACCGGGGCCCCAGAACCTCACAAGAAGCTCAAGCAAATCCAGTCACGAGACCGACCGAAACCAGAACATCAGCAGCACCGGAGCAGGCCCAATCAGCAGGGTAACATTAAGCAATGCTGGTTGAACTTGGAGAGGAAGCGCACTGTCACTCCGGGAAGGTCCAAGTCCAGGTCGAGACCAGAGTCTAGGGCCCGTATTCACAAACGAAACTTAAGTGGAGGCACAGTAAGTGTGAGGAAAGTACAAGTATGAGGAAAGTTGCAGGAAAGTGTTTCGTAAGCAGCACGTAAGTATTACTTTTCGAAGTGACACCTTTCGGTACAAGTATGTCGTATGGTGTTGACGTTTTGCAAATAATTGGCGTGTACGATGTATTTAATTAGCAATATAATAACTGTTGCACCAAAATAAATAATGGGAAAGAAATGTTACAGCATTCGAATGAACACTGTGCTGGGTAAATGAAACAAATATTTACATTTTCAGTGCTTTGTTTGAACTCGTCTGGCCACAATGGCCTAGTCACCCAGTTCAACGTCTCCTATAAATGTCTTTATAGGAGGCGTTGCCCAGTTATACCCGGGCCTCCCGTCGCCTCTCGCCGTCTCAATAGTTATGTTGCGTTTGTTACATGCGGTGCATTGCAGTGTTTTTGTGCCTCTTTAACGTGAAGCGCTTCATTACGGTGTGTGTGTGCAATCTGTTAATTTTTCTTTGACGCGACCATGGAGAAAAAGAAAAACTTCTCTGAAGAAGAACGCGCCGTGTTGCTAGAACTGCTCTCACGCCACCGCAGCGTCGTGGAAAACAAGAGGACTGACGCGGCGTCCGTGAGTCAGAAACGAGAGACTCTAGGAAAAAATCAAGGCCGTATTTAACTGCCGCCACAATGTGACGCCGCGCACATGGACCCAGCTGAAGAAATGCTGGGAGAACTTGAAAGACAAGTGGAGAAGAACAAACGGTGAAGACATGCGGGAGTGGTTTGCGACAGGTAAGCGTTTCTTTGGCTGAAATTGCGATATTACTGGCGACATATCCTGCATGTGTGCATTTTACAGCGCACAGACATTTAACTCGATGACCTGAACCACGGCCGGACTTGAGAGACGCGCTCGCATTCCTTCTCGTTAGCTAATAAGAAGGAACGCCAGCGTGTCTCTTTAAAGTCCGGCCGTGCATGAAGTCGCCATAATAGGCAGAGTTGGCGAACTGTACTTTTGTCACAGCGTCTGCTATCGTGATTGCGTTTTTTTACATTTGTGTTACGTGCAGTGAAGAGCCGAAATCACGGCATTTATTCCGCTAAGCAGTAGACGCATCGCTGCGTTTACTCATTTGTTTCGTGTTTTGTGCGTTCGTTCAATGGTCACTCTATATGCTGTGCTTTAAAAAAAAAGTTTATTTGGGAGCCTCATTCTAAATATAATATGCAACCGCTTCTTTTCTTTTTGTTGCCCATGTTTTTGGTCTGTTACATTCAATTTGTTTCTAACAAAAACGCTCTTCATTTATTACGCTGGAACTATCACGTACACATCTGCAGTGTCCAGTATTTCAGTCATTTTCCCAATGGTATGTTTGCCAGGCCTCGGTGCTTTCATACTGTAGTGGCTGATATCGGCAAGAACAAACATTGAAAATATAACACAGGTTGCAGTGCGTTGCATTTATAAAAATAAAATTGGTACAAAGGGCACTTCAAGCACTACACAGCTGCAGAGTGCACATGTACAGCGAGGTGTTCTCAACAGGGCGACACTTTTGATGCAGCTATGCAGGAATCACCTAGCAGTGTGCTCATTTGAACTGTTTCTGCAGGTTGTCAAGACATGTACGACGAATCAACAGACCTCTGGTCATGGGACGACAACAGTAGCCAGATGGAAGATGCTTCAACAAATACTGCACGCCCCCATGGCCAAGTACAAGACGCTTCAGACAGCCAACCACGCAATAGCGGTGGTGCAACACCATCAGAGGCTGCAGCTGTACCATCTGCAGCAAGTTCCAGTGCCGCTGTGCCAGCTGGCACGAAATGCACTTCAACCTGCAGCAGCCAGAGGCAAACGGCGGTCTCAATCGAATTGGGTGCCCGCCTGGATGCCATCAAAGGGGACCGTGAGCAAAAGAAAAAGGAGAATTTATTGAGGCTGAAATTCATGCGCATCGAACACAAGCAGAAGAAAGCACAGCACAGTGAAAAACTGGACATTTTTCGACTACAAATAGCTAATCAGAAAGCAAAGGCAGAAATGCTTAAACTCCAACTCGACATAATGAAAAAACAGTACGAATAAAGTAATGTCTCTGATTTTGTGTCATTTCGTTTAAGCGAAATACTGTATGACTATGCGCTCCCTTATCCTAAAACCGCTTGCCGTGTCTGGCACAGGTGGCATTGCTAGTGGTCTTGGAGCAGGTGACGTAGGAGCCGGCGAACCGATGTCATGATTTTCCTGGCTTTGTGGTGGAGGTGGGATGGGTTCTCTTAGGAGGTGGCCGAAGTTATGGAGTGCGGCACAAGCTGTGATGATGATAGGAACTGATGTTGTTTTTATCTAAAGTGTCATGTCGAGGCATGGGAACCTTCGCTTCCACACTCCAAACGTCCTCTCCACACTGCAGCGAGTCCGTGAGAGGGACTTGTTGTACCTAAAGAAAGCACTTCTTGCTCAATTTACGCATTTCTTGTACACCCAATAGCATGACTTCACCTGTGCTGAGGGCTGTCTTTCGTCCCTCTGTCCCTAAATGGGGTCATGAGGTAGGACCTGCAGGGATACCCCTTGTCGCCTAGTAGGATGCCAGGCACAGTCCCTCTCTCATATTGTACTCTGGCCCAACTGTTGTAGAATATCCGGCTGTCGTGAGCCAAACCCGGCCAGCTGGCCACCAAATCAAAAAAGATTACACCATCTTCCCGTAGGGGACCCCTGAGTAGTATGCG
This sequence comes from Dermacentor silvarum, assembly GCF_013339745.2. Lineage (NCBI taxonomy): Eukaryota > Metazoa > Arthropoda > Arachnida > Ixodida > Ixodidae > Dermacentor > Dermacentor silvarum. The sequence continues at coordinate 134,812,690 of NC_051158.1, read as the reverse complement.
AAGCAGCCATGGGGTCGACTCAAGGTAGTTTTATCAGGTGTATAAACTTGGACATGCAGGAGCACCAGCAACGCACAGAACTGTTGTTGACGTCGTCGGCGTTTTGCCCGCGTTCGCACAGAACGCGCGCAGCGTTGGCGACTGTTGCCGGTGCCTCTGGGGTGCCTACCGTCAAGCCTCTAACCTAAGCTGCTTCGCATTATCGCGTGCGAAGCCGCAGGTGTTGCCATTCCACTCGAACCTGGGACCTCGAATTTGTCAACAACTCGAAGCAAAGGCAAGTGTTTATGGTAGAGCGGCTGCCCCGGAAAGGCGGTGGTCCTGGGTTCGAGTCCCGGACCAGGACGAATTTTTCTTCAACTGCGAGGCTTCCTTTCGAGGAACCCGTATGGGTTTCCTTAGTAGCAATTGCTGCATTTGGGTGGATGTCTCATATTCCCTTTAATTACTTCTCTCCACCTAGCGGGTTTCCGCTGAACTATTACGTCAAACACTTGCCTTTGCTTCGAGTTGTTGACAAATTCGACTTCGCCCTGCCATCTGCTAGCCGCCTGGTTAGCTCAGAAGGTAGCAAAGGAAACCTGTATGGGTTTCCTTTGTAGCAATTGCTGCATTTGGGTGGATGTCTCATTTTCCCTTTAATAAACATTTGTAACCACAACTACTTGTTTTCATTGATTTATAAACGCGAGTAACTTCATCTACAGCACGAAGACGCATTGGTGCGGCAGCGCTCGGCTCCCTTTTGCCACTGGCAAGATGGCCGCCGCGCGCTTGGCTCAGCTTCAGTCTCTCCCATAGGAGCGCATAGGCGGCTTCCACTCCAGCAAGTTTTATGTATCCTCCTTAGAACAGACAGCCGGACCTCACAACAAACCCAGAGAGAAAAAATCGCGGTTTCTCCAGTCCCAAAAGGGATGGACCCCATCCTAAACCCGGGACGCAGAGAAGCTAGGGCCAAGCACTACAAGAAAACATATGAGGGCAGGAGTAACACATACTACACTGACGCCACAGTACACAGAACACGTACACCGCTGTTTACAGCCACAGTGATAGCAGTTACAAAGAAGTCACGAGCACCACAGCATGGGCCGACAATATCTGCGAGGCCGAGGAGATAGCCATCGCTATGGCTATTGCAGCGCCCACAAACACAAATGAGGCAGCCCACATCTTGATGGACTCCATGCAGACGTGTAGTAACTACCGAAACAGCAAGGTCTGCGTGGCAGCCAGCAAGATAATAAATAAACACAAGGACCTTGGAGCAATCAAACTCATCTGGTTACCAGGTCATACTGGCATCGGGGGAAATGAACTCGTCCACATGGTGGCCACTGCACAGGCAACATACCAGTACCACCGCGACAATGAGGCACGCATCAGACCCGAACCGGTAGACTGGAGCCGATCGGCAATCCTCGAATGTTACAAAAGAGCTTGAATTAAATTCGCCCCACCCCATCGGAAACTAAGCAAAACGGAACAAGTCACTTGGAGGAGGTTGCAAACTAAAACTGACCCGCACCTGCATCTCCTACACAAAATAGATACGGACCCAGACCACACCACGGGACCCACGGGCATTCTGGATGAATGCCCGTGGTGCGGGTCTGAGCCCACGCTGGACCACATCACGTGGGTATGCGCCAAGGCTCCTCAAGACAACATTCACGTAACCACAACGCGAGAGGAATGGGAGGCCCTGCTCACCAGCTCGGAGGAGGCGGCCCAGAGAGCTGTCACACTCCAGGCCAGCCGCAGAGCACACGCCAGCGCAGCCCTAGAATAGGGGCTCCGACCAACATGAAGACCGCTCGTCTTATTTTTTAAAATAAATGGTTTCTACTACTACTACAGGGTGTTTGCATAGCGTCATGCATTGCACCTATTCTAAGTGATTTTTTTTTTTGAGCTGCTGGGTAATCTTAAGGTTTTGAAAACTTTCCGGTATGTTTATTATTTTATTTTTTTAGATAAATCAGTTTTTATGAAGCCCATTGCCAATGCTCGTTTAAACTGTTCTTTCGATTTTACAGACCCTATTGTCACGCGTATTGTAGCCGCCTTAAACGCATGTTTTAAACCCGTGCTACACTAGCACCGAAAATGGCAATAACTTCCTAATGCCTTAAGATTTAATGTCATTCGCATGGTGCCACACGTGCAAATCAAATGCATTCGCCTTAATGCCATCTGTCATTGAAGGCGTTCGCCATAACTCATTCGACTGAGAAATGTGTACTCTCGACGCCATACCTTGCTCAGTGCAGTATATTTAAAGTATTTGAAACAGTCTCTACCATATAAAAAATAATTTATACATAACTTTCAATTACAACGCTCCTGCAAGGAGTTGCATTTGGTGAACTTCCTCAGGTCAGCGTTGGAACAGGCTTCGACGGGCCAAGCGCCATTTTGATTTCGGGCTTCGGATTTGACTTGTAATGGCTTATGCTGCTATGGTCGGTTGCAACATTGTAAAAGACAGCAACAAACTAAAGCTAGTGGAACTATAATATGCTTATTTCTACATTTCACTAGCCTTGAAGGCAGATTATACTTGTTAATGCCATGTTTATCTTTTTATTATTACTCTTAAATTGCCCACTTCAGAAGATGCTGTTATCGACATCATCGGGTCAAATGTCATTAAATTTGGACGTGTGGCAGCTCCGCCGAAAAAAATGCCACTCAGGAACTCAAGGCCTTAACTACTGAATGCCATTTTCTGTGCCCGTGTGGCACGGGTATTAGGCCATTCACTTTCACTTTTAAACTGCCCGAGCAGGACGGCATTAGGTTTTTAGATTCGCGGCAGCATTTTAACCCTTTGTTGGACAGCGGGACATATAAGTCCCACTTTTCATTCCTCGTTCTCGGTGCTGTACCTCAATAAGAGAGCTAGCGCTACCACATACAAGCCACTAACTCTATCTATTGAGTATACAATATTCTGTATGCACTTTCATGGTGTTTCCTCTAAATGCAAGCACGCAACAAGACAAGTAGCAGTTCTTGTTTTTTCAAGTCCACTTTTCCGTTTTTCTGTGTTTTTGTGAGCTACTTTCAAGCAAGAAAAAAAATGTCTGCTGAGAAAATCCCGTGTTTCTTGCACTGCAGTAACCACTTACAAAAAATTAGCCATAATTTCTGCTCTTTAGCGTGCATAGATAAACAGAAGTTTTTTTACAAAAACCAGGGTGATTCACCTGTTCCAGGTTAGGCTTAGCGTATAGCGTAGCGATAGCGTGCAGGCTGTTCGGTCCGTACTGATTGCTTCTTTCCTTTCCTAAAGATAAGAAGAAGCATCTTACTGCTGAAAGAGCACTTTAAAAATTCTGGAGCTTGCCAGAGAACTCTAACAACAGTGATCAACAGTGATGTTGTTTGAGTTAGGTTCTCTGAACCGGATGGTTCTCCGGAAGCATCAATTCTCCGGAAACACTCGCCACCCAAACTAGACAGGAACGCGATGGCGGTGCCGCTGGTGCTGAACTACCAAAAAAAGAAGTGCGCACGAAGTACATGTGCATTGTGTGCAACGTTCCGCTGTGTGCAAGTTGCTTCGCACCATTTCATAAGAAAATGTGAACGGCCTTAAGTGGACAGCGGGACATATGAGTCCCACTTGATCAAAGTGACTTAATTGGACAGTGGGACATATAGGTCCCACTTTTTGTCGGCTTGTCGGCTTTCGGATTGTTTTTTTTTTTGGAATCAAGAAGTGATCAATAGCTCGCTAAAAATTTCTTCCACAAGATAACAATTGTTGCCTCGTTACGTCCAATAAAGGGTAAAAGATGATCACGCGTGCTGGATGCATGAGCCAAGAGCCAACAAACCCCCTTTACCATATAGCGCAGCACACTCTAAGCTAATAAAAAGAAATATAGTGCTTTCTGTCTAGTCGAGCGCTCTCTTTAAGTCATGCAATCATTCCATGGTAGAAATCCTTTAAACACAAGTGGCATGCTCGGAGGAGAAGCAGTCAGCAACTTTGTTGCGGCCTTGAAATGTTTGTCAGAACACTGCAATTATAGAACCGAACTCAACAACATGCTGAGAGACCCCTGGCGATGGGAGCTGCTAAAAGGATGCTGGTGAGCTGTCTGGCAACTGCAATGAACTTAAGTCTGCATGAAGGATGCCTTTTGTGGGGAGCCCGTGTCATCGTTCCCAAGTCCCTGTAATCCTAAGTACTTAAGCTTTTGCATAGCAACTATGTGTTGCCCACCCTGTTACCATACGGCGTCTCTGTTCTTCATATCAACTGAGCCCTGCTCTAGAGCAGCACGACTCTTGTTTCCTAAACTACGCAAAGTCGATTTTAAATGTGATGAAAGAGCACGAACGAACTGGGACTCTGATGATGGATGAGATCCGTTTACAAGCATACTTTGACTACAAAGGTCGGTTTATCGCAGGTGCTGCTGCCAACAATTCGTGGTCCAGCTAAAAAAGCTCATGTTTTCATGGTTCAGAGCCTTCTCTCAAATCACAAAGATGTTCATATTCTACCCGTAGCCCAGATTGACACTAGCACTCAGCACAAATTCTTAAGAAAACTAATCACTGACCTAGAGTTAATTGGATTCAGAGTTACAGCAGTTGTTTCGGACAACAACTCGATAAATCGGAAAGCAATGAAGTTTTTTGCAAACCCTCCTAAGGCAAGCGTTGTGTATCAGCATCCAGCTGATCCATCTCGGATACTATTTTTTTATTTTAGACATGGTTCACGTGTTGAAGTCTATAATAAATAATTGGCTGAACCAGCGGAACATGGGAAAATGCATATATTTTCCTGACCTGAATAGCAGTGACCCCAAGCACCTATCCTCACAGCATCATTTAAAGCGCTGCATGAGTTACATGATACCGAGCGAAATGAGCTATTAAAGATAGCACTTACTTTGTCTTTAAAGGCACTGGATCCATCCAATATGGAACGGCAAAATGCGAAGCTTGCACTGTGAATTTTCAATGAATCAACTATTGTGGCACTCAACTCTACGAACATATAACATGCAAAAGGAACTGCTGACTTTATAGCCACAATTCTAACTTCATGGCGAATTGTGAATGTTAAAACACCAAGGAAAGATGAGCGCCTGCGAGAAGACATGCAGTGCCCAGTAAGTTCAGCATCCTACCCCCAGTTGGAATTTTTGGAAAGATACTGGAGTGGCTTGATTACTGGGCCAGCCTTAAGCATGATGCAGGGCACTTCACAGCAGAAACGCACATGGCTCTTGGCCACACAAGCCATGCTCTGCATGATATTTCATTGTACTGTTTGCAGCAGGTGGGGTTTAAATATGTGCTGCTTGGGAAATTCCAGATGGATTCTCTCGAAGAAAGGTTTGGAAAGTACCGATAGCTGAGTGGCTCTCAGTATCATGTCTCATTTGGACAAATTTAAGAGTCTGAAAGCAAGCTGAGGCTGCAGAAAGTTCTCGATCTTCCCGACTTGGAGGTCATAGCACGACCAGTCTCAAAGGCAACTGCTGATTCAGTTCATGAGCAGTTTCATGTTAAAGTCACTAATGCGGACATCGAGAAAAAAGCTTCAAGGATGCCAGCTGTGACTTATGTTGCAGGATATTGTGCACATGTGCATTGAAGCTGATGTGCGCATTTTGTAAGGAAAACCTTGTGTTAGAAAACACAGATTTGGACTGGGATGAAAACATACTGATTGCAGGAATGTTAAGGGGTGGACTGAAATTCCCAGAAGCAGTAGTAGTTAATGCAGTGCACTTCACAGAAATTATCCTCGACAAGCTGAGAGGCGATCAGTACGCTTCGCAATTTCTTGCTCTGGCCAACCAAAAGGAGGCACTGGTAGCACTTGTCTCGTGATCTCAAAAAGTTTGAGGCCCTTGACATCTGTGACTCTGGTCATTCCCCACAGGAGGTCATGCATCATCATATCTTGAGTGCGACGGCTAATAAACTGCTCAACAATTTTGTGCAAAAAAGCAAATGACAAACTGATTACTCCGAAAGGAAAGCAAAAGCTCCCAAAGGCAAACAACAACCGGAATATTCCAAAAGAAAGCCGAAAGCTGCAAACCTTGCAGAAATGAAAAGTGACTTGGTGCAGAAATACATACTGCCATCATGCTTTTCTTTTTGTTTGAACTATTTTGAATTTTGTAAATGCAGGTCTGTCAGGCTGGTAGAATTGCATAACAGCATTATTTCGTTTTGCTAGGATGTTTTATAGCATTTATTTCTTCTACATTTGTGTCATCTCCTGTAATAAATCACTCATTTATTGAAAACCTGTACCCATTTATTCCTGGCTTTTTTCCCCTCTGCATTGTCAATAAGCTATGTGTTTTACCCTGCTTTAAATGTAATGTATCGCTGCTGTGGTGACTAGATAAATATTTTGTGGTAAATGATCAGACAAAAAGAGATTTTCATACAGGTATCGCGGTAAAATTTACTTGTGCTCGCAACGTCATAACATTCATCGTGGCCTTCACAGGACTGACGCATTTATGCACATGCAAAGCCATAGAACAAAGTATTTTCCAGTGTTTCTTTCAGCAAACTATTCGCTAATAGTAGTCCTAATTATGGTCCTTACGCAACCAAAACGATGGTATTGACGGTCCTTGGATAACGAGCGCGCTCATAGCCTGCTGAAGAAGACCGCGCGAGGTAACCGCAATTTCCAAGGCCCATGCCGTATGCGTGACATCACAGCAGCACGCGGGGGCCTTGAGTTAGTTTCGGGGTTGACGGTCTACCCCGACGGCGCAATACGCCAAGTCAAGACAAGCCAAGAAAAACAGAACCATATAAACGACAAAATTGCTGTCCCGCCCGTTATGCACTTGCGCGGGCGATATATACCCTTTGAAGACGTAATTATTTTAGAAGTTATTTCCCTAAATCTATTTGACGATGCCACGATGGGTGAAGGTCGCTGAAAAACTGGACGACCTCACCCAAGTGGCACAGAAGGTCCGAAGCATTAAGGAGAGTTTGGACCTCCTCCTGGTGCAATTCTTATGCCCGGAGTGTTCCGGACGTTTATTACACGTCATTATTCTAAGCTATATGTTTCGGCCAAATTTTCTAAGTGTGCCTGTTTGCTTTACTAGATCAGGAACAGAGGAAGAATATGAGGGACAGGTAGCTGCAGCAGGTAACAGACCTGGCTCGTGATTGGAGCTAGCGCCCGCCGCAATCAGCGGTGAGGAGCCACCGCGTAGCCAAGGGCAGGCCTGCGTGCACTGCTGCGAGGGTCACTCGACCAAAAAATCGCGTGCCCGACATCTGCCAGACAGCCGCCTTGAAGCCTCTTGTAATTCAACCATGTGACCATCTGCGTCCGCGGAAGTTTCCATTTATTGTCGCAGTATTCCTTCTTGGCAGCAGGCGAAATTTCGTTATATTGAAATTGAGTATAAACACAATTAGTTTTATTGAGGTTCTAAATACATAGTGTGCTATGGACAAGCAGCTATATACTTCGTTATATTGAAAATTTCTTTATATTGAAGTTTGTTGCATCTAGTTTTACCTGTATATAAACTTACACAGTACCAAAACTGATATATCTACAGTAAACCCTCATTATAACGAAATCTCTTTATTCAAAATATCACTTTACTAGAAGTTTTTCATGTTTCTGCGCTACCGTAACTTTCCTTTTGGGGCTACTCAATATGCACTGCTAGAACACATGCGGGCGCGCAGGAAACTGCGCATGTCACACACAGGTGCACAAATTTCGGTCTACACTGCTCGTGCAGACCTAGTGTGGAATAGCTGAGTGGAATGCCCCACCTATGCCACCGCAATCAAGAGAACTTGCACAAGGTTGTGGTCGTAAGAAGGCACAGCAGTCTACCTCATCGATCGTTATATTTCCTACTATTGAATTCAGCACTTACAAGTGGACAATTAGTGTTTTCACTCATTTTTCAGATCCGGCATGTTGCAACAGCTGGATTGAAGATCAGAGAGACACCCTGAAAGGGACATTACTCTAAAGCAAGAGAGCCTTGATCTTCAAGTCCAAGGTGACTATTCTCAATGTGGTCACCAAAGCAGATACAAGCTCGCTAAAGATCAAGCCAGAGTTCAGACATAAAAATAAAGGCCAGCACGGAATGCAGCCAAGCAGACCAAGACTGACAAGGTACAGTGCAACCTTGTAGGTCACTTTCCACGGCATGAAAAGCTTTCCGCGTAGATGAAGTGCCATTATCCTGGGTGCAGAAGGAAATGAAGGGTGCACTGTTTGAATTGCAATGCCTTTGTGCTCCAAGACTTTCTTGACTTTTCTTCATCTTTTCTGTCTCGGATCTTTGGCAAAATCTCAGTCCCTCTCTCTCTGGGTTGCTCCACGGCCCTCCACAGCCTTGGCTTGCTGTGGTAGTGTCTGCCCAATCTCTTGGTCCGACATCCAAGAAAAATGCACAGGCAATGACAGAAAAACAGTACAAAATCTTTGCCCAAACATAGAATTTACACGGCTCGAGACACATAGTCAAGTGCAACCAGCTCAATGCTGTGTAGTGAGGCTACTGTAATCGATCTTCTTGGAGACAGAATTGCACTATTTATGCGGACGACTGGTATTCGTCACCGAATCTCTTCTTGGCTCTCAGAAGTGCTGATTCAAACACAGTGAGAACAGTGAGGACACATAGAAAGAATATGCCGAAAGAATTCAAAGCGCTGAAGTTGAAGAAGGGCGAGTACAAAACTTCATTCTCTCATGGAATCATGGCAATGCACTGGAAGGACAGGAAACCCGCCACCATGCTTTCAACCTGCCAAAGAGAAGCAGACATCATAGACACTGGAAAAAAGCGGCACAAAGAGAATGAGCCAGTGCTGAAACCTCGAGTTGTACAAGACTACAACAAGGAAATGGGAGGCACTGACCGTCAAGACCAGCAGTTGGCATCTTTTCCCATTATGCAGCGGTATGCAAAAGGGTACAAGAAATTTTTTTTATGTTCTTGAGACTGCTATCTACAATTCCTACGTTTTGCAAGCTAAGAGCACTGGGAAGAAAGGATGTTATATTGAATGGAAGGTAAATCTTGCAGAAGGAATCATTGAAGGGACGGCAGCACTGGGTGTGCACACTGTTGGGTCATCACCGATGCGCCTTGAGGCAATCGAATGGGCCCATTTCCCATGCCAGATCCCACCAAATCCTGTCAAACAAAACCCCTCAAGACAACGCCAAGTGTGTAGGGCTAAAGGAAATAGAAGCGAAAGCCGCTGGGAGTGCAACAAGTGTGGTGCCTCTCTGCACATGCCTGCGTGCTTGAAAATTTTTCTCACTGTGAAACTGTGACTTCAGGTAACTTCACAGAATAAAATGTGAATGTTTATAAAATGTAAATAAACATATTTTTATGTTTCCGGCAAATATTTTGCTTAAGCACTCACGACGCAAAGAAAGGTGAGCGTGCACATGCTTTCGGTGAAAAAATTCGCAGCACAGATGGCCTGCACGCGCACACGGCAGCTATGGGTACAGGCATTTAACCAAAGTGCTCACTTTTTTTTTCCCCAGTAACCAGCAGTCATTAAGGAGTTGGTTGACAGTCATATCACATGAGAGCTTGGTGGATGCCAGAGATAAATGAATTGGTTTAGGATTAACCAAGCACGAGGACATGATAGAGAGGGTATGCAAAAGGAACCTACAATGTGACACAAGGCACTATACTGTATTGCATAAATTATATTACCAACATCTTTTTTGTTAGTAATTAGATATAACGCCAATAAAATCGGTCTACAATACATAAAAAGGTAGCACTAATTTTCTCGAGCACTTAAGGCTAACAGTACACGTCGCAGAGAAACTTCGCATATTCCGCACTCAAGAACTAACTACGGGAATCAAATGCTGCGCCATGCACTGCCATCTCTATTTAACTCTTTTCATTAACCGGCATACTTATCATTTCAATTAGGTGCCAAAACTTGCCATTCATACTGTTATTCGCGTGTGTGCTTAGTGCTTTTCTTTGTGTGTTTTGTTCTGATGAACATGCATTCTAAGCTGCAATTGCACAGTGACTTATTTAGCTTTGTATTTCTGTGAATGTTACCCTTAAATGAAAAGTGATTTATGTTGTCTGCATTTCGTTGTTTTCCTGTTCTTTTTTGTAACTTGTATGACAATTACAATTTCTGCATTCATGTCAATTTTTTGCCGGCGTGCAAAAGTAACCATGTATAAATAGTCCCATTTATCCACATTGCTTATATTTATATTGTTTTTCCAATACATCTTTTCATGTCTTGTATTTATGCACGCATTGCAATGTGTTGCCAAAGAAACCAATAAGGAACGCAGACCTAGTCAAGCCAATTTTATGGCTTTTTGTCTGTGCCCCTGTCATCTGTACGTTGTATAGATACGAAAATAAAGTTCAAGTTCAATGTTCAGTGGGGCACTGAAAAGGTAGAATCGTGTAGCAAACACTAAAATGAATTGTTTTTCGTGTCGAGAATACTGAAGCAACCACTCCAGCCCTGTGCTTTTTTTCCAGGAGGTGGCAAAGTTAATTCTATTTGGCAATGGAGTTAGTAAGTAAAAGTTTTATTTAGAAAGATGAACTGTGATTTCAATGTAAATGCACTCACTGATCTGTGATCAAGGTGGTAGTAATTGTGTAGGTGCTCAAACACTTGGAATAAGCCTCTCTTTGAAAAGTTATGGCTTGGCAGTTTACTTCCTTTATGACCTTCAGCACCTGCTAAAATGCACACGAAGTAACTTGTGAAAACACAATCTCCAAATTTATTACTAACATGTCTTATAGAAACACATTGTATACAAATTTACGCAGCATCTGAAACAGATATGGCTACCTAAAAACACTCACACGAGTCAGTATAAAACTTTATATGACAACCTAAAAGCAAACTTCGTCTTTTATGTTTTAGTACTTCCAATTGCATCATGGTCTGCCTGTCAGCACTGCCGCACATGGGGGAATAAGGATTGAGTACCGTAAAATTCCGAGCAAGCGCCCCCCCCCCCCCCCCCCCGCTTACACAACACTGGCGCTCTCTCTTCGTCTCTAGCCATCTAGCCATTGCTCTAGCCGTAGCCATAGGCATTAGGCTTGGCGTGCGTGAACCCGTGAACGTCGTCAGTCACCATTTGTTCATTGTGGTCAGTTTGCCAGTGATGCGTTCCTACATGGTTGCCAGGAAAATTGTTGTGGTGCAGTGGCATCGCCAAACTGGACAAAATGTGCACGAGACTTCGTGGCACTTCAACATCGATAGGAAGCGGATCCGCGAGTGGGATGGCGAGTTCAAAAGCTTGCTGCAAAAAAATTTCGGCCAGTCGAAGTTACGACGCAAGCTGAGCAACGGTGTTCCATTGTTTAGTGAGGAGGTAGACGCCCTGTTAGAGTTTTTTGAGCACGAGCGAAGTGCCAGACGCGCTGTTAGTAATAGGCTGCTCGCAGAAGAGGCTTTGCGTATAGCCAGGAGCCTGCAGCTAGGAAACTTTCATGCTTCAACCCATTATACTGCCAGGTGGAAGCAGCGTTTTAGCATCTCCATGCAACAGGCAACAAATGAAAGCCAGAAGACGCCAGATGACTATGCAAAAGCAGCGCGTGCCTTTTGGTCATCCGTGAACGAGCTGCGATTGCATCACGGCTATACTCCATTATGGCCAACATGGACCAGACAATGGTCCGCATGGACTGACCGGCTTCCTGAACGAACAACATTATCGGGGAAAATTCAGTAGGATCACCAATACTGGTTGTGCCCGGCGAGGTTTCACAGTTTCACTGACTGCCTGCGCATCGGGCCACAAACTCCCGGCCTTCGTTATTTTGAAGGAGCCGAGCGGCAAGATTCCGACTAAGCCTTTTATGCAGCTTCATGTGCCAGGTGGGTTTCTCTCTCTTTCTTTAATCGTGGGGTAGCGAGATTGCGCTAATCGCCTTTTTTTTCTTGTAGCAAATTTCCATGTGACTGCATCCAAGAACGAGTGGATGTCCTCCGACAAGTTCCAAGAGTGGCTGTCGAGGGTTTGGGGCCCTAACACCGACGACGTGAGGCGGTTGCTGGTGCTAGACCAAGCGCCTATTCATAAGACGCAGGTAGCAAGGAATGCTTTGGACGAGCGGGAGACGGACGTTGCATACGTGCCGGCTGGCTGCACGAGCATACTGCAGCCGGCGGACGTGTATTGGAACCAGCCGTTCAAAGCCAACCTTCGCAGGAGCTGGGAGGAGTTAATGCGCAGGGCAGAAAGAACTCTGAAAGTAAATCTGCAGAAGCTGTCGCATCAAGACATCCTGAATTTCATGGCTGCGGCATGGGAAGCTGTGCCAGAGAAAACCGTTGCCCAGAGCTTCAAGGGCTGCGGTATATCCAACATGTTGGATGGCTCAGAGGAAGGTTGTCTGCATGGCCGGCTGTCAGACGTTGGCGCCGTTCCTCTGGAACATCGCAATGGGCTGCAGGCCAAATGCTGCAGCCTATTTTTCGATACAGACTCCGAGGAGTCCTTTGATGGATTGCAGAGTGATTAAAGTTGTGCTCAAATAAAGTTTTTGATCATTCTGTGCACCGCTATGACCCACGTTTATCAATTTCTTTAGAAGAAAAAAAAAGAAAAAACTTCCGCCTCCATTTTGAATTTTGCAGCAAGTCCGAGCAAGCACCCCCCGCCTTTAACTTGGTTATTATCGCTAACTCCAGGGGGGGGCGCTTGCTCGGAATTTTACGGCAGTTGCGTTCAATGACTGCTGACAACCTAGGCAGTTTTAATGTTGTTGTGCACATTGGCAGTAACGATCATGTTGACACTGTCAGTGTGTGCATGGGCATGTATCACCAGCTCGCTGAGGGGATTATTGAAAAGAATTCCATGATGCATGTATTTTTTCGTGCCGTTCTCGAGGGCAGAATCAGTATCACCCATGGGAAGCACAGTCCGCTAGTTGTGCCACTTGAACGACCACTACAAAAAGGTTAATGCTGCTCTGATGCAGTTCTTCCATGAGTGGGGCTTTACTGAATGTTCTCCTGGACAACAGGCCCAGCTGCCTGAGCAGGGATGGTGTCCACCTGAGCCACTTTGGTAACAAGGTTCTGGCAGACCTGTTTCAAGAAAGCCTGTAAGGTCATTAGTGGGGCTTTGCTGAATGTTCTCCTGGACAACAGGCCTAGCTGCCTGAGCAGGGATGGTGTCCACCTGAGCCACTTTGGTAACAAGGTTCTGGCAGACCTGTTTCAAGAAAGCCTGTAAGGTCATTAGTGGGGCTTTGCTGAATGTTCTCCTGGACAACAGGCCTAGCTGTCCGAGCAGGGATGGTGTCCACCTAAGCCACTTTGGTAACAAGGTTCTGGCATAGCTCCTGTTTCAGGAAGGCCTGTAAGGTCATGAGTGGGGCTTTACTGAATGTTCTCCTGAACAACAGGCCCAGCTGACTGAGCAGGGACACTATCGCTTCTTCGAGCATGTGAAGAAGCGTTTCAGGAACTTAAAACGCCAGGTCTCCAAGGACCCAATATAGCGACTCCCGGATTTACACCAGCCCTTCGTGCTCCAGACAGACGCCTGGGAGCAGTGCTCACGCAAACCTACGAAGGCAAGCTCCACCCCATAGCTTATACCAGCCAAAAGCTACTTCCTCGGGAGGCCGCCTACAGCACAATGGAACGCGAGTGTATGGCGTTGATCTGGGGGGTCCAAAAATTCTCAATGTTCCTGTATGGCATTCATTTTTTCGTCCAAACCAACCATCAACCGCTCAGCTACATCAGGCGGGCGAAACAACAGAACGGTTGGATACTTTGATAGAGCTTACAGTTGCAGGAATATCAGTTCACGGTCAACCACATTAAGGAAAGCTAGAATGTGGAGGCCGATTATATGAACAGAATATAGCAACATTTTTCAGTTGAGTTGGAAGATTTTGTTGTATAGATAGATGTGTAGTGTTCTGTTCAATTAACTTTTTTTATATAGTACACGCATATTCTACGTGAAATGTGAAGTATAAATGTAACGGCGTTTTTCTTGCTGTTTTTTTTTCTCGAAAATGCCACTCGTACAAGTGAATATTATATATTATTCTGAAAGTGGGGGGCAATGTCATGGTGCGCCATAATTTCGAGTCGGCGACACGCCAATTAACGGGCGCCAAAAGGTCGTGGGAGAAGGAACGGCCGAGCAAGACGAGTATTGCTAGTCACTCGGGCAAGCGGCCAAAAACGTCTAAGGGAGATCGTTTTTTTTTTTTGTGTTGGCGTGACCTTCACGCATACCCCGAGAGTCCTTTTTACGAACCGCTGTGCCTTCTCTGCCCTGCACGTGCCTTGAGTGGGTTGCTAAGACAGCAGGGGTCAACTGCTTTCCAGAAACCCCAAAAAATGCAATGTCCCTGTACGGTGTCCACAAATTGCTAGCAGTGTATGTATTGTCCGAGAATATGGCCCCGTGTTTCCGGCAGCCACTGTTGCTTCTGTGCTTGTCAACGGACCCAAGGGTGTGCGTGTGTGTCTGTGTGGTACAGTGCGGGGGCACTGTTGTATCGTAGGTAAGTAAAAGCGGCCACTCCATGCCAGAGGAAGCAACGACTCTGAGCGTCTCCGATCACATGCTTGCTGCCTTGCCAGCACCAGCCGTTTTTATTCGTGCTCTTTGACGACATGCAGGACGTAACAGACTGGCTAACAGAACCAAAACTAAAGCTGAACTGCACAACAACACAACATACACCTTCCCTTAAAAAAAAAAAAAGAAAACGAACACTTCACAGAGACCAGTCTAAGAGGTCACAAAGTTTTTCAGCCATGCTGGAGGTCGGCGAACTCTAGTTCTAGGCTCTGACCTGCTGTAGCACCCCGGGATGTCGATGGAGACTCTACATGATGCTGCTCTACCCTTTGCTCGTTCTCTGCTTGCTATGTATGTTCTGTGGTGTCGGCAACGCCAGGGTGCTCGGCTGGCATAGTTCGAGGCTCAGGACTACATCAATGCTGGCATACCAATCACTAACCACAGGAGCTGTTGTCAACATTGAGCCCCCTTGATAACTTGTGTAAGGTACTTTAGAGTCTCGCAGCATTCCATGTGTTGTCTTCAAGGGTAAAAGCACTACTTCCCTTTTTACCCTCTATCTTTAGGGGTTCACTGTAGGACAAATTGCCTTTCCTGGGGACATGAGGATTTTTCACCCTCACGAAGTCACCTGTACGGAACGTTGGCACCTTCGCCCCTTTCTTTCGGTCTGTATACTCCTTGCTGCTCATTTGTTTATCTCTCACCCTCTTCCGTAACTGGGCAATTTCTAGTGCTGGCTTGTAAAAAAAAGCTGTGCTTGGGGATAAGCCCACTATGTCCAACATGGTGCGTGGAGCGTGTCCATGCAAGAGTACAGCTGGCGGTACAACCGTTGTTGCATGTGGGGTGCTGCGATAAACAGCAAGGTACTCCAATACTGCTGTCTCAATAGGTCGATGTTCCAAAACTGCAAGCTGCACGTAGTCTTTTAAGACCCTATTGAAACGTTCCACCTGTCCGTTACTTTGAGGATGATAAATCAATAAGCAGGAGGGCTTAAATCCGCGCTTTCAAAGAAAATCCTCGAAAAGGGCAGACTTCAGTTGCGGTCCATGATCTGTTACTATCTCATCTGGGTACCCCTCTCTGCTGAAGACTGCTGTCAAAAATCCGATGACAGTATTAGATGTCACACTTGAAACAAAGGATACCTCAAGCCACTTCAAATAAAGGTCAAAAGCGGAGTGGCCGCTTTTATTTACCTACGATACAACATATTTGGCGACGAGCTAAACCTTACAATGAGTTTCGTGGGACTTACGCCTCCGCCTGCATTTCTGGAAACCGTTGGGCAGCCTCCCATACCATGGAAACAGTGGAAAGAACTGTTTTCTACCTACGTGGAAGCGTCGGGTGCCACCGAGTTTGCTGCGTCTCAGCATTATGAAGCAACCTTGAAGAGCCTTCGAGAGTTGGGCACAGCGGAGGAAGTGAAATATGTACGACATTCAGGCCAATTCACGTGACGGTCGCCATAAAGAGTCTGTGCCTTTGCCGCAGAAGTGTCAACAGACGCAGCCGGCGTCTGCACAGCGTCGTTGCTACCGCTGCGGGTCTAGTCAGCATTTATCAAATTCACCGAATTGCAAGGCCCAAAATAAGCAATGCTCAAAGTGCAGAAAAGTAGGCTACCTTGAAGTTATGTGTTGCAGTTCGCAATTTAAAGAGAGCGCGTGGGAAGTGCAAGAGGACACCGAGCAACGCATATCGCAACTCCAAGAGGACGCCGTGCAGCGCGTATCATGACTGCAAGAGGATGCTGAGCATCGGGTAACGCTGCTACATGTCTCGACCGGCGTTTCGCGCCCCAGTATTTACATCGAACTGCAAGTTGAAGGCGTTCCTGTGAACTTTTAGATGCGAAGCAGCTTATGGTCGGGGCTATGTCACTCTCTCCCTCCATCCATCTGCCGTGCGGCGTCCACACCCGCACTGCGCATGCGCATCCTCCTCCCCCTCCTCTCCTTGTCTCATCTCCTCTCCTTTCGGCATTCCTCCTCTCCTCTCCGACGCTCCTCTGCTCTCCGGATTGCGCAACAAATGGCAACACCTGTGGCTCCGCACGCGATAATGCGAAGCAGCTTAGGTTAGAGGCACGACGGTAGGCGCTGCGGTCCATGCGGTCCATGTTTTCCATGTCTACTGCCTGCGACCGGAAACAGGCGACCATGACAGGAAGCAGAGGCGGGTGAAGGAAATACGTCACGCGGACTTCCGGTGAAATCTGCCGATTTCGGCGGAGCAGATATTTTTGCTCCACAGAGCGATCCGGAATCGGCGGCTGGTCCCAATCTGCCATTGGAACACACAACTCACGCTCCCATTCTGCCATTGGAATAGACTTGCTCCACACAAAGCAGAAATACTTGATCTGGATCTACCATTGGAATTCAACATAAAATACGCCGATATTAGCGGTGCCGTCGGCTGCGATGCGAGCACAGCCGAGCTGGTCGTCTCCCGTCGGTAGCCGTGCACTCAGCAGCAGCCGATGTTTTCGTTACCGGTGGCGGAGGCAGCTTCGTGGTCGTCGATTGGCCCGTTGATGGTGCAGCGGGCGGGGCGCCGGCCGAACTGCCATCTACTTTGGACACCTCTCGTGCGGCAGACAGGAGGCCGGTTCGTCGTCCGTATATGTGCCGCTAGCATGGCTAGCGTGGACGTGCCTTAACCGGAAGTAGGCAGTGTTTTGAGAAGCGCGTTGGCGATGACGTATGTCACGTGACATTTCGAGTAGCACTCGGCGAGGAGGGGAGACCAGCCGACGAGGAGAGAAGCGAAGGAAAGAGCGAAACGAGCGAGGGCCGTTTTTCGATCATCAAACGCAGGTAACTCCGCTATTACGGCACCATTTCGAAAATTCTCGCGGCTACGTGTTCGTTGTAGACTCGTACACAACTGCACCACCACAACTAAATTTCGACCTCTGGGTGGTTTAGGGGCCCTTTAAAGAAGTTACATCACAGTGCTTCAGAGGATTGTGCAGTCGTGAGCCACTCGGTTCTTTGCCTACAATTCGAGGTATGTATGCTCCTCCAATGCATATTAACCCATATATGCCTAGTGTCCTATATGTAGGACGCTGAAACTTTTCATTGTAACTCGAACTTTTTTTCAGTAAAAAAGCTAGCGCCACCTGACGTGTGTTTATGAGGCCCTTCCCTCCTCACGTGCAAGTCTAGGTGATCGCCGGGCCGCAAACCGCCACGTGCTCGCAGTTGCAAAATTGTTGTTTCGCGTGCGTGTAGCCGAACGCCATGTCACGAAAGAAAATGTAAGTAATACAGATTTAGATTGTTCTCCATGCTGCCGATATTTTTGTCGAATGTTCCTCAGTTATTGGGTGTGCAGTTAATTTTGTATGACTGTGATACGCGGTAAATTTCTTTGTTGGCGATGTGTCAAAAATTGGTGTCCTACATATAGGACGCTAGGCAGATGGGGTGTCGGCGTTGTGTATATTTGGAACGCGTGCCGCGTCGTGCCCGTTAGGCTTGTAGTACCGTAATGACATACGTATGGATGCATAGTACATTCCTGTTTTTATTTTACTTGCAGTCATGAGATTCCCTGCAGTTCATTTTATTCAAGAAAAGACCCGCAAACGCTCAACAACGTTTTGAATCGTGTGGACGCTGGCGAAGATGTGCCTTCAGTTGTGACCATTCTTCCGCCCGACAATTACGCTGCGGCTGTGACAGATGAAGAGAGCGGTGACGAGGAATGCACCAACATGGACCATCTACCAGGAAGCACTCTTCGGGCCGAAGTCGTGAACTCCTGTTCGGAGCCAAGTGACAGCGAGAACGAGGAGGAGCCGCCATCTAAACTGAAGAAACGTCATGTCAAGTGGGATAAACGTGACTTGAACTCAAGCTTCCCAGTTGGTGACTCGTGTGAGCAGGATTCCGCCGAACGAACACCGCTAACTCCAGTAGAGGCATTTGAAAAATTTTTCGATGAAGAAGTCGTCAACCTGCTTGTTGAAAGCACCAACACCTATGCACAACAGAAGAATAGGTCGCTGAACGTGAATGCTGGTGAGATGAAATGTTTTCTCGGCATTTTACTACTTAGTGGCTATGTACCAGTTCCAAGGCGTCGAATGTTGTGGGAAAACTCACGTGATTCTCACAATGAGCTCGTCGCGAACTCCATGAGGCGTGACCGATTTGAAGCCATCTTCACAAACCTACACGTGGCTGACAACAGCAACTTAGTCCAAGAAGATAAATTCACAAAACTGCGACCACTGTTTAGGCTGTTGAATGAGCGGTTCTTGTTGTATGCTCCTTTACTTGATTGCTTCAGCATTGATGAAAGCATGTGCGAGTATTTCGGAAAGCATGGATGCAAGCAATTTATGAAAGGGAAGCCTATCCGTTTTGGCTACAAACTGTGGTGCATTTGGACCCCACTGGGCTACTTGCTATCCGTTGAGCCCTATCAAGGAAAGTACGGCGTCAACATTGCCGATAAGAACAAGCTCAGCCTAGGAGGATCTGTTGTCACAGAAATGGTCACCAGGATGAAAGCAAAGCTCCAATATTGTTTTCATGTGTTTTTCGACAACTTCTTTTCAAGTCTAAAGCTAGTTCGAACGCTTTCGACAATGGGTGTGAAGTGCACAGGCACCGTGCGAGATAACCGCATAGAAAACTGCCCCATCCTCACGCAGAAGCACATGAAAAACAAGGCTAGAGGCTTCTACGACTACAGAGTCGACGCCGAATCGAAAATTTTGGTATGCCGTTGGAAGGACAATAGCACGGTTACCGTGGTGTCAAATGCGCATGGGCTTGAACTACAGCTAATGGTGAAAAGGTATTCCAGAGAAAACAGATCCACGATCATGGTGGAGCAGCCTTTTTTGATTTCCAAATACAATGCCAACATGGGAGGCGTTGACCGACTGGATCAGAATATTTCAAAGTACCGCACTGCCATTCGAGGAAAAAAGTGGTACTCATCACTCCTGACGTATCTTCTTGATGCATGTGTGAACAATGCATTCCAATTATACAGAAGAGGAACTGACAAAACGGAGCTCCTCACTTTTCGCAGGACTGTAGCGATAGCGTACATGAAGAGCTATGGCTCCAAGCCATTGCGTGGGAGAAGCCCCCAATCTGTGCTGGAAGCGCAAAGCCGATTTGACCGCACTGACCACATAGTAATCCCTCAAGAGAAGCAAACAAGGTGCGCTCATTGCCATGGCAAGACCACCACACGGTGTGAAAAATGTGACATCGGAGTGCATGTCAAATGCTTCAAGTTGTACCATTCAACTAAGTAGTGCATCTGCCTAGTGTCCTACATGTAGGACGGCGCAGAAACCGTTGTTCGAAGAATTTTTTTTGTGAATAAAAGCCTTATTCCCGTTTCTGAGGCGGTAGAAGCAATCATTTCGGGAAAATAAATTAGTTTTGGTAATTTCCGTAAGTTCAGGCATATATGGGTTAATTTAGGAACTCTCCAGACCGATAACATTTCTGTGTTACATGGCAAAATTCCACTGTATGTGCTTCGGCAATGCGTAATATAGGAACTTGCCCAATTCTTTGAACTGCTGAATTCAGTAAACTTGTGATATTTTTGGTATTGAAGCACAAAAAGGTGCACCTTGAGGCTGACACATGCACTTGTTGCATCCTAGTTTGAATGTGTAGACTTCTATACCATAAATAATAACAAACCCAGTTGTCCACCCTTCTGTTAGAACCCTCGTCCTGTACGCCCTGATCCTTAATCTGAATACCCTTTGAATACAAGGGGTATTCAGTTGCTGCACTGAAGAGGGAAACTAAGAGCACATCACAATACTGGCCTTTTTGTGCACCCACTTCTATTTTAATCTACTGAAGTGCATTTGTTCATTGTTGTACTTTGGACACCAGCAAGCTTATGAGCAGGTGCCTTGTTTTCGATTCAGTTCCTAGTGCAACGAAGCCAGGGCAATCTCTTCTCAAGCCAAAAGTGTGTGCATCTAGATGCAGCTTCAGGCATGTGCCACAGCTACCAGGCAGCAGTGTAAGCAAAAATGGTACAAGTATGCTTACTGTTGGATGTGCTTTACGACTTAATTGCAGGCATATTTTCAATGCATATTATATAATTCAATGCTTATTCTCATTTGTAACCTTCAGGGTTTGACCATGTCTGTGCAAATCCTGGGCAATCACTGTTGAAATGACACCAGGCATCCAACCTGCAGCAGGATGGGCAGCCAGTGACTTGCAGTATGAGCAGCACTGCCAGTGAATATAAAGTGTAGTGTCATTAACACATCGATGTGCTCTACAAGTTCATGACAGGTAGTGCAAAGGTGTTTGTATTTGTGATCTTCAGTGGCCAGCTTTCATCACGTACAACCTGGGCAGTCACTCCTGAAAGAACACTGGACAGTTCATGCACCCAACATGAAGCTAAATAGGCAGCCAGCAACTCGTGCTCTGAGAAAAACTGGTCAGTGCTAACAAGACTGCCAGATGTGCTATGTTTTGCTTAAGTTATGCTGCAGATATATATTGCATAAGTGCCCTATCCAACTTTTAGAGGCAATTCTTCCAGAAATACTGCCTGGCCAATCAATACTACGACAACAGCAAGTAATTTGTGTGCAAAGTCCAAAGCAGGCCACACAGCCACCTGTTAGCACTTCAAGCAAACATGGTAAGTTAAATCTGACAAGTTATCATACTAGACTGTTGGGCATGATATGTGCATTTGGTCAGTATGCAACAGCCATTCAAACTTCCAGGACCTAAAGTTGGTCCTGGCCAGTCACTGCTAAAGCGCAAGCAAGAAGCTTGTGACCTAAAGCCAAGTAAGGATTTAAAGTCAATCGTTACTGGTGGGATCACAAGAGGTTAGTGCAGATGAATAGCCCGGCACAAATCTAGGGCTCGAGTCTGCTTTTGAATACCGCTGCAAGTATGCATTTGGCATTTACAACTTTCAGAGTCCAGCACCACAAGCATAGGCCAAGGTGAATCATTCTTAAAGTCACGAGCAGGTGAGGATAGATAAAAACATGAAATGTGAAGTGTGTATGTGACTGAGAATGCGGACTGCAATGAATCATATGCTGTTTTTCTGCATCAGTTCCACGGCAGAACTACTATGCACATGACATGGACATTCAGTGTGCCGAGATAACCAGCTCACCAGAATATGCAAGTATATCAACTGGTTCGTACAATACTTACATTGGTAAATCGTTGAGTCTGCAGATATATAAATTGGTGAGATAAATATCTTTGTCATGGACATTGCAGGCCACAGTTCCACAAAGAGTCCTGCCTCCATAGCCTACAAAAGCTGGAAACAGTACCCATTTACAGTGTGCATACAAAAGTCACTTAAAGAGTACTGAGCAATTGGTTGGAAGGTATTGTAGTGAATTTTATTTGCTTCAATTTGATTTTTTACACTCTAAGTCTTGTTCTATGCTTTTGCATACAGCACGTTAGGCAGGATTCACAGTGCAGTACAAAGGTGGTGATAACCTTCACAAGAAGTTCAGCCACAGCTTAACAGATTACTGTAATACAAAATTACTACATTAACGGCCTCTGGTGCCCCTTCCCATTACTTCTGGCTACTACTGCTCAGTAGTCAGTTTTGCACAAGACAATTATGGTGCAGTCAGCATACTTTCATTGAACTTGTATCTCTCAAATTCAGGCAGCCTTGTGTTTTCCAAATCTAGGAGAAGGTTGTTTTTTTGTTTTTTTTGCCATGTTTGGAAAGACTAGGGTGGAAAGTCTAGGATCCTTTCTTCTGGATTCACTGAGCTGGATTGGATTATTTGCAGTGTCTCCCAGTACCTCAACGTGCGATCAGTTAGAGAAAGGGGCAAGCTTGGCTTCAAAGGTCCAAGACCATGTGTCAGGTAAATACATGTTCCGCATTTTTCATTCATAACTGGATGTGCTATTGAGGAGCATTTCTTTGATTATTTTCAGAAACAAACACTGAAACAGAGACAGCAGCAGAAATATTGCGCTTGAAAAGGAGGCTCTCTGCATGACAGCGGAGAGTCGGCGTATTGGAAACTGAAAACAAGAATCTCAAAGCAGGTATACAGTGCTATTCCTATGACACCCCTTCGTGAATTGAACCTTCATTGCGATAACTATGGTGGAACTGGTAAAAGTGGAAAATGGACACAAGTAGTAGCACAACCCCCGACGGTGGCTTAGTAGCTATGGTGTTGCGCTGCTAAACATGAGGTCACGCAAACAAATCCCAGCCCAGCGGCCGATTTAGATGGGGTCGAAATTATTTTTCTGTGCCATTTCACCAATTCCATCACAGTTATACCATGTACCAACTTGTGCAACAAGCAATTCTTGTGAATTTCATTTTGATGCATTGCACATACAGGTATCGCAGGATACCTAGGCAGCGACCGGGCACTTTGTCTGCAGAAAGGGACAATGGGGGGTACAGCATGGAGTACGGAAACTGTTGTGAAGGCATTAAAACTAAAGCTGTCTTGCCGCTCTCAAGGATATAACGTGGCACGTGAACTAGGAATGCCTCTACCATCTGAACCAACACTACAGAAAAAATTAGAAGGATTCAAGTTTGCTCCTGGGCTGCTCTTTGAAGTGATAGATTTGCTGAAAATTAAGGTGTGTACTGTTCCTAGTTACTCACTCTGTTCATATTGACTCACTATACCACTAGCACCTTTTGCTGTTCTATTGTGCAGATGGCCCAGCTGTCACTGGAGGAGCGCCACGCAGTTCTGATGCTAGATGAAATGCAGATCAGCAAGGGTCTGGACTTTGATTCATCTACTGGGACCCTGCTGGGAAAGCCAACAATACCCTTGACCAGCAACATACTAATTCCGGAATCTTGCTATGCCACACATGCCCTTGTCTTTATGTTGGGATGAATTTCCACTCGGTGGAAACAGACAATAGCTTACGAATTTACTGGTCATTCTTGCTGAGCCACAGTAGTAAAGGAAAAGTTCAGTACGATCATAAGTTCCTGTGAAGATGCTGGTGGTAAAATACATTATGTTGTGGCTGACATGGGGCCATGCAATCAGGCACTCTGGAAGCTATTTGAAATCAGTGTCACAAAAAAAAACTCGAAAGTGCCGTGCTCCACACCCATGTGATAGTAACAGGCGGCTATATTTTATTGCCGACGCACATGTGTTGAAGAACTTGAGAGGGAACTTTGCGAGAGGGCACAGCATTCACCTTCCGGAAGATATTGTGGAAAAGAATGAACTGCCAACAGCGGTGGTCTCCACAGACCATGTCAAGCAACTTCTTGAACTGGAAATTGGCTAAAACCTGCCTGAGCCCACAGCATTATAAAAAAATGAAGGTAGGCCCTGCATATTCACTCATACATCATGACACCGCTGCTGCCACGTCAAAAAGGGCGATCTTGAGAGAGACGCTCAAAAAACTGCATGGTTCTTTGATAAGATACACACATGGTATCACATCACTAATCACATTAAGAACTCAGAAACAGGCTGAGAGACATCTTGGTGCGAGAGGCGATGCCTTTTTTTAAAGAAATAATTGGCCTTGTTGAAGCAATGAAAATTGAAGGAGGCAGCCGTGGATGGAAGCCAGTGCAGACAAAAATCATCCTGACCACAATGGCAGCCATGGAACTGCAGGAACATCTTGTAGTAAAAGAGGGGTTTCACTTTGTGGTCCTTTCCAGACTAGGGCAGGATGCATTGGAAAATTTCTTCTCAACAATAAGAATGAAGAATCCTGTTCCATCTCCTCGCGAATTCAAGTCCGCACTGCGCACTGCCTCTCTTGCGCAGTTTCTTCGGTGGAACCCCAGAGGGAACTATGCATGTTCAGATGCAGAGGAACTAAGTGGATTTCCTGACAAAGAACAGCAGCCTTGTTCTGGCATCATATATCACCCAGCACCACAGACAATCGAAAATATGGAGTTAAATGAGGCCTTCCTCTTTGTGTGAGGCTATGCTGTAAGAAATGTAAAAAAAAACTGCACCACATGTCCGATATCTGCAGAAACTATCACAGGTGAACCTCTTGATGCTGCAGAAAACAAGTGGCAGCGACTAAAGTCGTACTTGCCCAACAAAATCCCGCTTGAATCGGCATCAAGAGCAACACAAGGTTTGCTGAAGTATTGCGAAGCCTCATTTGAGATGCATGAGCAGAGCTTTTTAGATGGCAGGATTCAGCTGCAGCATCTCACAGACAAAATTCTAAAGAACACCATAAATGCAATACCCACTTGCCATGATGTACCCTGCAAGCTAGTGAACTGTTTTTTGAAGATGAGGATGCACATATTCTGCAACCACCGAAATGAGACAATCAAGAAGGATGCTGCAACAGCCAAATACAGTATAGACCACTTATAGCGTAACCGCTTATAGTGCAGGACCGGATATAGTGCGGTCTTTTCAGACTCCCGTTAATTTTCCTATAGCATTCCATGTTTACACGTATCGTATATAATGTAGTTGCGGGAAACGAAATACCGGTTACAGTGCGGCTGCCTGGGAGTATGGAAGTCAGCAGAGACGGCGAACGCTCCCCTCAAACTGGCGCCCCAAGGAGTCCTCGAGGAAGAAAGAGAGACGAAGTGGAGGAGAAGGGCACGTGGTGCGAATGAACAGCCAGTGAGGCTGAAACCAGAATCTTGAGTGCGAGTCGTGAAATATCACGGCACGCATAGCGATCGAGCACCACGAAACTGCGAGCGCCGGCCAATGCTCGCTTCACGATAACGGCAGTAAACGAAACTTCAGGGAGTGGGCGGCGCCGGCATATGTGAGGGAGGAGGGCGGCAGGGAAGCTGTTTTCAACTCAGCAACTCCGCCGCTTCGGTGGCTCCCCTCGCCCTCCCTTGTAGCTCCCTCACTTTCGATTGTCAACGTGCACGCCCGCCGCTGCTCCAGTCGGCCCGGCGCCAGCTCCCCGAAGTTTCGTTTTCTGCTGTTATCGGGAAGCGGGCGTTTACCGGCGTGGGCAGTTTCGTTGGCCGGCCTGGGACAGCGCCGCTGCTTCCCTCTGCGCCGTAGCTGCAGGGTGCAAGGTCAACTTGTGACTAAAAAGTAGAGGAAGCATAAAGGAGAAAACTGCCATTTTCTACGCGTGGCTACGGTAGCGTGGCTGAGACGTCAGCACGTACACGCATGTTCCGGCGCAATGCAGAATCGGCAACTTTGCCATTTGAGAAAGGGTGAAATTTCCGCCGCGTTTTTTTTTTCTTTTTTTTTGTTCGCACGCGACATTGAGGGGTCTCTTCTAAGCTTTTACTCTATGGCGGCTTTTACTCTAAAGCAGCCACTCCGTGCCAGAGGAAGCAACGACTCCGAGCGTCTCCGATCACATGCTTGCAGCCTTGCCAGCACCAGCCGTTTTTATTGGTGCTCTTTGACGTCATGCATGACGTAACAGACTGGCTAACAGAACCAAAACCAAAACTGAACTGCATAACAACACAACAGGCGCGACCTCTAACAGTGGGGGGGAATCACCTGTTCCATCGCCCCTGATTAAAAGGGGTATGGCCAAGACCTTTGGGAGGAGTCATGAAATAATTAGGTGAACAGTCACCCACACCTGCCGTTCCTCGACCTAGGGAACTAGGAAAAGGAGAGGCCATTAAAGCGCACGTTTTAGTGCCTGCTAATGAGTCTAGAAGCTGAGCGTGTAATCTGTTGAGAAGCAGTGGAGGGGCTAGTTCAGTCCAGTATCGCCTGGGCCACCTAGCCACGTCGGAACTCTGAGCAGCTAATTGACGTACGAGATGACAAACAGTCTGCAACGAAGGTCACGGTAGTTCACCTCAAGTTAGCTCAACCTGCTCAAGTGAAGTCGTCAGATCCAGAGTCCCGGGGAAACCCAGCCCAGCAATCGCATCCATCTCAACAAGATTGGCTCACCGGCATTCTTCGGGAAAGCTCTGCGCGCCAACTTTACGGTTTATGGACTTGCTGCGGCAGTCCGTCTGGCCATGCGTATAACATCGTTTGTTTTCTTTTGTACTTTGTTTTAGTGAACAACTGTTAAGTGTATTCTTGTGTATTTGATCTGTGCCCTGTTCCATTTTTATATCCACTCTTAATTGCTCGTCATATTTCTTTGTCCTCATCACTGAGCTATATCAAGTTCAGGCAGGGGCGGATCCAGGTTTTTTCTGAGGGGGGGGTCAGCTTCTGTCGATGATGATGATGATGATGATGATAGTAGCCTTTATCATTTACCGAAATTCACCGTTTCTGCTCACGATAAACCCGCGTTTTATACGGCTAGAGCAGCACCTGTAGCCTACAAGGCTTGAGAGGGCAAATCACTTTTTTTTTCTTCTTTTTTTGTATTTATTGCCAAGAAGTTCGCGCTGTTTTTATTCCCCGGCCGCCACTGTCATCATGAAAACGAGTGTTACCTCGCGCCATCTAGCCCGCCGTGGTGGCTCAGTCAGTTCAGGCATTGCGCTGCTGAGCACGAGATCGCGCGATCGCATCCTGGCCGCGGCGGCCGCATTTCTATGTAGGCGAAATGCAAAAACGCCCGTGTGCTTGCGTTGTAGTGCGCGTTAAAGAACCCCAGGTGGTCAAAATTAATCCGGGGCCCTCCACTACGGCGTGTCTCATAATCAGAACTGGTTTTGGCACGTAAAACCCCAGAAAGAGGAAGAAGACCTGTAGCGAAGCCAGGTACGGTTTCTCCGTGCTTATAGGAAAAGGACGTTACCCAATACAGCCATGTGCTTGGCGGCTGTGCCTGATCATGCAGGTTGTTCAAAACTAAGCTTTATGGTTTTCTTAAAATTAGGCACTGGGAGGCACGCGAAGATCACCTGTGCAAATAAGTTATGTGGCCAGGGGGGCACAAAGTGAGATGATAATTATCGCTGTGAGCAGCCCAATTAACTAAAATTGAACAATTATTTTTGTCGACTGCAGTAAGTGGGTATGTTTGTATTGTGAGACGTTGACCAATGCGATGCCTTTATTTCCGAGCAGTCGCCCGAGTCAGAGACGAAGCACCGCACGAGACAAAAGATGATGATGAGTCGTATGTACAGATGACGACGACGATTTGCACAAATAGCGCTCACACAAGATGATGAGTCGTTTGTGGAGATGACGACGACGATATGCGCAAAATGCGCTCACACTAACTTCCCCCCTTCAGGAAAGCGGTCAGCAAGACCGCAAACTAGAAAGGGTAGGTACGGCGAATGTAGGGTTTCAGGCGAGATACGTGAACGATTTCCGTAGTGCGGCGGCGGCGGTCAGTAGCTGAGCTGACAGGAGTGACGCTGTAGTTAACGGCCGAAGTTCGTTGCAAAACGGTGTAGGGGCCGAGATATCTGTGGAGAAATTTTTCACAGAGCCCCGGTGCGCGAACAGGTCTCCACAAAAGAACTTCGTCGCCTGGGCGGAACGAAGCAACGCGACGCGTCGCATCATAGCGAATTTTCCTTTTGTCCTGAATGGTATAGCGGTGTTGGCGCGGGCAAGTTCACGGCACCGGGAGAGGCGAGCGGCAAATTCCTCAGGAAGAGACGCGGATGGAGCAGCAGGTGCTGAAAGGAGTGTAGTGTCCAAGACGAAAGACGGCGCACGACCGTACACCAGGAAGAAGGGACTGTAATTGGTTGTACGTTGGACGGCAGTATTATACGCAAACGTCACAAAAGGTGGGATGGTGTTCCAGTTGGTGTGATCGGGTCGAACATACATTGACATCATGTCAGACAAAGTTCGATGAAAACGCTCCGTAAGACCATTTGTTTGCGGATGGTACGATGATGTGGTCTTATGGATGGTGTCCGAGGCCTGAAGGACTTCACGGAGGACATGCGATAGGAACGTCTTGCCACGGTCACTCAGGAGGACACGAGGTGCGCCGTGGCGCAAAACGATTCCGTGCACGAAAAACTCGGCGACTTCGGAGGCAGTACCAGAGCGAAGAGCCGCTGTCTCAGCGTAGCGCGTTAGATGATCCACTGCGGTAACGATCCAGCGGTGACCAGCGGGCGTGAGTGGGAGGGGTCTATACAAGTCTATGCCCACAATTTCGAAGGGGGTGTACGGGCATGGTAGAGGCTGCAGAGGACCGGCTGGAAGGGATGTCGAGCGTTTTCTGTGTTGGCATGATGCGCAGGAGCCAACGTATTTGTCGACTGAGGTGGAAAGGCCCGGCCAGAAACAACGCGTTTTGATGCGGTCGTAGGTCTTATGAAAGCCCAAGTGGCCAGCCGTCGCGTCGTCGCGAAATGCTTCCAATACTTGGAGTCGTAGTGAGCGAGGTATTACTGGCACCCACCGGTTACCGGAAGGATGGTAGATTGATCGAAATAACGCTCCACCTTGAAGCTTAAAACGCGAAAGTTGTCGTCTTAAGCGACTGTTGGGGGGTCGTGCCAAGCCAGTAAGTCGGTCGATCAGCGTACGGCAGTATGGGTCAGTACGTTGGAGTGAGACGAGGTCAGTAGACGGGAGAAAGTCAACTGAGGCAACTGACTGTCCCGGGCTACTGGGCGTGCGCTGAGACGTGTGGCTAGATGGTGACGTGCATACCGAAGGTGAAGCATGGGCGTTTGGGGACAGCGGGCAGCGCGACAAAGCGTCGGCATCTTGATGTTGTTTGCCGGACTTATACGTGACAGTGAAGTCATATTCCTGTAAGCGCAGTACCCAACGGCCGAGGCGTCCAGACAAGTTTTTCAGGGACGACAACCAACAGAGAGCATGATGGTCGGTCACAACTGTGAAATGGCGGCCGTAGAGATAGGGACGAAATTTTTGTATTGACCACACGATGGCGAGGCATTCCTGTTCTGTAATCGTGTAGTTGCACTCAGCAGGAGAAAGAGCACGACTTGCATAAGCCACGACTTGCTCTTCGGACTTCTGATTCCGCTGCAGCAGGACAGCGCCAATTCCATGCCCACTGGCATCAGTGTGTAGAATAGTCGGGGCCGTTGCATCGAAATGACGGAGCACGGGCCCTGACGTGAGAACTCGTTTGAGGGTCTGGAAGGCGGCTTCACAGTCGTTCGACCACACAAAGGACGCGCTCGAAGTCAGAAGTTTGTGTAGAGGAGCGGCGATGGTGGCGAAGTCACGGACAAAGCGGCGGAAGTAGGACGCCAGTCCTAGAAAGCTGCGGAGTTCTTTAAGAGCGGTTGGTGGCGGAAATTGCAGTACTGCAGCGATTTTATCGGGATCAGGCTGGATGCCATGCTTACTGACGACGTGGCCCAATACTTTAATGCTTCGGCTTGCAAAGCGACACTTTTTAGTATTGAGTTGGAGACCAGCTTTTGCTAGACACGCGAGAACTTGGTCTAGACGTTGTAGGTGCTGGGAGAAACTCGACGAAAAGATGACAATGTCGTCCAAGTAACAAAGGCAGGTCTTCCATTTTAAGCCACGGAGTACTGTATCTATCATACGTTCAAACGTAGCTGGTGCATTGCACAATCCAAAAGGCATCACGTTAAATTCAAAAAGGCCATCAGGTGTAGCAAACGCAGTCTTTTCTTTATCTGGCTCATGCATGGGAATCTGCCAATATTCGGAGCGCAAGTCGAGGCTCGAGAAATACTCGGCACCTTGTAAGGTATCCAAAGCATCGTCAATACGAGGCATTGGATAAACATCCTTACGGGTAATTTTGTTGAGCGCCCTATAATCGATGCAAAAGCGCACAGAACCATCCTTTTTTTTTTAACAAGCACAACAGGAGAAGACCAAAGGCTTGCTGAAGGCCTTATAATGTTGCGTGTCAGCATGTCGTTCACTTGTTCTTCTATAACTTTTCGCTCCGAAGGTGACACACGGTACGGGCGACGGCGAATGATGCGAGAGCCGTCTGTTTCAATTCGATGAGTAGTTACAGTGGTCTGACCCAGGCCTCGCGAAGAAACGTCAAAACAAGCTTCATGCTTCATTAAAATGGTGAGGAGTGCATTGGTCTGGGCCGGATTGAGATCTGCACTCAAGGTGGCCTTAATAGCACCAGTGTGGCCTTCTGCGGGCGTACAATACGCGGAAGATGTGGCAGGCGAAACACTGACGACACATACCGGCGCAGCCGTACTACTCTCCGTGGCGGTCGTCGCGCCCGGTTTGTTTCTACTGCGGTATTCGCGGCCACATTTCTCGCTACTGCCGTCGGCGTCAGCAGGATGAACGACGGGGCTATGCTACCTTTGAGCGAGACAGCGCACCTAGGTTGGATTACTACGTTCCCGGGCGTCACCCAGGTGACAGGCGCGGCTACGCCAACTTTGAGCGAGACAGGACACCTGGACCAGATTCCTCCGTTCCCGGACCGTACACAACCTCCTCTGGTCGCTCTCCTTCACCTACCCAGCACCTCCACCACTTGTGAGACGTTGACCGATGCGATGCCTTTATTTCCGAGCAGTCGCCCGAGTCAGAGACGAAGCACCGCACGAGACAAAAGATGATGATGTGTCGTATGTACAGATGACGACGACGATATGCACAAATAGCGCTCACACAAGATGATGAGTCGTTTGTACAGATGACGACGACGATATGCGCAAAATGCGCTCACAGTATTGAAAACCTAGAGGCTGTCGTGTTTCTACACAGTATCAGTCGGAAGAATTATTCTAGCGTGTTCGTGCTCCGAGATATCCGACTCCAAATTTCAATTGCACTGCGCAGAGTTATCGACTCGACGCGAGAGCGGTTTATGCTTTGCGTTGCTGTGGAAGGGAGGCATTTTGGACATTTTTAGGGCATTGACATCTTGATGGGTGAAGTGTTGTCATGAGATTTGTGCATGACAACACCAAAGTTAAAGCGGCAGTATGAAATATTCGTTAGCATAGCTAAAAAGGTTTCTGCTGTTGATGGTGCAGTTGTTGCTTTTGATTTCAATAAAGCTTACAATACTTGTAAATCAGCAGTCACTTTATTTGCGTAGCCCAAACAAGGACCATGCCCGGTCGTCTAGTCACCATTACGCACGCGCACTGGCCTCCGGCTTCTCCGCTCGCGCCATTATCTCGGCATGGCAGCTGCCGCCATCTTTACAGGTTGCGCGGTCGCGTGTTACGACAGCGGTTACGGGTTCTTCGATTTTTTTTTTCGCCAGCCGTGAGGGGAAGGGGGGCAGTTATTATCTTTGCCAATGCCTCCGCCGCGTTGTCAGACTAAACGCTGCACCCAACAGCCGCGTCACATCAGGGAGGAGCTTTGCGCTGATCCTCACTCTCTTGCATGCGTAATCATGCGAACGACAATTAAAATTTGGAGTTGGATATATCGGAGCATAGACATGCTAGACGAATTCTTCCAAGTGAAACTGTGCAGAAACACGACTGCCTCTAACTTTTGAATACAAACATACACACTTACTGCAGTCAATAAAAAGTTAATTATTCAATTTTAGTTAATTCGGTTGCTGACAGCGATAATTATCTCACTTTGTGTCCCCCTGGCCACACAACTTATTTGCGCAGGTGGTCTTCACGTGCCTCCCAGTGCCTAATTTTAAGAAAACCATAAAGCTTAATTTTGAACACCCGGTATATCAGCCTGTATTGTTTCTTAAAATAAAATTTGGGATGGTCTGTCGCAGGTTCGTTATAAATGCGTAAGCACGGGTCCGGCTTTGGAGTTCTGTTGGGACACCTTGATTTCCTTAAGAAGATTCTTTGTGTTCGGCTGAGACACCTTCGTTTCAACGCGGCAACCACTACGCTAGTTGTTTACGATATGCGAATCACCGCGTGTGAAGACTCACGACGCCACCTACAAGAAGAACGATGTAGCGTAGTAGCCGTGAGCGCGAGCCAGCGTCTTCATGTTTTGTTTCCCACGCGACGTCATCCTTTTACACAAGGCGCGCATCTGCTCCCATTTCTCTAACCACGCGACGCCATCCTAGGCCCGCGCGCTGGCGTTGGCCGCTGACGTCACGCTCCCCCATTTCGCAGCCCATGCTCGAGGCTTCGCCCCGCTCCGCGAGAACGCCCACTCAGATAAACGGATCCGGTGGGCTTGAGCCTCCTATGCTTAATGTACGACAATAAAACTGCGAAGTTACAATGAAAAACTTGTAGCGTACGAACGGTACTGTGCTCGTACTGGATATTGTCAACGTGTAACTGTGATCACAATGAGTGCTACAGTTAAAAAAAAAAGTTGTCTATGCGTAGTTCTTAGTTAGGCTGTTAGTTGTTATATATATATATGAACACTTCAGCGAGAGATCTCTTTCATTAAGCAGGTTGGTCGCGGAACCGATGACAGCAAATGAGGCAACCGATGACACCCCAATGGGGAACTAAGTTGATCAGGCGCGAAGGCGCTCGCGCGGACATCGGCGTGCTTGGCAAAAGGGACGTCCCCTCGTTCATTCGACGCCACCGACGGGACGAGTAAGGCACGGCCGGCGCCAGGAGGTCCAAGGTGTTCATGAGAAACAATAACTACGGCAACTTCGCGACACCACACCCCTACGGAATATAACTAAGCTTGTGAGCGAGCTAGCTTTACTTCTACATGGCTGCTACCACTGGTATTCGCGAAAAATACTTTTGAAAAATGCTGGTGGCCATATTTTTTTGCGACAGGGCCGTCCCCGTGTCAGCAGGGGGGGGGGGGGGGGGCGATGCAGAAATCTGAGGGGGGGGTCAGGACATCCGGACATCCCCCCTGGATCCGCGCCTGAGTTCAGGTGTGTTAGCTTTCTTGTGTCATTTTTTAATTATTTTATTAATTTGTGTATCGTCAGTCGATAAATATCATGTTTTTTTTTGTTTACTCCCGACTCTGACCCTTTCACTGTATTCGCTTGAGTACGGAACGTCCAACCAGATTGTATAACCTGTCGACGACTTCGCGCCGACGGCGAACGGGTGACAAGTCATGACAGCAACAAAGCAGTGATCCTGGCCTAACAAGTGGGACCTGCACACGGAATGAAGCGTGGAGCCACGTGTCCCCTCAGAACATCGAAGGGGAACCTGGATGGGCCTGGCAAACGAGCACAACCGGCTGCCAAGCCATGTGGAAGCAGCTCGTCTTCCTGGCACATTGTCTGGCAGCGGGGTGTTGTACCAGAGCTAAGTTTGTTAAACTGGAATTGCCAGCTGAAGCAAAACCCCCTAGACTTGAAGGCCCAAGTGCTGCTTCTGGTCACATGATGCGCTTCATCATACGGAGGCGACCGTGACAAGTAGGGGAAGCAGCATGGGCATGGGAGGCAGGGATTGGCAGGCAGAGCAATACTGCACACGCCCGAGTCTATGGGGTGTTGAGGGGCGGCAAAGTTTAGCAGCGGCCCCAAATGCGTATTTATATAAAAACGTTGCGAGGCGAGAAGGTGGTAAAGAATTCTGACGCTGCTCGACGAGTGTCCCGTTCTGATCTCGTCGAAAACCTCCGAGCCGCCTCCAGAGGCACCGGCAACAGTCACCAACGCCGTGCGCGTTCGGTGCGAACGCGGGCAAAATGCTAACGGGGTTGACAACAGTTCTGCGCATTGTTGTGAAGCTGTTTTTTTTTACAAGTGTTTGGATGTTTCTCATTGTGTCAGGACGCCGTAGGCATCGCTCCGTCGGGCTCCGTGTGGTTGTGCTCTTTTTTTTCTGTTGCTGGATATTCTGTGCCTAACGTGACTTGTAACTGCCGACGACGGGCAGCTGCAGCGATGGCATTGTGACAGCACGATGCCGAATAAGTGTTGTGTGCCGCGGAAACTACACAGCAAAGTGCACAACCCACGTGTTCAGGTTCCCATGAGATAGGGAACTGTTCAAGAAATGGATTCGTGCAATACCACAACAGACTTCTGCCCTACGGGGAACTCGAGCGTGAGTAATCTCCATATTCCTGATTACTATTTTCATTGTGTGGAATAATGAGTAAAAAGCTCTTTCGTTGCCGTGCTAACTGAAATAAACGTATTGTTACGCTAAAGCTACAGCAACGATGGAAGAAGACGAAAACGAAGTGTGCTTGTCTTTGTAGCGGCGCGGCCCCTTTTCATCAATTCATCTTTCAAATAAACGCACCCCATCGTAACAGTTTTGGTGGAGGTGCAGGGTCCACAGAGTAACGAGGATAACAGTATTTCTGTGAGCGTGGAGCAGACTTTCGTTGTAAGCCTGTGCAAAATCGTATCCTGGTGTGATCGTGCTTAGCATGGGGTCTTTGTTCTGCGGCAGCTCCACTTTAAAAATAGCGCTTATCTCGTAATTCCAGTTCGTAGATAGATGTCTTCAATCACATTGATTATGATAGGTATTTGAACTATATCCATAAGTGACGTCCTGATATCCTTGCTTTGTACACAGAGGAAGGGTCTGAATTTTTATATGCTGCGAATAAAGAAAATTTTAGGTTCATTGATCTTTACGTTTTATAACTATATCGTATTGTATTTAGCTTATGGCCCCAAACTCCATGATGTCGATGCAGAGGCAAACTTGCGCTCCTCATGGGTAACATATTTTCTTCAGGACTTATCGAAGGCTAGTTCAAGCTTGTCGAGCACACACATTTTGTCACAGAAGCTGCGATTCTGCCAGCACGATAAGCAAACCAATTTGGGCAACTTGATTGTCTTCTTGTGGAGCCTTCAAAGTGGTCCATCCTTTCTTGACTGATGCGATGCTAAGCAAGGAAGTCTTCCCCACATTAAACCAGTGTTTCCAAGTCTTTGGACCATGCTTCTGCAAGTGACTGACCACGTAGAAAACATGGTTTCAGCATTCTTGCTGGCTCGGAAATAGCCCGTTATTGTAAGAGCTCCACGAGGATAGCTGGTGCAGCCCAAGAGCATCAGCAAGACGTGAATACAACAGCTGTAGCTCTGTTTCAGTTGTAGGTCATGACTCAGCTGGCAAGTCTCATGATGTGTCTGCAACCCCAGGCTACAAGTGGGTCACGTCCATTTCTTTCTTCCTTTTCTTGGATGATGAGCAGTCTCTGTTTCTTAAGTGCTTGGGCTCTGCGCCAGGGCAGCTGGCTGGAA
Organism: Dermacentor silvarum; assembly: GCF_013339745.2. Lineage (NCBI taxonomy): Eukaryota > Metazoa > Arthropoda > Arachnida > Ixodida > Ixodidae > Dermacentor > Dermacentor silvarum. The sequence goes on along the minus strand of NC_051158.1, from coordinate 134,777,080 downwards.
GCCATGAGCAAATATAAGCTCTCCAAAAAAAAGAAATAACAGCTGCCACTCACCTTAGTAGACCCGATGCTGAGGCTAGCAACTAGGCGGAAAGAGGCAAGGAAAATGGTCTTGTGATGCAAAGAGGGGCTCCAATATTGCGACACTTTGTGAGCACTCTGCAATGGACATGCAAGTATGTTACCACCATGTGAAAAACAGCACAAAAATACACGGACCAGCAATGAAGACAACCACAGCGGTGACTCGCAATTAAAGGTTTATTCTGGAAACAGATTAAGCAGGATGTTACAACAGTAAGTAAGCATGTTACCTCGATGCCTGGCCTGCACATGAAGAAATGCAAAGAGCAGCATGAATTGCATTGCTGCTTTCAGCAGCAATGTTGATGCAAAGAAATCACCTGAAGCACAGGAAAGTGGACACTAGCCTGAGAGATATGCAATGCTACCGTTAGAAACGGAATGGCTTCAACACGCACGTTTCCTTTTCAGAAACTGAGTATGCTAATGGCAATGGGATAACGCAAGAGTAAAGTGAACATGAAAGCATGCTTTGTTCAGACAAGGCAGAATAACATCGTGGTGCCGTGGGTGGTCGAGATATAGATATCCTTGTGTAAGCGGACATTACCTTCATTCGTGCGGTGGCACAAGCACCTGATAGCACGGGAAGGGGGGGGGGGGGGGGGGATGTGACTGCTTGAAGGGTACATCATAAATCGCACTACAGTAGTCACAAAGTTAACAGCGCAACAAGGCGCGACACTGACAAGTGAAACATTCTTGTGTTTTACGAGCGAAAACCAAGACATTATTATGGGGCATCCATTTTGACCACCTGGAGTTCTTCAACGTGCACCCGACGCGCGGTACACGGGCGCTTTTGAATTTCACCCCTGCGGCCGCCGTGGCCAGGATTCGATGCCACGCCCTCGGGCTTGACAGCGCAACGCCGCCACTACGTCACCACGGCGGGTACACACAAGTTACAATGATTTTGGTGAAGCAGCGCATTTGGAAAAAAGACGCTTACACATACATTAATGATAACATACACAGGCGCTGATCGTGATCAGTGCCTGCGTGCGTGTGCCTGCATCACCAAAATTATGGATCACCAGCTAACCCTTCACTACCTATTAAGTAAGATACGATGAGTTTCCCCACCTGAAATACAACAGGAAAGTCAATTGGGAGACAATTCTTGGTAGGTCTCGTCAACAATGCACCGCAACCAGGGTACCCGCACTACAGCGACTTGTCACGTGTGGGGAACATCCTTTCAGTTCTCGGCGGACGCGCTTAGCAACAAACGAAGAAGGGTTCTCTGACTAGAATCTACAACCAACTTGCGCTACTGGCATGCGCATAACTAGCACAACCACAACGCCTGCGGAAAAGTGATCCGGCACAACGGCACCCCTCAAGCACGGCCGCTCGATGAAACGCACCTGAAACGCTCGATAAACGCAAATGCGTTTTATGCGTTTCATCGTCGCATTTGCGTTTAATCAAGTGTTTGAGATGCGTTTCATCGAGCGCCCGTGCCGCAAGAACTAGAACACTGCACCGCAAGCATCACAGCAAGCATACTCAAGCACGTTTGGCGCGTTTGGAGGTGCGCGGCAGGGTTGCCAGGTGCTCGCAGAACGACCCGCCAAATTCTAGTTTATCGTAGAGTGTAGCACAACCACAACGCCTGCGGAAAAGTGATCCGGCTCAACGGCACCCCTCAAGCACGGCCGCTCGATGAAACGCACCTGAAACGCTCGATAAACGCAAATGCGTTTTATGCGTTTCATCGTCGCATTTGCGTTTAATCTATGCCTGCCGGATTATCGGCGATCCCATGGATAGCGGCCATAGGCGGAGGTATCGCGGTGGCGCCACTTACGTAGGGTTATGCGCTGCGGGACATCACAGACGTTATCAGGCATAACTTCGGTACGAGAAAAAGCGTAGTTCAGACAACAGATCCAGCAACAACAGAGAGTCCTGAGAGATCAAAATTCAGCATAGAAAGCTTTTATTGGAAAAAGGCAGCAGAAAATGTCCCTAACAACACGGCAGCAGGACCCGATGAAATCCCAATACAGCTAATCAAAAACCTCGGTCCAAAAAGCAAGGCACTGCTGACTAATGCCATAGAGCAAGTGATTAGAACAAAGAATATTCCCGTTGGATGGCGTGAAAGCAAGATGAATCTTATCTACAAAGGCAAAGGAGATAAGGATAAGACGAGCTCGTACAGGCCAGTTACAGTAACGTCGGTGATATATAGAATGGCAATGCAAGCCATAAAATTAGAACTGTCGAAGTGGGTGGAAGAAAACGGTGTATTGGGGGAACTACAGAATGGGTTCAGGCCAGGCAGACGCTTAGAAGACAATATGTTTGTACTAACTCAGTGCATAGAGATTTCAGTAGCTCAGAAAAGACCTTTATGGATAGCATTTCTAGATATTAAAGGAGCTTATGACAACGTAGACAGGGAATTGTTGTGGGATATTCTTCAATACGAAGGCATAGATGACGATTTCGTGGAGCTGCTGAGGGAGATATATCGAGACAACCAAGTACAAGTGGCATGGGAAGGCCGAAAAGGAAATGAAATGGTGGGAATTCACCAAGGATTGAAGCAAGGATGCCCTCTGTCACCATTGTTGTTCACGCTTTACGTCAAGGGCATAGAAAGACGACTGGAAAACAGCGATTTAGGTTTTGATTTATCCTACATGCGTAATGGACAAATGGTGCAACAGAAGATCCCTGGACTGATGTACGCAGACGACATTGTGCTACTAGCGGACAATAAAAAAGATTTACAGATACTTGCGAATATCTGTGGGAACGCAGAGACAAATCTAGGCCTTAAGTTTAGCACAGAGAAATCAGGGATTATGATCTTTAATGAGCACACGAGTAACTTCGTGGTGTCAATTCAACAGCAAGTAATATCCATAGTGAAGCAATATAAGTACCTCGGCGTACACATAAACGAAGGAAAGAATTACTCAAGCAACCACCAAGATAATCTGAAAATAAAGGGGAAGCGGAATGCAGCATTAATGAAACACAGAGCACTGTGGGGCCACAATAAGTATGAGGTGGTGCGTGGAATCTGGAAAGGAGTAATGGTGCCAGCGCTAACATTCGCAAATGCCATTATATGCTTAAAATCGGATATATTGGCGGGTTTGGAAGTTAACCAAAGATCAGTAGGCCGGTTGGCTTTGGGAGCACACGGTAATACGACAAATGAGGCAGTGCATGGAGACATGGGTTGGGCCTCTTTTGAAGTCAGAGAAGCACAAAGCAAAATTAGTTTTGAAGAAAGGCTCAGGAACATGGATGAAAATAAATGGGCGGCTAAAGTGCACAAGTATCTCTACATGAAAAGCGTGGACAAAGAATGGAGGAAGAGGTCAAGGAAGTTGGCAACCAAGTACAGGATAATCGAAACTGTAAATAGACAACCAGGGGTCATCAGAAAGAAAGTGAGAGAAATAGAGACCGTGAATTGGATGCAAAGAATGGAAACGAAAAGGACAATGGAGATTTACAAGAATGAGAAGAAAGAAATTAGAAGGGAAAATCTGTACGATAACACTAAGGGCAGTGCCTTGCTATTTGAGGCTCGAGCCGGTTGCCTAAGGACGAAAACATATCGGAACAAATATTCGGAATTAGATGAGACATGTGTATGCTGCAGTAAAGATCCAGAGACCACTCAGCACATCCTAATGGAATGCGACGGGATCCACCCAGCGAGAACCGTAGGTAACGTGCAACTCCCAGAAGCGCTTGGGTTTAAAGTGGAAGGAAACATAAACAGATCAGCCGTAGAGATCAGCAAGAGACGATTAGAGTACTGGTGGAAAAAAAATAGGGAAAAGATGGATGCGACCTGATCTCTTAAAATCATAGGCAGCGGTACAAGGTAAATTTTTGAAAAAGAAAAATAATGATAGGTATACAAAAATGCAAGATAAAGAACATGTATAGTATACCTGATTAAATCAAGCAGGCTAGGTGACTATTTGTCGCCGCCCCGTTTCAAAGGGGATGCCAATAGATCATCATCATCATCATCATATAGTGCCTATAATATACTGGCTAGTGTGCCGACCACGGCTTCCCGGGTGGCACCGTTGTAATGAATGTCGGCGGCTCCCGCTAGGAGCGCTGCAGTGCGGGTGTGTGCGGAATGCAGCATTAATGAAACACAGAGCACTGTGGGGCCACAATAAGTATGAGGTGGTGCGTGGAATCTGGAAAGGAGTAATGGTGCCAGCGCTAACATTCGCAAATGCCATTATATGCTTAAAATCGGATATATTGGCGGGTTTAGAAGTTAACCAAAGATCAGTAGGCCGGTTGGCTTTGGGAGCACACGGTAATACGACAAATGAGGCAGTGCATGGAGACATGGGTTGGGCCTCTTTTGAAGTCAGAGAAGCACAAAGCAAAATTAGTTTTGAAGAAAGGCTCAGGAACATGGATGAAAATAAATGGGCGGCTAAAGTGCACAAGTATCTCTACATGAAAAGCGTGGACACAGAATGGAGGAAGAGGTCAAGGAAGTTGGCAACCAAGTACAGGATAATCGAAACTGTAAATAGACAACCAGGGGTCATCAGAAAGAAAGTGAGAGAAATAGATACCGTGAATTGGATGCAAAGAATGGAAACGAAAAGGACAATGGAGATTTACAAGAATGAGAAGAAAGAAATTAGAAGGGAAAATCTGTACGATAACACAAAGGGCAGTGCCTTGCTATTTGAGGCTCGAGCCGGTTGCCTAAGGACGAAAACATATCGGAACAAATATTCGGAACTAGATGAGACATGTGTATGCTGCAGTGAAGATCCAGAGACCACTCAGCACATCCTAATGGAATGCCACGGGATCCACCCAGCGAGAACCGTAGGTAACGTGCAACTCCCAGAAGCGCTTGGGTTTAAAGTGGAAGGAAACATAAACAGATCAGCCGTAGAGATCAGCAAGAGACGATTAGAGTACTGGTGGAAAAAAAGCAGGGAAAAGATGGATACGACCTGATCTCTTAAAATCATAGGCAGCGGTACAAGCTAAATTTTTGAAAAAGGTATACAAAAATGCGAGATAAAGAACATGTGTAGTATACCTGATTAAATCAAGCAGGCTAGGTGACTATTTGTCGCCACCCCGTTTCAAAGGGGATGCCAATAAATCATCATCATCATCATCATCGTGCCGCGGCGCCACCCGCTCTTCATAGACCGCCTGTTGTCACAAGGGGGCTGCTGCGCTTTCCGTAGTAAATTTCTCATGTAGGGAGGTGATTTCTAATTTAGGGTTTCTTTTGACAATAACAAAGCTTATTTACTGCTTGCTGCCTGCGTTTAAGTTTGGGTACCAGCTAGCTCTGTTTCGATTGTCGAACCTCCAGTGGTTCAATTCAGGAAAAGGAAGCACTTCATTCGTTTTCTAACAGTCCAGCTCATTGCAACGTAGAAGTTTTAAAGTGTACTTATTCGGCGACTTTTTACTAATAAAAAATAAGAATGCCTAATTTATATGGACGGGTGAAACTGCACAATATATAGGATTTTTTTTTAGACAATACAGATTATTTTTTTAAAGTAATGAATGAAACGAACGTGATGTTTTAGCAGACGAGTTCATAGGCGAGGCGGACATTGCCGCAAATAACGTGAGCTTCAGAAGACTAATTAGCAAAAATTTCTGATTACATTTTTTATTCGTGTCTGGCCGGGGACTGTTAATGGCAAATTAGCTAGAGGCAGTGACATTTCCATCCACACCCATCTTTAAAGACCTGGAGAATCACACCTAATTCGAGATATTCAAGAAGCGTGCGGCGAAGTTCGAATGACAGCATGCCGCGGCAAATCCTAACCCGACACACAGCCGCACACGCTTGCCAAGCAAAGCGTATGTGACGCATCAGTAGCTGCCGCGACCTAGCCGAGACGTTCGGTTTGCTACTTTCTCGCGCTTGTCGTCACGGCGTTTCGGTCTAATATGACAACGGGGTCGCCTTTTCTGTGCTCCCGCGGATAGCCTGAATTTACCTTTAAAATTCTATGATAAATATCTCGAATTAAATCTTACTTTCAAGGTAAAAAAAAAACAAAGGTGCATTGAAATGTGAGTGCCTTCATATTACCAGTTCAACCACTGTATAAAAAAAGCTAAGTCATTAATAAATTTTGTTAATTCATCTTCTGAACCTCACGTTATTAACCCTTTTCGCGGCGATCCCGTGGGCCCTGCCATGTTTGATCACGTGGTGACGCGTCCATTGCTAGCCTCAACTGCCTCCGTTGCCTCCTTGTTTACAAAGAAGTGTATGACGCCGGCGCGGCTTAGAAAGCCTCTGTTTTGGGAGATATCGTAGACGGTAGCTGGGTGAACAACAGGAAGCTTTGATCACAGCTTCAGAGAGCATGTAAAAACACTTTCGAAGCTCATTAAGCTTTATCCTAACGGCGCGAGCAGCGTATGAGGTGCTTGTTCTAAAAGCGGGGTTAAATATGTATTCCAATCTATCCAAACATTCCGCTCATGAATTGAATCAGGATTAGTGTGTTTTGCTCTTTGTTCTTTATTTGGGAAATATTCTGAAGGAGCGGCTTGTCAGTTTCTCACTCAGTGAAGTTCCTCGCTGCAGCCACTATCTGATTATTTTTCTGCCTAATCGCTCGCGGGTGTGCTCAGTGCCGATAGATTTGTCCTTGCTGCGCGCAAGGCTTGGAACTTAGCTGTTTTGTACATTGTAATACCTTGTAGCAAATATATATATTACCGCTAGTAACTCGCTTACTCTTGTGAACTGTCACGAAACATTCAGCTTCGACCATTCGTGCGCCATCGGTGTAGTCAGTCACTTATTGTGCGTATATAGTGCGCATATATTCATAAAATTAAATTAAATTATGGGGTTTTACGTGCCAAAACCACAATCTGATTATGAGGCACGCCGTAGTGGGGGACTCTGGAAATTTGGACCACCTGGGGTTCTTTAACGTGCACGTAAATGTAAGTACACGGGTGTTTTCGCATTTCGCCCCGATCGAAATGCGGCCGCCGTGGCCGGGATTCGATCCCGCGACGCATATATTAAAGCGTGCGCGTATTCACTTATTCTTGATACGTCGTCGATAGAGTGGGCGTAAGTTTTCCTGCCATTTGGGATAGATGCGTACATAGGCGGAACGTTTTAATTTTTCCGGGGAGGGCTGGGGCCCGACCAGCTTTCCGACACCTGCCCATATATATATATATATATATATATATATATATATATATATATATATATATATATATACACAACAATTTTCTATTTCTAGCTTTATGGGGAAGAACGCAATTATATCGACACTTCAGGCAAATTGTCGCGGTTGTTGTCGCCGTGCTCTGTTCCGCATTAAATCCAAAAGCCATATATATGAGCGACCCATACCCTGTGGGTGCGGGAAAAAGCAGGTCACAGTGTGCTGAAAAAGATGGCGGCTTGATTGGCATTATTTCCCACGCGCTCAATATTCGGGTTAGTTTTAGGTCACGTAATCAAACACGAATGGGAAGGAGAGAAGCGTCTTGTCCTCTAGCCCTGCCATAACTGTGAATGACTGGGCGCGGCTGACGCTTACGGGGCCCGCGTGCCATATCTAATTGTTGGTAATCAATGGTGGGGTACAATGATAAAGGGCGACCAGGGATGGCTGCTAACTTCATGCGCGCTGTCTTCCTTGCCGGGCTGTCTTTCTGCGCCCCTAGTGTTGCAGAGTTAAGTAACAGAGGCCATCGCAGATCACTCACAGAGGCCGTCAGTAGTGCACATAAAAATAGGCAGATAATGATGACGAATCTAATTTTCAGAGTTGCGGTGAATCGTGCGGCTGTACGAACCGTTCGCCTCCGCTGCCGGCGTTCTTCACAATGCTCGTGTTCTGAAAGCGAGTGCTCGACGTAATCCAGTGAGGTATTTACAGGTTTACATGGTCCGTGAAATCCGCCGTAAATCCTGGCTGTCCGGCGTGCCCGCGACCGGGCCGTTGGGCTAGACCTGCCGGTCCCGACGTGGGAGTAGCCGGGTGCGCGACGAGTTGGCGTCCTCGCCGGACCTCTAATAAATGGTATTTCACTCACTCACTCACATGGTCCGTGCTTACTATGTCCACTATGCTTACTATTTTAATTTTAATTGAATGTTTACTGCAATTTATATGGCCACTATAACTAACGTATAGACTCGTGTAAGGGCCACACGAGCCTTTCATGGGACCGGGCCATTTGACCTCATTTTTCTAACTACAAGTATGAAATCCGCCGTAAAACTCCGCGATCACCTCCTCTCGACATCCAGTAGCGACGCGCGAAAGTATGCTGGGCGAGAAAATTCGCTGTTGAACCCAATCAGAATCAGCGCACGGAACGCGATTGCTTCTCGGTTGGATGTCTTTTTTTTTAATATTGGCTGTCAAGTTATGGGTGCGGCCCATACACGGGTACGATCCTTACACGGTTTCACACGGTAAGAATCTTCCTTCGTGTAACTGTCTTCTACTTCGCTCACTAATACTGCTTCGCCTTCCCGGCCAAACTACACTCTTTTTTATTTCGTTAGTACTTTGAGTCCGAGTATAAGCGCTGCTGCGCATGACTTCTAGACTTCTATTTATTCTCATTTTGAGTGAATCCAGCTTGGCATCATTTCGGTTACTGAGTGAATTCTATATACAATTAAGGTGTTTCAGCGAAGAGTTTCCAAAATTTTTAAAGGTGGCCTGAGGCAGATAGTACAATTCTAGTTCATGAGCTCGTCTACTCGAAGAGGCGGGCATTACTTGCACAAAAAATTGAAATGCATAATCGACTAATTAACAAAATTAACCAATTAAGTTTTTAGCTAATTTCCTGATGGCCCATGTTGCAATTTGCAAATTCTAGCCGCGGAGTGCGGATCCACTTTGAACTAAATCTCAGGCTGACACCATTGTCGAGATATTATTCTCTAACTTTGCGGAGAAATACATTGGCGTGCCAGTCACTTTCTCAACAAAACGTCGTTTTATGCATTGAAGCACAAAACTATTAATAGAACAAATTATGGGGTTTTACGTGCCAAAACCACGATCTGATTATGAGGCACGCCGTAGTGGAAGACTCTGGAATAATTTAGACCACCTGGGGTTCTTTACCGTGCACTTTAATTAATCTAAGTATACGGGTGTTCTAGCATTTCGCCCCATCGAAATGCAGCCGCCGTGGCCGTGATTTGATCCCGCGACCTCATGCTTAGCAGTCCAACACCATAGCCACTAAACGACCACGGCGGGTAAGCGCAAGAGTAACTGGAACGCCAATGCATTTCTCCGCAATGTTCGGGAATTAATATCTCGAAACTGGTGCCATCCTGAGAATTAGTTCCTAGTGCATCCGCCTTGCGAACTCTACGGCTCGAATTTGTAAATTGCAACATTGGCCATAATTTATTATGTTAAAAACCTAATTGGTGATTTTTTAATTAGCCGATTATGCATTACCACTTTTTGTGCAAGTAATGTCCACCTATTCGAGTAGACCAGCTCATGAACTAGAATTGTGCTATCTGCCACAGGCAACCTTTAAAGATTGTTTGAAAGTATTTGCTGAAACACCCCGTATTTATGGCCTCTGCATGCAAGAGGCGATGTTTCCATCCCCAATGCGTAAATGTTGTATATAATTAGAAGAGCTTTCTTTTTTTCTTTTATTTTGTCGCCAGTCGTTAGCATTGCCTACTGGAAAGAGAATCAATATTGAGACACATATCACTCACGTGCTTTTCACACGCCGTTGATAGGAGACTCTACCGAAGGGGCCACTGAAGTCTGCAGGTTTTTTTTTTTTTTTTCAGGGTCAAAAAAGGACGCAAAGTAATTTGAAGTGAGGTGAACATACATCAACATATTCATTCTCTAGGTATAGGCTATCCATTTAGTTGGCTACCTCCTTCTCTTTAAAAAACATAATAAACTTTGTCCCTCATATATATTGAAATATATTGTTTCTGTGCTCAGCGGAAATTTTTTAAAAATGTTAAAGTCAGGAAACACTGATGAGGTAGCCACCGCTGGTGCTTCTAATGCGCTTGTCCTCCTATTGTCAGGATTTGCTGAAATAAAGCGAACGTATGAATTAAAAGCCGTGCACGTCCGCGCCAACAATAGTGCCGTAAGCTTTTAGCCACAACAAAAGTGAAAATGTGGAGGCAACGGAAGAGAATCCTCAAATTATGTGGGTAACAGAACTCCGGTAATGAGATTTGAGGGGCGGGGGAGGGGGGTAGGCTACGGATCTCCGGGGGGGGGGGGGGGGGGCTCAGCCCCCCCGGGAAAATTCCGGGGGGGGGGGGGGCTCGGGCCCCAGAGGCCCCCCCGTAGTCGGCGCCTATGGATGCGTATAAATAACGTGCGCGAAGCTTAGGCTATGACAGGAAGCGGCGCTACTCCCTCTGTCATTGTTTAACGAGTGGTACTCACTCTTGCCGACGTTCGGTTGCTGAAGCCCTTTCTTTGAAGGTTAGCGATAGAATGCTGGCGGATGAGCAAATTTCTGTATTCTCGCGGAAATCCGGACATCTCGAAGTGCTGGTAACACGTTCCGACAGTTGCAGCAGAGGTCCGCGAACTTGGCCACACAGATTCATTCCATTCCTTAACATGCCAGTCACTACTTTTGCAGCCAACTACAGCACACGTCTTCAATCCACATGATTTAATCTAGCATGATTAGAGCACAGTTTGTTAGCGAAAACTCGGCTGCATTTCAGACAGCTGCTCGCACGGAAGCAAGGTAGAAGCGATAGTGGTTTCGTATTCGTGAGCGGTCGCTGAGGAGACGTATGGCGCGCCGCCGTAAGCGCCATCTCGTTTCTCTAAAACAAACTGCTCCGCGAAATTCGCCTCGCCTCGGAACTCATCTGCAAAACAACGCCATTTCGCTGCTCCTATATAGCCTCTTTATAAAAAATCTGGCTAGTCTAAAGAAGAAAAAACACCCCATATATTGTCACGAGTCTCGAGAAGTAGTCTTGAAGGTTTAATAAACCGTAGAGCAGCTGGCTCTTGGAAAACGCGACTAGAGTGACCTAGAATAACGCGACCGTCGGGGCTGGCTCGAGCAGGGAAGGAGCGCGCGGTCTTCTTTGTTCTCTTAGGCTCGACCCACTCTTGCCCTCGACCTACAGGTGGCAATATCCCCCCTTCCGAACAAAAGCATCGCCTCGATGCTAAAAAAATAGGCGTAGAAGACAAAGAAGAAGGCAGGCAAAGCGAAAGTACACAAAAAAAGTAAACGTCACGCCGACGCAGTCAATGAACGAAGAAACAAGCTCCCGAAGATAAATGAAAAGTAGAAACAAAGAAGGAAATGAGAGAAAAAACGAAAACAACAACAAAAAATTTACGGACGCGCAATGTACGGCTTCATGCGCACTACATTAACTATGCCTGAGCTCGGTTGTCGTTGTGTCCTACTCCGTGTCTGCGATGTTGTGTCCGGAACAACTTCATAGTTTACGTCACTGACGCGGCGGAGCACTTTATACGGACCGAAATACCGGCTCAGCAGCTTTTCACAGAGGCCACGACGGCGAACGGGGGTCCACACCTAAACTTGGTCCCCGGGGTTGTAGGACACGTCCCTGTGGCGGATGTTGTAGCGTCGTGCGTCTGTCTGCTGCTGCTGGCCGATATGCAGCGGCTCGCGAGCTGCCGAGCTTCCTCAGCACGCTCTGCAAATTCCTCGGCGTCAGTTGTCAATAGGTCAGCGTCTTGACACGGCAGCATAGCGTCCAGCATCGTCTGGACTTCGCGTCCGTAGAGAAGGCGCAAGGTCGTGAAGCGCGTCGTCTCTTGCACGGCGGTGTTATACGCGAAGGTCACGTAAGGCAAGATCCGATCCCATGTTTTGTGTTGGACGTCGATGTACATTGCGAGCATGTCTGTGACCGTCTTATTCAGTCGCTCGGTAAGTCCATTGGTCTGCGGATGGTACGCGGTCGTCTTGCGATGCCTGGTGTTGCTTAATTCAAAAACTTCGTCCATAAGCTGCGCTGTGAATGCTGTGCCTCTGTCTGTTATTACAGTGGAGGGAGCACCGTGACGCAAGACGATATGGCGCATGAAGAATTGCGCTACCTCTGAGGCCGTGGTTCGTGGGATTGCCTGCGTTTCAGCATAGCTCGTTAAATAATCAGTCGCGACGATCACCCATTTGTTGCCGCCGGTAGACAGAAACGGTCCGAGAATGTCCATGCCGACTTGGTCGAAAGGCGTGTGAGGTGCTTCAATTGGCTGAAGTAAGCCAGCCGGTTTAACGGATGGTGTCTTGCGGCGCTGGCATTCACGACAGCCTTTAACGTACTGTTTGACGCTTGCCGAAAGCCCGGGCCAATAGTACATTTCGCTTACTCTAGCGAGTGTTCGTGAAAAGCTCAAATGACCAGATGTTGGTTCGTCATGGCAAGCGAAGAGGATGTCGTCGCACATGTCCCTTGGAACCACCAGGAGGTAAGCACGGCTGGTCGAACGAGCATTCTTCTCATACAGCACGTTGTCTCGCAGACAGAAGGACGTCAGCGAGCGGGACAGATGGCATGGTATGGTTGTGTTGCGGCCCTCTAAATGATCGATGATCGGTCGAATCTCAGCGTCGTCACGCTGCCGTCTGCTCAAGTCCGACGAACTGATGGCGCCCAGGAAGCCGTCATCATCCTCTGTTTCCTGACTGGCAGGACCAATGAGTGCGCGGGACAGCGTGTCAGCGTCTTCATGCTTACGGCCAGACTTATAAACGATTGCGATGTCAAATTACTGTAGCCGCAAGCTCCACCGTGCTAGTCGTCCTGAAGGGTCGCGCGTGCTTGCCAAACAACAGAGGGCATGGTGGTCTGTCACTACTTTGAAGGGACGACCATAGAGATAGGGGCGAAACTTGATGATCGCCCACACGACCGTGAGGCACTCTTTCTCCGTAGTCGAATAATTCGCCTCGGCACGGGACAGGGAGCGGCTGGCGTACGCTATAACTCATTCCACTCCATGTTGAAGCTGGACGAGCGCTGCGCCAAGGCCAATGCTACTGGCGTTGGTATGCATGCACCTCAGTATCAGCATCATCGTCAAAATGTGCAAGAACGGGTGCTGACTGCAGGCGCTGTCATAATTCATCAAAAGCCGCCTGTTGCTCATTATGCCACACAAATGGCGTATCGTCCCTTGTAAGGCGAGTCAGGGGTTCCGCTATATTTGAGAAGCCTTTAATAAACCGGCGATAGTAGGCGCACAAACCCAGGAAGCGCCGGACGGCCTTCTTATCAGCTGGAGCTGGAAACCCGGCCACAGCGACAAGCTTGTCTGGATCGGGTGGGACCCCTTTGGCGCTTACTACATGCCCGAGAAACTTGAGCTCTTCATAACCAAAGTGGCACTTTTCGGGCTTAAGTGTGAGGTCTGCCGATCGGATGGCCTCGAGCACACTCCGTAGGCGGTGAAGATGCTGCTCGAACGTTTCAGAGAAGATGACCACATCAGCCAGGTACACAAGACAGGCCTGCCACTTCAGTCCAGTAAGGATAGTGTCCATCATTCGCTGGAAAGTAGCCGGGGCTGAACACAAGCCAAAAGGAAGCATTCGAAATTCATGGAGACCATCTGGAGTCACAAAGGCTGTTTTCTCGCGGTCGCGCTCGTCTAACTCGATTTACCAGTACCCGCTTTTAAATCGAGAGAAGAAAAATAGTGGGCACGCCGTAGTCTATCCTACGTGTCGTCGATACGCGGCAGCGGGTACACGTCCTTCTTGGTCACGTTGTTGAGCTTGCGGTAGTCGACACAGAAGCGTAGCATTCCGTCTTTCCTCTTGACAAGAACGACCGGAGACGACCACGGGCTGTTGGAAGGTTCGATGATACCATCGTCAAGCACCTCCCGGACTTGCGTACGTATGGCTTCGCGTTCTTTTGCAGACACGCAGTAGGGCTGCTGGTGTATAGGGCGTGCGTCTTCGTACGTGATGATCCTGTGTTTAGTGATGGAAGTCTGGCGTACCTTGGAAGAATGTGCGAAGCAGGTCCTGAATTCAAGCAAGAGCTTGCGCAATGCTGTCTGGCTATCGGTGGACAGTTCAGAATTGATGTCGAGATGACCCAGAGACTTGTCTGCTGTCTCCACTACTTCTGACGTGAAACAGTTGTTAACGTTTGTTACTGCGTCTGCAAAAACGCTAACGAAGTGCCGCGGAACAGGTGTCGGTGCTCGTAGCTAAAGGTGGTAACAAGCAACTGCGAATGACCAGCACGAATCTGTATAACACTTCGAGCCACACAAACATCTTGCTTCAGTAGGTGTTCCAAGTTACTTTCGGCCAGCACTTCGCCATCGCGCAAGTCACAGCATGTGACGTCGACGAGGACACTGGCCCGTGGAGGAAGCGTTACACTGTCTGCAGAAACACGAAGTACGTCGTCGCGCCATTGGTCGTCTTGCACGTCGATTGCTTGTTCGGCAGAGAAAGTGATACGGTGCTCTTGCAGATCGATAATCGCACCGTACTCCTGCAGGAAGCCAACCCCAAGAATAACGTCGCGGGAGCATTCGCGTAAGACAAGGCAGCTCGCTACGAATGTAGGTCCTTGAATCTCAACTCTAGTCATGCAGGCGCCCAGTTGAGTAACGACGTGACCGCCAGCCGTCCGAATCTGCGAGTTATGCCGGGGCGTGATCACTCTCTTCAGCTGCGTTGCTATTTTCCCGCTTAGTATCGTGTAGTCTGCGCCGGTGTCCACTAAAGCACTAACGGCATAAGCGTCAATAGTCACTGGTATATCGAGCGAAAGCCGGTCGTCCCGGTCAGCTGCAGGTGATGTCGGATCGGTATCTTTCCGTAACAGCGTCCGTGGGAGGTCTTCAGCGCTTCGACCGTCGGCGACCTCGCCCCCAAAGATCGCCTCAGTTAGTTTTCCCGGCGGGGACTGGTCGTCCGCTCGGGAGAATACCGCTGGGGCGGAGGTGCAAATCGTATCGGAGACGGCGATCGCGACTGCCGCCTGGCAGGCGGTGGCAAGCGCTGCTGCGAGAGGTAGTCCTGAATGTCCCGGGGTCGCTGGCAGTATCGGGGCGGCGGTGAGTATGCGGAAAAGCCGCGAATCCCAAGGCGCCGGTATGGGCACTGGCGGTACAAGTGGTCAGCTTCACCGCAGTAGAAGCACAGAGGCCAATGATCGGGTGTGCGCCAAACATCCGACTGCCGAGGGGGCGGTCGTCTGTCGTCGACGTAGTGAACCGCTTGCTCCGAACGATGGGCAAATGGAGCGGCATGAACAATGGGCGGAGGTGTATACCCAGCGTCGTAGTAAGATATCGGCTGCGCCGACTGAACTGACACCAGGAGCACGAACGAACAGCGGCGGAGAGGAAGCAGGGCGTTTCAGGGCTTCCGCGTACGTCGCACGGTGGCATTCAGGAGGTACTGCTGCAGCGTTAGCAGGATGCAAGGTGTCACGGAGCGCTTGGTGCAGAGAGAGAGAGAGAAAATAAACTTTAATAAAAAGAGCACGCGAGCGTAGGTAGCTCCCCCGCTCTGCAGTGGGTGGTCCCCTCCAGGGGCGTAGCCAGAAATTTTTTTCGGGGGGGGGGGGGGGGGGGGGCAAGCTTTTGCTTTCCTCTAGGTCACGTGATCGATAATAAATAGCGGTAGTGTAAGCAGACTCTAGACATGTATATCAAAAACATGGGACCGCCCCTACCTCCCCCCCCCCCCCCTCGCGTGTGCGTGTGCTTGTGAAGATATTAGGTAAAAACTAAAGTAAGCTCATTAAATACAGTAAGTACGACAGGTACAGTGGGCGTTTGGAGCAATGGTCTCTCATCGCGCCACTGAATGGACCAGTCTTCTAAAACGCATCATTGACACCGTGCGATCGGAGAAGACATCATTAATTGTTAATTTCCGTTAAGCGTAGATGGCGTCGTCCTCGTCGGGGCGAAGTGCGTTTCACAAGTCAAGGACGGCTATACGCGTGAAAATGTACGTGTGACCAGGCTATACCTACTCCCATAGCAATAACTTGTTCGCTGCTGTCTTTGCGCTAGAAAATTTAAATACGCGCAAAAACGCATAAGGCTTTTTTTTTTTCGAAGCTTTCGTCGCCTTGCTCCCTCATACGAGAGGGTTGCATTTCCTGCGGCAAGTGCATGGGCCGCTGTGTCTTGCGCTGTGTGCGAGCGTGCAGCCGTCATTTGCCTTTACGTCAACAGATTCAGAATTGTACAGAATATTTCACCGCACAGCATAGATATGGCATGTGTACGCATTTAAAGTAGTGCGTGCAAGTCATTTCTGCTTCACTTACGCCGGTGCAAACAGGAAGCGGCCTTGTACCTCACAGAATCTCGACTGATTGGTGTACTATAGTGATGCAGGAATGAACTCCGGTATTATTCAGTGCATAGTGCACATAAACAATTTCTCAGGACGCGTGAACTCCGACGAGAACTGTCAGCGTCTGCAACAAGAGTTTACTTACGCTGTACTGCGCACAACAGTAATTCATGCTTGTCAGCTGTCTGTTTCGTGCATTCTATTGCGAGTCGGTGGAATTTCACTGCTGTCATCAACCCCTTCGTGTGTACATTCCTGGTTTGGGATTCCACAACAAAACAGCAACTACTAGCCTTCCGTAATTGCTGGTTTGGGATTCAACAACACAACAGTAATTACCAGCCTTCCGTAGGGGCGCAATCGCAAACAAGAGACGTTTCTCGCGCAGACTAAGCCTACGTTCACACTTGGAAAGCGGCAAGTGGGCGGAAAGGCCAAAGCGGCCGGAAAATTTTTTCCGCGCCTGTCCAAGTTGTTCACATTTGTTTTGCTACCGCCGCGGCCGCCGCTGCCGTTTTCGTCCAGATCCATCTAGTCTGCGTACGTTTGTCGGCGTGGTGGCGCTCATTATCGCATTATTTCGAGCGGTATGTTCATTCTTTGACCCACGTACCGTCATGAAAAGTGATCATTTTACGCAACTTCGCGTGTCATCTGCGACCTTCGGTAAATTCCTCGTTGGCGTTCCGTAATTCTCCGCACACGGGCGCGGTAGCGCTGAGTCACAGGTTGGTGCCTAGGCGTGATATTTCTTTAATAGCTTTTATTTACAAGTTGTAATAACATTTCATCATTTCGTATTGTCGGCGCCTCCAGGACACCAAAGGGGCAACGGGAACACCACAGCTAAAACCTGGGCTGGCCCTTGTGTTGGGGCTCGCCAAAGCCTGCGCGTCCTACGTGAGACCTACGCTCCCAATCTATCGTCGCGACGAGAAAAGCACCCCGCGACTTCTGCAACATACCGTACACGTGCGAGGAGAATTATGGAGCGCCAACGAGGAATCTGCCTAACTATTGTCTGCCATGGAAGTGGAAGAAGAAATGGCTTTTATACTTCTACCTACTTGTTTTCTAGAAATGGACAATAAATAAACGGAAGACGCGGACACCTCGGAAACGGCGGTGGTGGGTTCGCCTGGCTACAGTGAACTAGAAGCCTGGCTTTGCAAAAGCGCGAGAAGTTGGGTCACGCCAAGGCTTCGTTGCCGCACCTCCGGTCGCGCGACGTTGAATACTATCGCGAGTACTGCTGACAGTAGTTTTAGTGCCACTCTTGTCGTAGAGCAAGGGCTGGTTCTTGATCGCGTCGATCAGCATTACAGCCTACACTTTTGGTGCCATGGTTTTGGTGCCCGGTGCCATTTTACGACCGGGTCCGGTTGTTTACATGCTAGTGTAGCTTCCAGTGAAGCAGAACGACTTTCCGCCGCGTTTCCGTTTCGCCATGGCGAAAAAATCGGCCCGAGACCGATTTGGCTCGCAGCCTGTTTTTCTGCCTGTTTTGCCGCCTAGGCGAGATTTTGCCGCTTCCTACAGCTTCGAGACCAAGTGTGAACGTAGCCTAAAATCCTGCGCGAGCGCGGCCTAACCGGCACCTGAAGGGAAGCGGCGGAAATGTATACCGGAGATTTCGACCACCTGGGGTCTTTAACGTGCAGCCTAAATCTAAGTAAACGGGCGTCGAGCATTTTCGCCATCATCTAAAATGCGGCTGCCGCATTTGTTGCTTCATTTGTTGCGCATTTGTTGCTTCAGAATGCGGCCGCCACATTCTCGCCCAAAACTTCACAGAGTGTGCAAGCCTTGACAAACACCGTGACAGTTTTTTCCATATGCAGACATGATTCGCTGAAAATTACCAACCCAAACGGAAGCGCCCAGGAATTAAATTGTGATAGTAGCACCGGTTTCATGAATTATGTCAGCGCGAAGCGACGAAAACAAAGGGTGGGTTAGTAGGGGGGGGGGGGGGTTGCTGAAAAAATTTCGGGGGGGGGGGGCGTTGAACCCCCCCAACCCCCCCCCCCCCCCCTGGCTACGCCACTGGTCCCCTCAGTCCAGGAGTCCAGCGGCCTTAGCTGCCCTTCTCGCTCGGTTGACCAGGTTGAGCTGGTCCGTCGAGTCGGAGCTGGACAGCGCTGCCTCCCATTGCCGTGTGGTGGGGCGTGTTATGGGTGTTAGCTGCGGTGTGTTTGCGCAAGCCCATACCATGTGGTAAAGTGTTGCACATTGATCACAGTGTGGACATTTATAGGAATACAGCGCAGGGTGTATGGCGTGGTAAAGACTCAAAGGTGGATATGTGTTTGTTTGGAGTTTTCGCCATATTACGGCCTCCTCTCGCGTCAGAGAATTGTGAGGTGGGGGTAGTGTTCTTCGTGATAGGCGATAGTGTTGTAGGATGTGAGTGCAGGTTAATGGTATGGGCTCTGGTTGGAACTGCTCGGCCGGTCATCTCGCGGCTCCCGGTGTGCATGCGCTCGGGCGTAGGCGTGTGCCTGCTGTTCGTCCTTGATAAGGCTTGCTATTGTCACGTAGTAGTGACGGTAAAGAAAACAGTCGTAAAACTGTGTATGACGAAATTGATTGTTTATCGGGCGAACCGGTGAAAGATAAACATGTATACGTGTCACTATAGAGCTTACCGTAGGGTGCGGTGTTACGGCGGCCTTTTGCAACTCTTCACGCACTACAGAGCGGATGAGTTCTCGCAGACAGTCACTGTTGCTTCCTACGGCCGTGAAAATGTCAGCAGCAGACATGCTGTTCACTTGTCGCTCATACACGTTCGAGCGATGCAGAAGCATCTTTTCCATGGTCCCGGCCTCGGACAAGAACTCCGCGACCGTCTTCGGAGGGCTCTGTACGAGGCCAGCGAAGAGTTGCTCCTTGACCCCGCGCATCAGATGACGTAACTTCTCCTCCGTCATTCTTGGATCCGCTCGTCGGAAGAGGCGCGTGCTGTCTTCGACGTACGTGGTCAGTTTCGTTTGGCAACTGGACGCGGACCTGAATCGCTCGTTCGTGGCGATCACCACTTGTGTAGGTCTCCAAAAGCTGACGACAAAACTCGCGCCACGACGTCAGTTGCTTCTCGCGGTTCTGAAACCACGTACGCGCGCCATCCTCCAGGTAGAAGTAGACGTGTCTGAGTTTTTCCGTGTCGTTCCATTCGTTCACGGAGGCCACGCGCTCGAAGTCGACCATCCAGTCTTCGACGTCTTCGAACACTGTGCCATGAAACATCTTCGGGATCCGTGGGCTCTCAAGTGTGTACCGGTTCGACATCGTGCTTCCCGCACCGGTTGGGGCGGTTTGAAGGGAAGCGCTGGTCATACCGGTTGATGAGGTGGGAACTGTAGCGTTGACGACTTCTGGGGACAATCCCCTGATCCTGCGGCTGGCCCGATGCACGGGAGTGTCTACAGGCACTGGATTCGTAGCGCGGATCCTTGGAGGGGTCTGCAACATCCGTGAGGACGTATACCCAGCACCTCCACCAGTTTGTCACGAGCCTCGAGAAGTAGTCTTGAAGGTTTAATAAACCGTAGAGCAGCTGGCTCTTGGAAAACGCGACCGTGGGGGCTGCTTGCTTGCTTGCTTCCTATGCCATGGCGCATACCCACCACGGCGGATTGGCCAAGAAGCCGGCGGTTAAACAGGTGGGTTGAAATTATGCAATGAAACCAACTGATGTTAGAGCCGTATTTTATTTTATGTTATAGGGAATTAGTGTACTTTTTGGGAGGAGATCAAGGTAGAAGGTAATAAATTTCAATCACTTCAATTGGAATTTTCAAAATTAATAAATAATCAATCAGTAAATTAACTTGGTATTCTCCTTGTGTCACCGAGGAATTCGCATACGGCCCTGCATACGTTCCTGTGGCTAAACCCCAGTGTATTTGCAACTCAAATGAACTGCAGGCGGCGCTGCGAAAATTGCTTCACTCTCACGAGTGAAGCCGACGGGAGCGGACGTGTCGAGTTGAGGTGCCATTTCAGCGCAGCAGGAGCAGCGCTGTTTTGTTATTTATATTTTATTATAAGTTTTGTTATTTTATATTTCACTTTTTGGTTTTTTTAGGAGGGTTAGCTTAGCCAAGCAATCTTTATAAATTATTTTAATGCTTTTTCACTGTCTTGGTCTTCTCGCTTAGATAAAAGTAGGTAAAGAAAAATTGTTTTTTTTTTTTTTTGCCACATCTACGCCTTATTAGTACGAGATGATGGTTGGTACTAGGGGGAACCCACGCGTGCGTTGTTCTGAGTGCGAGCGTTCCTACGCGCTGGAAGAAACGCGGTTTAAGTCAGCACGCGAAGCGAATGGTGCAGATTTTATCTGTAGGATGATGATATATATGTTGTTTTGTGGCACAAGGGCCAGCTATGGCCAAAGAGCGCCAAGACGTGGTGTACTGAGTGAGCAATGGTATGATCAATGACAGTGGATAGGTGTAGGGTGGCTGTAAATGGGCCTAAAATCCTGCGCACTAAAGGTGCGTAAAAGGCAAAAATACTAAGATCATGACAATGACGTGATAGGGGCGCAATGAATATAATATAGTATAAAAAAGTTGCAAGATATAAAAGGCACTACTGCCTCACAGGGACCCTTAGAAGCAAGTGCCTGGAGGAGAGTGCATTTCAAATATGCTGTCGCAGCGGCGTCCTCTGAAATAGGATGCCACTACGAATCTCTCGGGCGAAAAACCTGCAAAATGTCGAGGTCGTTTAAAAAGGCTAAAACTGAATCGTGCGGAAATATCGGGTCATTATGTAAAAACATCGCTGGGTGAAGCGGTATATTCTCTTTATAGGCTTGAACAAAGTGCTTTTTTCTTTTAGGTTCTATTAGTGGACACTGTACTAGGATGTGAAGTACAGTAAGTGCTTCCCCGCATCTAGTACAGGTTGGGGGGTCGCCTCCAGACAACAGGTAATTATGCGTGCTGTAAGTGTGTCCTATTCTGAGCCTACAGAATAGGACATCATTTCTTCTAGATTTCGTGGTCGATGGCCAGTTTCCTAAATGGGGCTTAATTAAATGGAGCTTGTTATGAGTCTGGCCGTCCCACAAACGTTGCCAGTGGACTCGAAGTCTCTTGCGTAGATATGGCTTCATATCGGGAACAGGGACGGGCATAGATGTGTTGCCAGCTTTTGCCTCGATGGATGTGGCAAGCTGGTCTGCCAGTACATTTCCCTCGATGTCTCGGTGTCCTGGCACCCAGCACACCACAGCATGCTGCCCAGACGCATAAATACTACATATGAATGAATAAAGCGATACTATTACTGGATTTTTGTGCCTTTTAAGAGATTTTAAAGCTTTTACTACGCTCAGCGAGTCTGTGTAGATGATTGCTTTGGGTATTTTCGAGTCCTTGATATGTTTAAGAGCCGACAGTATTGCATAAGCCTCTGCTGTAAAAATGCTCGTTTGTGGGTGCAGGGCGTCGGCATCTGAAAATGATGGGCCAACCGCTGCATAAGAGACGCCAGCATGAGACTTTGATGCATCGGTGTAATATTCCGGACAGGAGTATTTATGCTGCAGTTCAAGGAAGTGCATTCGAATGTGTGCAACGGGGGCGTGCTTCGTAACATGTAAAAAGGACAAATCACACTCTACAATCTGCCACTGCCACGGTGCGACCTGTATAGTGTGTGTCATTAGACGATGTTCAAAAAGTGGGACATCCATTTCCTCAGCCAGACTTCTCACACGCAACGAGAAGGGCTCTCTTACTGCAGGGCGGCTATGAAAGAGGTGGGAGCTGGACATTTACGGTGGTATATGAGAGATGTTCACTGTTTGCGTTCACTCTAAGGAAATACATGAAAGCTGTGTAGGTCCTCTGCAAGTGGAGGGACCACTCATTGGATTCCACGTAAAGGCTTTCTACAGGGCTTGTCCTAAAGGCACCTGTAGACAAGCGAATACCTAGATGGTGGATGGGGTCCAACATCTTCAACGCTGTTGGCAGGGGCGTAGCCAGGGGGGGGGGGGGGGGGTTGGGGGGGTTCAAACCCCCCCCGTAATTTTTTCCTTACCCCCCCCCCCCCCGCCCCACTTACCCACCCTTTGTTCACATCGCTTCGCGCTGACATAAGTCAAGGAACCGGTGCTACTATATCACAATTTCGAAGCGCTGACATAATTCAAGGAACCGGTGCTACTATATCACAATTTTATTCCTGGGCGCTTCCGTTTGGGTTGGTAATTTAAAGCGAATCATTTCTGCATATGAAAAAAAACTGTCACGGTGTTTGTCAAGGCTTTGACGCTCTCTGAGGTTTTGGGCGAGAATGTGGCGGCCGCATTCTAAAGCAACAAATGCGGCAGCCGCATTTTAGATGAAGGCGAAAATGCTCGAGGTCCGTTTACTTAAATTTAGGTGCACGTTAAAGACCCCAGGTGGTCGAAATTTCCGTATACATTTCCGCCGCTTCCCTTCAGGTGCCGGTTAGGCCGCGCTCGCGCAGTATCTTAGGCTACGTTCACACTTGGTCTCGAAGCTGTAGGAAGCGGCAAAATCTTGCAAACATCCACCCGCTATAGGCGGCAAAACAGACAGAAAAACAAGCGGCGAGCCAAATCGGTCTCGGACCGATTTTTTCGCTATGGCAAAGTGGAAACGCGGCGGAAAGTCGTTCTGCTTCACTGGAAGCTACACCAGCATGTAAACAACCGGTCGTAAAATGGCACCGGGCACCAAAACCATGGCACCAAAAGTGTAGGCTGCAATGCTGATCGACGCGATCAAGAACCACCCCTTGCTCTACGATAAGAGTGGTACTAAAACGTACTGTCAGCAATACTCGCGATAGTATTCAACGTCGCGCGACCGGAGGTGCGGCAACGAAGCCTTGGCGTGACCCAACGTCTCACGCTTTTGCAAAGCCAGGCGAACCCACCACCACCGTTTCCAAGGTGTCCGCGTCTTTCGTTTATTCATTGTCCATTTCTAGAAAACAAGTAGGTAGAAGTATAAAAGCCATTTCTTCTTCCACTTCCACGGCAGACAATAGTTGGGCAGATTCCTCGTTGGCGCTCCATAATTCGTGCACGTGTACGGTATGTTGCAGAAGTCGCGGGGTGCTTTTCTCGTCGCGACGATAGATTGGGAGCGTAGGTCTCACGTAGGACGCGCAGGCTTCGGCGAGCCCCAACACAAGGGCCCGCCCGGGTTTTAGCTTTGGTGTTCCCGTTGCCGCTTTGGTGTCCTGGAGGCGCCGACAATAATACGAAATGATGAAATGTTATTACAACTTGTAAATAAAAGCTATTAAAGAAATATAATCACGCCTAGGCACCAACCTGTGACTCAGCGCTACCGCGCCCGTGTGAGGAGAATCACGGAACGCCAACGAGGAATTTACCGAAGGTCGCAAATGACACGCGAAGTTGCACAAAATGATCACTTTTGATGACGGGTGGGTCAATGAATGAACATACCGCTCGAAATAATGCGATAATGAGCGCCACCACGCCGACACACGTACGCAGACTAGATGGATTTGGACGAAAGCGGCAGCGGCGGTAGCAAAACAAATGTGAACAACTTGGACATGCGCGGAAAAGATTTTCCGACAGCTTTGGCCTTTCCGCCCGCTTGCCGCTTCCTAAGTGTGAACGTAGCCAGTCTGCGCGCGAAACGTCTCTTGTATGCGATTGCGCCCCTACAGAAGGCTGGTTATTACTGTTGTGTTGTGGAATCCCAAACCAGCATTGTACACACGAAGGGTTGATGCCAGCAGTGAAATTCCACCGACTCGCAACAGAATGAACGAAACAGACAGCCGACAAGCATGGATTACTGCTGTGCGCAGTACAGCGTAAGTAAACTCTTGTTGCAGGCGCTGACAGTTCTCGTCGTAGTTCACGCGTCCTGAGAAATTGATTATGTGCACTATGCACTGAACAAGACCGGAGTTCATTCCTGCATCACAAGTAGTGCACTGCACGGGCCGATTTTTACGTTGGGCGGCCCACCCGAGCCCGATCAAAACTTTTATGGCGAGACCCGGGCCCGGAAATAATCTACGTTACCCGCCCGGCCCGGCCCGCCACCCCTTTACTTTAGGCCCGAGCCCGGCCTGAGCCCGACTCTAAACCGGCCCGAACCCGGCCCGAGACCGAAAAATAATGTTTTTCAGAATTGAGACGCCCGAGAATAACTCGCTGCACGTTACATGCACACCACCAGAAAGCCCGAGCCCGGCCCGGGCCCGGGTCAAAAAGTACACGCCGTGCCCGAGCCCGGCCCGAGCCCGGCCCGAGCCCGGCCCGAGCCCGTGAAAAAAATTTGTAGAGAGATATACGGAGTAATGATATTAGCTTTATCAGCTGTATAAACTTGGACATGCAGCAGCACCGGCAACGCGCCGAACTGTTGTCGACGCCGTCGGCATTTTGCCCGCGTTCGCTCAAAATGCGTGCGGCGTTGGTGACTGTTGCCGGAGCCTCTGATATAAATAGGCACTTGGTGCCGCAGCTAAACGTCGCCTCCCTTCCCTCCCCCTTCCCCCCCTCCCCCACGGCCTCTCGCGCATCGGAAGAAGGCGCGTTTGCTCTACATATATGGTGATTGTAAAGGAGGAAAGAGACGCCTACTTCTGCAGCCCTTAAGGAAGCACGGCGCAGAACGCGCGTTTGTTCTCCGCCGTGCGTTCACTCCCCGTGAAAGAGCGCGTCCCTCGCGCCCTTTCACTCGCACATACAGCGTTCGGCGGCGCGCGGCCACGATTTCATCTCCATTGACGTCATACGGAACCTCACGGCGACGGCGACGGCGACGGCGACGCCGACGGCGACAGCGACGCCGACGGCAGAAATCTGCTTTTGAGTGTCCATATAATTGCTATCGCAATAAAACAGTTCTACCCGGCTCGGCCCGGGCTTTCGGGTAAGCCCGAACCCGTGCAGTGCTCTAATCACTAGTACACCAATCAGTCGAGATCCTGTGAGGTACAAGGCCGCTTGCTGTTAGCACCGGCGTAAGTGAAGCAGAAATGAGTTGCACGCACTACTTAAAATGCGTACACATGCCATATCTATGCTGTGCGGTGAAATATTCTGTACAATTCTGAATCTGTTGACGTAAAGGCAAATGACGGCTGCATGCACACTCGCACACAGTGGAAGACACAGCGGCCCATGCACTTGCCGCAGGAAATGCAACCTTCTCGTATGAGGGAGCAGGGCGACGAAAGCTTCGAAAAAAAAAAAAAAAAGCCTTCCCCGCTTTTGCGCGTACTTAAGTTTTCTAGCGCAAAGACGCAGCGAACAAGTTATTGCTATGGGAGTAGGTATAGCCTGGTCACGCATGCATTTTCACGTGTATAGCCGGCCTTGACTTGTGAAACGCACTTCGCCCCGACGAGGACGACGCCACCTACGCTTAACGAAGATTAACAATTAATGATGGCTTCTCCGATCGGGCGGGTCGTCTCAATGATGCGTTTTCGAAGACTGGTCCATTCAGTGGCGCGATGAGAGACCGTTGCTCCAAACGCCCACTGTACCTGTCGTGCTTACTGTATTTTACTGAGCTTGCTTTACTTTTTACTTACTTTCTTCACAAGCACACGCGAGGGAGGAGGGGGGGGGGGGGGGTCCCATGTCTTTGATATACATGTATAGAGTCTGCTTAAACTACCGATATTTATTATCGATCACGCCACGTAGAGGAAAGCAGACGCTTGCTCCCCCCCCCCCCCCCGGTCGGGCCGGTGAACCCCGAAAAACATTGCTGGCTACGCCCCTGGCTGTTGGGGTGGCTGACTGATAAATTATGGCCCCGTAGTCTAGGCGTGTTCGTATGAGGCTTTTATACAAGTTTAACAGACATTTTTTGTCGCTACCTCATGTAGTGTGTGACAACACTTAAAATATTCATTGTTTTCATGCACTTGTTTTTTTAGATTTTTTAAGTGTGGTATGAATGTTAACTTGGTGTCAAGAATTATGCCTAAGAATTTATGTTCCGTTTTTACAGGTAGACGCTGTCCTTGCAGGTCAATGTCGGGGTCGGGGTACAGTACTCTCTTTCTAGAAAAAAAGGACGCAGATGCTCTTTTGTGGATTTAGGCAGAGCCCATTCTCGTCTGCCCATTTAGCCACCTTGTTCAGACCAAGCTGAACCTGCCGCTCACAGATGGCAAGGTTGCACGATTTAAATCCAATCTGTACATCATCGACGTACGTTGAATAAAACATGTTGCGTGGGATGCATAGACGCAAAGAATTCATTTTTATAATAAAGAGAGTGCAACTGAGCACCCCACCCTGCGGCACTCCGGTTTCCTGCACAAAAGGTCGCGATAAAGCATTGCCAACTCGAACACGGAATGTGCGATTCAGCAGATAACTTTCAATTACATTTAGCATATTACCACGTATACCAAAGTGGGAGAGGTCTCTCAGTATTCCAAACCGCCATGTGGTGTCGTAGGCCTTTTCCATGTCTAGGAATACAGACAGAAAGAACTGTTTGTGAACAAAAGCTTCGCGTATCTGCGCCTCAATACGTATCAAATGGTCAGTGGTGGATCGACCCTCGCGAAAACCGCACTGGTATGGGTCAAGTAGTTTGTTTGATTCTAGGAAATGTAGTAGGCGACGGTTTATCATTTTTTCGAAGACTTTGCAGAGACAGCTAGTTAGTGCTATAGGCCGGTAACTCGAAACAGACGATGGATCCTTGCCCTGTTTCAGGATAGGGATCACTATGGCCTCTTTCCAGGCAGACGGGATCTCACCGGAAGACCATACAGTGTTGTAGAGGGAAAGGAGGGTTTTCTGTGTTTCATGGGGAAGGTGCTTCAGCATTTCATATATTACACGGTCAGCTCCTGGAGCAGAATTATTGCAGCAGTTTAGTGATGCCTGTAGCTCAGCTAATCTTAATGGCTCATTATATACCTCGTGTTTTTTGCATTTTCGTTCCAGCTTCTGTCCTTCTATTCTGGCTTTGTATCGTTTAAATGTTTCGGAATAGTGCGATGAGCTGGACACTAGTTGAAAATGTGCGCCCAGGAGGTTCGCTTGGTCTTCCAAGCTGTCGCCCTGTGTGCTTACCAAAGGGAGTGAATATGTTTGTCGTCCTTTTACCTTATTTACCCTGTTCCAGACTTTGGATTCATCTGTATACGAGTGGGCACCTGATAAAAACTTCTGCCAGCTCTCTCTTCTGGCCTGTCGGCGCGTTCTCCTGCCTTCGGACTTTACCTTCTTAAAATTCATAAGATTCTCCGCAGTAGGAGAATCACGTAACAACCCCCACGCTTTGTTCTGTTTCTTACAAGCGTTTCTACATTCGTCGTTCCACCATGGGACACGGCGTTTGCATGCCACACCACTTATTTCGGATATGCATTTAGAGGCGGCATCAATTATGAAGGTAGTGAAATACTCAACAGCAGCATCAATTCCTAACGAAGAGATGTCAGCCCAGGAGATGCTACTAGTAAGAGTTCGAAATTTCTCCCAATCGGCTGTACCAACCTTCCATCGAGGGGCTTGTGGTGAAGATTCATTTTCTTTGGTTGTTCTAAGTAGTATTGGGAAATGATCGCTCCCGTAAGGATTTTTGATAACTTCCCATTTAAGTTCAGAAAATAGAGACGGGGAAGCTATGCTAAGGTCAATAGAAGAAAAGGTTCTGTTTGCGATACAGTAAAACGTAGGTTCCTTCTTATTCAGGAGACACGCACCAGAGGAGAAAAGAAATTGTTCAACAAGACGACCTCGCGCATCGATACGAGAGTCGCCCCACAGACTATTGTGCGCATTGAGATCGCCAAGAACAAGATAAGGTTCTGGCAATTCGTCTATAAAGGACTGAAATTCATGTTTGTGTAAGTGGTAATGTGGGGGTATGTAAAGCGAGCAAATGGTTATGAGTTTGTTTAGAAGAACAAGTCGAACTGCCACTGCTTCAAGGGGCGTTTGTAGCTGCAAACGTTGACATGCTATGTTTTTGTGAATTACAATGGCAACGCTTCCTGATGATGCGAGAGCATCATTGCGATCTTTACGAAACGTAACATACTGTCGGAGAAAGTTCGTATGTTTTGATTTTAAGTGTGTTTCCTGTACACACAGCACTTTTGGATTGTATTGGTAAAGGAGTTCTTGGATATCGTCGAGGTTCCCAAGAAGGCCTCTGACGTTCCACTGCATAATTTGCGTGTCCATAGTGAAGGTAAGTTGGTGCTGTGTGTACGAAACGTGTTTTAGCCTACAGAGCCGTTTGCGGCCCTGTAATTTTGGTTTTGTCTTTTCTAGAGCGGTCCAAAGAATTTGGCCGCTCTTTAGGTGCTGGCTGCACCACCTTGCTTGGAGTAGTGTCCATAGCCTCTTGCGAAGCGCTGGACACTCGCTCTAACGAGCGATGTGTACGTCGTGTAGCCTTCGCCTCGTGGGACGAAGGCTGTGGCCTCACCAGCCCGGAGGCCGATGGGTCCTCCTTAGCCTCTGAGCTGCGATGGCTCCTGCCAGCGCTAGTGGAGGCCTCGGGTGTGGCCGATTTCGAGAAGGGCAGGGCAGCCTTAGCTGCTCCCACCATGGGGGCGGGTGGCAGTCCCCTCAGTACGCTGCGCGTGCCTTGGGCGACCGCCGGGGTCCGTCGTGATGCTGCCCCCTGTTGCACCACTTCGGCAAAAGAAGTTTTCATTGAAAATGAAGGTGAAAGACACTGTCGTGCTTCCCGGAAACTGATGTTCTCTTTGACTTTGATAGTGATTATCTCTTTTTCTTTCTTCCAGGCTGCGCAAGATCTGGAATATGCAGGGTGGTTGCCATCGCAGTTCGCGCAATGGGCCTCAGCAGTACATTCATCAGCAGAGTGATCTTTTGTAGCGCATTTCGCACAAGTTAGTTGTCCTCGGCAGCTTTGAGAGGCATGGCCAAACCTCTGACATTTGTAGCAGCGTCGTGGATTTGGAATGCAAGGTCTTACACGCAGTTTGAGGTAGCCTGTTTCTATTGCATCCGGGAGTGTGCTAGAGCCAAATGTAAGTACTATGTGTTTGGTTGGTAATTCTTTGTTGTCACGCCTGATTTTTATGCGTTGTACATTTATAACGTTTTCTTCTTTCCATCCATTCAGGAGTTCTTCGTCAGTCAAATCCATGAGGTCGTTGTCTGAAATCACACCCTTGACGGTGTTCATTGTTCGGTGTGCGCTGACAGATATGGTTTTATCGCCAAATGCCACCAGGTTTGTGAGTTTCTCGTACTGCATTTTGTTTTTTACTTCAATCAGAAGGTCACCACTTGCCATCTTGGTGGCTTTGTAGCCACTTCCAATGACCTCCGTGAGACATTTTGACGCTAAGAAGGGTGAGATATTTGTCGCTTTTTTGTCAGTGTTTTCACAATGAATCACGTGGAAACGTGGGAAAATTTCAGTGGTCTTTGCGAAGAAGTTCAAGGATTCATCGGTGCGCCCTTTTTTAAAAAGAGGGCGATCAGGGAGTTTGGGGTATGAGGATGCCATACAAATTAAAATGATTTCGGCAGCGGTGCCAGCCGCCCACCGTGGAGCCCAACAAGGGGACGCGACAGGGTTGTTATGAACAAGACCTGCCAACGCCAGCTGTACACAACCACTATAACCAAATATGATATAACCAAGGTTTGCTATCTCACACAAGGTTAACCCTAGCTGCCTGGAAAATCAGAAGTTCAGAAGTGTGAAGGAGACAGGAAAGATTGAAAGTGAGAGAAAAAGACGAAGATTGTAGAGGAGGACAGGAAAAGGCAACTACCGATTTCCCCCGGGTGGGTCAGTCCGGGGCTGCCGTCTACGTGAAGCCGAGGCCAAAGTGTGTTGCCTCTGCCGAGGGGCCTTAAAGGTCCAAACACCCGGCTTCGGCTCAACCCCCAGGATCCCCTTTTCCCCGGACACGGCTAAGCGACGCACCATAGAGTTTCATATTACTATAACTAGAGGGCAATGTGGCGCTGCGATCGTTCAACTATCATGGGAATGATGGGAAGTACAGGCTACGGATTGGTATTCTGTTGACTGGCGAACTAGTCTACAGGTATTTTTTGTCAGTTTTGGTTTCGCTAGTTTTGCTCCAAGCGCAGTTGCTACAATCCGTAGAACACAAACTTACTTGCGGTAGGAAAGGTTGCTGCTTCCTGGCTGTAGTCTGCTGTCGCAAAACGGGTAAGCGCAAAGCCACGACATAACAGTTGCTGGCGCGCACTTCAGAAGAAGCGGTGCGTCAACATAAAATATAGTGAAGCATGCTCGTAAGAGGCCACAAGCGTCCAAGATAGCACTGCAGCAGATGTGTTTAAAAGTACTCGAAGACGTTCATCAATCGTGACAGCCGATGCAGCCTTTCGAAAGAGCGAGAGAGTTCACAAGTGCGTCTGCGCAGACGCAAGTGCGTCTGCGAGAAAAGTTCACTTTCCCCGCTTTCGCAGCGAGCAGGCGTCGTAGCAGACGACACTTGTAACATTTCTCTCAAAGGCGCAACACTTTTCTCGTAATACAAAATTTTTATTCCCACAAATATTTGATGAGTATGTTTTATATAAGCACATGCACGGTTGTTATTGCTGTTGTGAAAGTAAATAAATAATTATTCAATGGCGCTAAATCAGGCAGAACGATGCATACCCTGGTGGTAAACCATGCTTCAATCTCAATGTCATACAAACTTTATTCAATGTATTATGCATTATATAAAACACAACATAAATAAAATTAATTTTTGCACGAAAATGTTTTAATACAGCTTCGTTTACTGCGCCGCATGCAAACGCCACCAGTTTCAAGACAGAAGTCAATCCCAAGCCTGTACTTCCCATCATTCCCATGTAGGTTGAGGCGACGTTCAGGAGAACCCCCGTAGACACTAGCGCCACTTTTCCCTCTAGGTTTTTTATTTAGAAACTCTATGCCACGCAAGGTTAAACGCGGGAGGGTCCGACCCTCATGTGCTCGGGTCCGTGGTGTCGCAACACACCAAACGCCTGCTGACGCAGACGCCCCTGCGGGCTATCTGTAGGACGTGTGTGCTATAGGGTCGCGGCTAGACCGCCTAGAGCGACACAAGGATAAGTTAGCTAAGTGGGTTGGAAAGGTAGAAAAGGACCTTAAAATCGAGTAGAAGCCGAGGAAGGAGGCAGAAGAAAAGCTAGCTAACGCAGAAATCCAGCTGAGCGCCACCATTCTGCAAAGCAATAATGAACGCATCGAGGCGAGCACCGCGAACAGAGCTGGCTCCGATGCGAGTGCAGAGACAGCCGAACCCGCCACGCCGGGAAGCAGTGGCGGAAACGTCAGTGATAGCATAGTCCCAGAAAAGTATTGAGGGACCATGGTGATAGTCACGAAGGGGATACCACTGACGCGGCCGGGGAAGAAAACAAAGCCAATGGCAAGGATAAGAAAGGAGGGGAGGGCATTGTGACTTCGGGGGCAGCTTTCGGCGATGAGGGGGAAGGAAAGCGTCGAGTTGTCTTTGTTGGGGATTCCAACATGCGTAAAGTAGAACCGGCGATAGCAGAGAGGGTAGGGGCAGACGAACGAGTCCAGGTTAGCGCGCTTCCGGGAAAGCCGATTAGAGAGGTGATAGCGAAGGCCAAGGAACGCATGTGGTGATGATGATGATGATGATTTATTGGCATCCCCTTTGAAACGGGGTGGCGACAAATAGTCACCTAGCCTGCTTGATTTAATCAGGTATACTACACATGTTCTTTATCTCGCATTTTTGTATACCTTTTTCAAAAATTTAGCTTGTACCGCTGCCTATGATTTTAAGAGATCAGGTCGTATCGATCTTTTTCCTGCTTTTTTTCCACCAGTACTCTAATCGTCTCTTGCTGATCTCTACGGCTGATCTGTTTATGTTTCCTTCCACTTTAAACCCAAGCACTTCTGGGAGTTGCACGTTACCTACGGTTCTCGCTGGGTGGATCCCGTCGCATTCCATTAGGATGTGCTGAGTGGTCTCTGGATCTTTACTGCAGCATACACATGTCTCATCTAGTTCCGAATATTTGTTCCGATATGTTTTCGTCCTTAGGCAACCGGCTCGAGCCTCAAATAGCAAGGCACTGCCCTTTGTGTTATCGTACAGATTTTCCCTTCTAATTTCTTTCTTCTCATTCTTGTAAATCTCCATTGTCCTTTTCGTTTCCATTCTTTGCATCCAATTCACGGTCTCTATTTCTCTCACTTTCTTTCTGATGACCCCTGGTTGTCTATTTACAGTTTCGATTATCCTGTACTTGGTTGCCAACTTCCTTGACCTCTTCCTCCATTCTGTGTCCACGCTTTTCATGTAGAGATACTTGTGCACTTTAGCCGCCCATTTATTTTCATCCATGTTCCTGAGCCTTTCTTCAAAACTAATTTTGCTTTGTGCTTCTCTGACTTCAAAAGAGGCCCAACCCATGTCTCCATGCACTGCCTCATTTGTCGTATTACCGTGTGCTCCCAAAGCCAACCGGCCAAACGGTGGGACACAATGGAGGAGAGACACCTAGTGGTGATAATGGGCGGAGTGATTGACGTACTGCACGGACGAGGAGCAGGGATCACAAAGCAAATAGCCAAAGGGGTCACCGTCCTGTGGAATGTTTCAAAGGAAGTACAAATCGCGGTGTGCACGGTGCCAGAGGTTGAAACGCAGGGTTATAAAATTGAAAGGGCAGTTCTTGCAGTAAACAGGGAAATTTGGACTCTAGCTAAAGCAATGAATTTTACGGTCATTGACATCAACCGAGAAGTGCACCGAGCAGGCCGCGAAGGCGCTTTTGTGGTTGACGGGATACATTTTAGTGAAAGTGTAGCAACACCGGTCCGACGTCGACTCGCGGCACGAGCTGTAGCTTTTTTAGGCGAGCCCCAGGCAATCAGGAAGCAGGATTGAGTATTGAACATAGCGAAACACCAGTAAAGGGCAGAATTAGGCGACCAGGAGTCAGGAAAAGACGCAGTAAGGATGAGAATAGAGAAGGTAAAATTTGCTACATTAACATGCAGGGTGGTCGCAAGCAGGAAAAATTACTGGAAATTCAAACGCAACTGAATGATGAAGCGATTAGCGTGTACGCCTTGACCGAAACGCATCTACGAGATTTGGAGCAGCCGCCTGTTATTGACAACTTTGTATGGGAAGGGTGCAACAGAATGACCGGGTCAAGGAAAGGCGGAGGTGTAGGCGTACTAATTAGGCGAGGTCTGAAGTGGCGAAGGGTAAACGAGACATGTAAAGAGCATTTATGGATTAGTGGTACATGGCAAGGTAAAAAGACGTGGCTGGGAGTAGCTTACCTATGGACAGGTAGTGATAGCAGAGAAAAAAATAAGGAATTGGTCGATTGCATTAGAAGCGATATTAATGAGTTCAGTAACTCGGGCCAGGTGATATTAGTGGGAGATATGAACGCGCACATGGACGATTTAGACGGATATACTGATTACAACGGCTCTCTAGTGCTAGATTTGTGTGATGAACAGAACCTTATAGTAGTTAACAGGGAGAATAAGTGTCATGGACAGGTAACGTGGCAATGCGGAAACAGGCAGTCATGTATCGACTACGCCTTAGTCTCAGAAATGGTCTACGAACAACTAGACCAAATGATAATAGACGAAAATGGAAAAAATAGCCTGGGAAGCGATCATAGACGTTTAGCATTAAAAGTTTGGGCGAGATACCAGCGCAGAACATGAACCAATAGCCTCAGAGTTTTTAAAAATGAATGACGAGCAAATAACAGAGATCGCAAACAACATAGAGAAGAAAATTGAGGCTTTTCCTACAGCAGTCTGGGAATATAAGGAACTGGTGGAGGTTATGCAGCATGAAATAAGGCGGACACGGCAAAACAATTGTTGGATTGGAAAGAGGAAACCACGTAAGTGGTGGAACAAGGAAATTAAACAAGCTATAGAAGAGCGTAAAGAGGCATCTAGGGTTCATCGAGAAGCCAAAAAGTTGGGATTACAAGAAGAAGAGGTGCTCCTTAGATGGAATACATACCGAGAAAAGAAAAGGGTTGCGAGTGAGCTCGTGCAAGAGAAAATTAAATGCGCAAGTGAACTTTGGGTGCATAACATTCACAAAAGAGACAAAAGCGCCCCAAAAAGATTCTGGAACCATATAAAAGCACTCGGAGCTCCAACTAGAAACTCGCAAACGGCTATAAGGGATGAAGACGGTAACATCTATGAAGGCGATGATGCGCTGCGGTACATCACAGACGTTATCAGGCATAACTTCGGCACGAGAAAAAGCGTAGTTCAGACAACAGATCCAGCAACAACAGAGAGGGCTGAGAGATCAAAATTTAGCATAGAAAGCTTTTATTGGAAAAAGGCAGCAGAAAATGTCCCTAACAACACGGCAGCAGGACGCGATGAAATCCCAATACAGCTAATCAAAAACCTCGGTCCAAAAAGCAAGGCACTGCTGACTAATGCCATAGAGCAAGTGATTAGAACAAAGAATATTCCCGTTGGATGGCGTGAAAGCAAGATGAATCTCATCTACAAAGGCAAAGGAGATAAGGATAAGACAAGCTCGTACAGGCCAGTTACAGTAACGTCGGTGATATATAGAATGGCAATGCAAGAACTGTCGAAGTGGGTGGAGGAAAACGGTGTATTGGGGGAACTACAGAATGGGTTCAGACCAGGCAGACGCTTAGAAGACAATATGTTTGTACTAACTCAGTGCATAGAGATTTAAGTAGCTCAGAAAAGACCTTTATGGATAGCATTTCTAGATATTAAAGGAGCTTATGACAACGTCAGGGAATTGTTGTGGGGTATTCTTCAATACGAAGGCATAGATGACGATTTCGTGGAGCTGCTGAGGGAGATATATCGAGACAACCAAGTACAAGTGGCATGGAAAGGCCGAAAAGGAAATGAAATGGTGGGAATTCACCAAGGATTGAAGCAAGGATGCCCTCTGTCACCATTGTTCTTCACGCTTTACGTCAAGGGCATAGAAAGACGACTGAAAAACAGCGAATTAGGTTTTGATGTATCCTACATGCGTTATGGACAAATGGTGCAACAGAAGGTTCCTGGACTGATGTACGCAGACGACATTGTGCTACTAGCGGACAATAAAAAAGATTTACAGATACTTGCGAATATCTGTCGGAACGCAGCGACAAATCTAGGCCTTAAGTTTAGCAAAGAGAAATCAGGGATTATGATCTTTAATGAACACACGAGTAACTTCGTGGTGTCAATTCAACAGCAAGTAATACCCATAGTGAAGCAATATAAGTACCTCGGTGTACACATAAACGAAGGAAAGAATTACTCAAGCAACCACCAAGATAATCTGAAAATAAAGGGGAAGCGGAATGCAGCAATAATGAAACACAGCACTGTGGGGCCACAATAAGTATGAGGTGGTGCGTGGAATCTGGAAAGGAGTAATGGTGCCAGCGCTAACATTCGCAAATGCCATTATATGCTTAAAATCGGATATATTGGCGGGTTTGGAAGTTAACCAAATATCAGTAGGCCGGTTGGCTTTGGGAGCACACGGTAATACGACAGATGAGGCAGTGCATGGTGACATGGGTTGGGCCTCTTTTGAAGTCAGAGAAGCACAAAGCAAAATTAGTTTTGAAGAAAGGCTCAGGAACATGGATGAAAATAAATGGGCGGCTAAAGTGCACAAGTATCTCTACATGAAAAGCGTGGACACAGAATGGAGGAAGAGGTCAAGGCAGTTGGAAACCAAGTACAGGATAATCGACATTGTAAATAGACAACCAGGGGTCATCAGAAAGAAAGTGAGAGAAATAGAGACCGTGAATTGGATGCAAAGAATGGAAACGAAAAGGACAATGGAGATTTACAAGAATAAGAAGAAAGAAATTAGAAGGGAAAATCTGTACGATAACACAAAGGGCAGTGCCTTGCTATTTGAGGCTCGAGCCGGTTGCCTAAGGACGAAAACATATCGTAACAAATATTCGGAACTAGATGAGACATGTGTATGCTGCAGTAAAGATCTAGAGACCACTCAGCACATCCTAATGGTATGCGACGGGATCCACCCAGCGAGAACCGTAGGTAACGTGCAACTCCCAGAAGCGCTTGGGTTTAAAGTGGAAGGAAACATAAACAGATCATTTAGGAAAATTATAACTGCACTAAAACGAGACACGAGAACGAAGTGGACAGGACGATCGCAGACTAACAACTGGTTTATTGGAAAAGTACACCACCCTTTTTGAAACAAACTAAGCGCATGCGCAATGACAAACATGACAAGTTCCAAGACTTCTATCTACTAAAAATGAAATCGCGCTCTTTGCTGGAAAGATACACGGATGAGTCGCTGACGCACTTATCAGGCCCGTGTCTAGCTATCCAAGATGCCTCCAAGATCTCTCTTGCTCTTTGGCTCTTGGCTCGCCCTAACACCTTGGTAC
Source organism: Dermacentor silvarum (assembly GCF_013339745.2). Taxonomy (NCBI): domain Eukaryota; kingdom Metazoa; phylum Arthropoda; class Arachnida; order Ixodida; family Ixodidae; genus Dermacentor; species Dermacentor silvarum. The sequence goes on along the minus strand of NC_051158.1, from coordinate 134,740,195 downwards.
TGCTGAAGATGGGCTTGCATCCCTGCACGCATGCGCCACAATGAACTGGTAGATGCCTCCCACTCCTGGAGAGAACTGCTGGAGACCTACCTCACTTCTACGATTGTGAGTTTCCAGGAGAACTTTTATGTACAAAAACGAGGCATATGCATAGGGTCTTGTGTGGCGCCAGTGCTCGCCGAGATATATCTAGCTGATGTAGATTGTTCGTTGTCTCGGGTGCTTACCGACGATTACATTGTTCGTGTCTGTAGATACGTAGATGACTTTTTAATACTTGTAAAAACTGACTCTAACGATGACCTCGAAGAGACAGCGAGGCGTGTTCTTCAGTACTTTAATGCCACAGCAACAAAGTTGAATTTTACTTTTGAAATGCCTGACAATGCTTCACTGCAGTTTTTAGATTTAAAGTTGGTTTTCAATGACAGCAAACACCTGTGCTGGTCGTACTCACCACGCACGAACAGGGCCCTATTGCCTTTTGATTCCTCTCACTCGAAGCTTGTGAAGAGGGGCATAGCAGTGTCATGCTTAAGGTCATCTTTGAACAAGTCATGTCACCACAAAATCAAAGGTAGTTTTTGTTCACTAGTGAGTCGTCTCCGAAATGCAGGTTACCCGCAGACACTGCTTCAGGCTGTAGCAGAATCACTTTTGAGGGTCGTATGCCATCGTACCACGGCCGCTGACGATAACGCAAGGGCAATTGAAGGAAAAGAATCGGAGAAGAGTGAAAGGCGGAAGGTTGAAGTGATGCCGTACCTACACAAGGTATCGCATGACATTAAAAAGGTGGCGGGAAGATACGGGGTCGATTTGGTTTTTTCAGCGCCTAGCAAGTTATCGCGTTTGTGCGCCATGTCCAACGCGAGCAAAGTAAACAATGGAAGATGTGATGTTAAGCACAGACGTGCGTATGTACCCTGTACAACGGGAGTGGTCTACGAGTTCCCCCTGACCTGTGGAATGGTTTGTGTGGGGCAGACTGGAAGGTGTATTAACATGCGTTTGATGGAGCATGCTAATTCATTAGGAGACGGGAGTGGGAGGCATCTACCAGTTCATTATGGCGCATGCGTGCAGGGATGCAAGCCCATCTTCAGCAGTACTAAGGTGTTAGGGCGAGCCAAGAGCCAAAGAGCAAGAGAGATCTTGGAGGCATCTTGGATAGCTAGACACGGGCCTGATAAGTGCGTCAGCGACTCATCCGTGTATCTTTCCAGCAAAGAGCGCGATTTCATTTTTAGTAGATAGAAAAGACTTGGAACTTTTCATGTTTGTCATTGCGCCTGCGCTTAGTTTGTATCAAAAAGGGTGGTGTACTTTTCCAATAAACCAGTTGTTAGTCTGCGATCGTCCTGTCCACTTCGTTCTCGTGTCTCGTTTTAGCGCAGTTATAATTTTCCTAAATGTCTTACCAACTAGCCCCCCATCAAACGCTTCTCGAGTTCATAAACAGATCAGCCGTAAAGATCAGCAAGAGACGATTAGAGTACTGGTGGAAAAAAAGCAGGGAAAAGATGGATACGACCTGATCTCTTAAAATCATAGGCAGCGGTACAAGGTAAATTTTTGAAAAATAAAAATAATGAGAGGTATACAAAAATGCTAGATAAAGAACATGTATAGTATACCTGAATAAATCAAGCAGGCTAGGTGACTACTTGTCGCCGCCCCGTTTCAAAGGGGATGCCAGTAAATCATCATCATCATCATCATCATCATCAGCGTCTGGCTACACTGCGCAACATGGCGGCTATACGGAGGTCCCCGCGTCGCCGCAACCGCTGTGTTTGATGTGCAGTACACTGTAGTTTGATGATTTTTGTGCAGTGTGATGCCGGTTTGCGCCGTTTTGTGGAAGGAAAGCGAGTAGCTTACGCCGACCAAATCATTTTAGCCGATCTGAGAGAGGCACAGTTGGTAATGAGGCTGTAGTGGTCGCACGGTGTGTGCAAACATCTGGCGTGACAGCGGACCCGCACGATATTCTGATGAAAATCACCGATGTATTCTTTAACACAGTGGTCGTGGAACCGAAGTACTCGTGTACTGTTGGATGGTCAGAAAATTACAACCACTGCTTTGATTCACTGTTAAGGCGCGGATAGATAGTCCGGTGTTTCGAGCGTGCGAGACCGCGACCGGCGAAGTTGGATACGTCACGCTGGCCTCGCCAGGATTGCCGAAATCTTACAACCTGCTTAGTTTGGCACGTTTAACATGGCACGCAGAAGCGCACCGACTTGCTCGATTAGCTGTTGCCACTGTACATGCGGATAAATGCGCAGCCGGCACGCACTTTCTCATTGTTGTTGTTTAACACATTTTCGTTCGGCGAAGGCGCAAACTCTGCACGCTCTTTTCAGTCCAGAGAGCAAGCGAACCTAAAATCAAGCTTTGCACTTTATCGCAAGCATGCACTATGAATCTGTGGTGAACCTTTCCCGCTACTTTTGCGTTCCTGTTATCTATTTTACATTCAAGATTTGCACAACGTGACTGGTGCTTCGCTTAGCTGTAGTTATTGTAGTAGTCGGCGCATTGTTTCCCTCGTAGAGAACAAAACGATAAATAAGAAACCGAAAGATCTGATTACTACAATAAAAACATTTGCACACCATGCAAGTACAGTCAACCACAAAAGTTTGCGGACCACGCGAGCGCGTGGCCAAGAGCCTCTTCGCGACACTTCCGCTACGTCACCAGCGATCGACAGCAGCGCTACGTTGAAGACGCATCCTTCCTTAAATCTATGGCCTGTCTATTTTCGCACTGTGCGCAAATATTTTCTACCTATCTCTTTCAACGTGACGCGCTCTTTGTTAGCCAGGGCTACTTGCTTATATTTTGAGAGCAGAATATCAGTACAAGTGATCAGACAGCGTATTCTTCGGCTGTTATCAGTTCTATTTTCGCGTAGCCACGCTGTTTTTTTTTTTTTTTTTCGTGAGTGCGTGAGTGAGCGGTGAGGCAGCCATGGGACACAGATGCTTAGGCAGTAGGCAGAATTTTTCCGTTCCTCCCCCATCGCTAAGTGACAGTAGCGGCCGGGATTTGATCGCCTGCGCCCAGGTTTTGCTGCGCAAAGCCCGAACCACCGCGCTGCTATAGTGGTTACATTTAGAAAAATAAGAAATAATCGGGTGCGATGACTCTTTTTATAACCCTTTGCGACACGGCGTCCTCGTTTGGGGACTCGAACTTCGGAGGCGCGTCCCACGCCACGTGTTTCTTCAAATGACCTAAAACTCAGTGTGCACATTCGTGTCCGCTTCCTGATGGGACAACTAGCGGTCAGTTAACTTCATTGTCCTGCGTATTGCTGCAGATGATCACTTTGCTGGAGACACTACCATGTTAGACAATCGTTCGACGTGCCGCGTTCCAAGACCAACGTCAAGAGTATTTTTTTTTTCTCCGGTCGACACGAATACAACCGAAAAAGCAAGTGTGCATGCGTTTCGGGCCTAATAGTTGATTCTTTTTATGCAAGCATTGAAGCTGACGGATTTCAGAATAATTAGATAATGAGTTATACGCTAATTAATTTTTTTTACTGAAACTCGCACAAAACAGCACATTGCTTCGTCTTCTTTCTTGGAATGTAATAGTGAGCGTCTTGAAATGATGCCATGCGCATTTGACGCATTTGCAGACAGTGCATCATAATTCGTGTCTGAAGGGGATAAATTTATTCACAATACATTTACAGAAGTGTCATGAAACATAGGTCTCTCTGATCTAGTAGGAAGTGAAATGTCCGCCGTTTTCTAGCACCTTATTGATGCGTGTGGGCATCGACTCGTACAAAGATTCAGTAATCTCCGGTCGACCGCGCAGGCTTTCCCATTCTTGTGCGATCGCTTGCCACAGCGTATCGGCCGTGCGGCCGCGGTTGGCTCGTGTGGACAGCCGTTTCTTCAACATGCCCCAGACATTTTCTATGGGATTCAAGTCGGCGCCACATGGAGGCCACTCAAGCTGGCAAACAGCATGTTCTTCTAGCAATGACTGGACGATACGTGCTTTATGGATCGGGCTGCGGTCGTGTTGAAAAAAATAGCAGCCGTCGCTGAAGGGACCGTCCAGCGCATACGGAACGAGGTGTCTAGTGAAGACGTCGCAGTACCGTGACGCAGTGAAGGGCCCTTCCAGACGCACAAGGGGATCAAGGCCATCTTTGCTGATTGCTCCCCACACGCTCACGGAACACCGTCCACTGTATAGAACACTCTGTGTGTAATTAGGCAGATATCTGCAAGAAATAGCATACAATTGGGTTCCAGCGGCGCGTCTAAAAATGTTGTGATTCCTCTTGCGTATGAACTTTATAATGTTGTTATAGAGTTGCAATAGAAAACGTGCAAACATCATTAGATAGTACTGAAAGACCCACTGGCAGCTTTTAATTAGCTTCAGAGTAAGTAGTACTATGATAATTAATAATAATTACTAATAATTAGATAATTAAACAATCGTTAATGTTTTCAACATAATACCACTACAGAAAAATCTCGTAATGTCCAAAAGCTCATTTTACGTGAAACATGTTGTGATGCAGAATTAGCTTCGTGAATTAACTGCCAATACACTGTAAACACACCTGCAGTTTAGTGGACGCCAAACCCGCTTCCGTTGGTCCCAGCGCGTGGAAAAAGTTGACTCGTCGCTAAAGATGACATCGCCCCATTTCTCTGTTGTCCAATCTTTCATTGCTGTAGCGAACATGAGTCGATCTTGTAGCTGGCTGTCTGAGAGGCAGGGCTTCTGTGCTGCTACGAAAGACTGCAGGCCAAGCTCACTCAGCCTTCTTCTTACAGTCTCAGACGATACCGTGAGCGAGAGCGCTTCTCGGATATCCTCTGCACTTTGAAAAGGATCAGCCACGATGGCGGCCGTAATCAGGCGGTCCTCTTCCTCAGTCGTGGCCCTTGGACGCCCACTGCACTCCATATCTGTGAATCTGTCATCGTCGCGGAAAGCTTGAATAATCCTATTCACGGCAGTCCGGCTCCTGTTGGTTCGGCGGCAGATTTCGCGCTGAGGTATTCCCTCTATAAATAAACGCACAATGTGCCTTCTTTCGTCAAGTGGAACACGCAGCGGCATCTTTCCAAATAGGCAATCACCACGTGGCCTGAAGCAAGTCTACTACGTTTTCAGCGACTGATGCGACGATGCGCCTATGTGTGAAAGAAAATTTTCTATGCATCCGCTTTTTCTTTATTTTTGATGACAGTGAAACACCTCCTATACCCTTTCTCTCAAGACGCAGAAGCAGCAACACTCATTGGACCAAGATGCTGCCAACCAAAGTGCGCCAGTAAACGTCGCGTAAAAAAATCGTCGCAGCGCTTCGTGAAACTTATCTACCCACTGGCACACCAGTCGACAAAGGTTGCAGTGATTGCTCCGATACTGCTATCAAGCCAGATATGTGGCGGTCTTATCGCAGACAGCGCTCTGCGTCAACACAACGAACTAACAATGCCATGCACGGGAATAAAAAATTAACAGGCAGGCGAGTACCAAGAGGGCTCATATCCGGGAGAGCGCCCCTGTCGCCGCTAGGTGGCGTACCGCTAGGTGGCGCGGATAGGCAGTCTGGCACGCGCTCGCGTGGTCCGCAAACTTTTGTGGTTGACTGTACATGTATGGCTTGTGCTGCGTGGCCTGACCATGCAATGATTACTACCCGCTGTCTACGAACATGTCGCTTATGGCTGCTGTGTAAACTAATGAAATAAAACAAATGTTTCTGTGCAAATGAATGTCAACTAAGCTATTGCATTATGAATCTAATTAATTTTCCATGTTATTCTATAATTTACGTATCCTGCACTTTAAGTGGCCAAAACTGTGTTCGCCTCTGAACTGCCAATTTACTTCAGACACTGATAAGAGATACAATTGCTTTGTTAATTACGCATTTTCAAATGAGCGCCTACTAATTTGCACTAGTTACACGGGCAGCGTGTCCAGGTCGCAACGAAGGCGTACTACTATGTCACCCCATAGTTATTTTGCACGCTGGCGCGTACATGTGGTGCTTATATAGAACGATTTACCGACGTTACCCGGGAGTACCTGAAACTCCGATGTACTGATTTTCGCTGATGTACCATACTCCGTAGTTCCACGTTTTGCGCCGCATGTATCCGATATATCAGCTTTAATGAAGGAAAGCTTGAGTACCACGGCGACGTTCGCATCATAAACTGCATTGCCATGCCGGCTATCACATGAAACTGCATGTTGCAGCACGCATACGCCGACCGTTATCACGATGGCAGTAACAACATAGAGAAAGGAATTCAACAAGAGGGGACACTCGGCAAAAACTGGCAACAGGAAACACGTCACCCTACGTCACGCTATACTTTTGACACCGAACGTTAGCTGCCACGAGCATCGAAAAAAAAAAAAGAAAGTGAACTTAAGTTAACAGGTATTGATTTATTTTTTTAATTCTTTGCCGCGAAAACTAAAACGTTTTGCGTATAAATGAACTTAAGCTTTGTGACTTATTTTCCTTGCCTTACCTAGCCACAGATCAGTGACGCGCCAGATACATGCGTCATCCGCCAGACACTCCCCCGAAGCCAGCGAGGATGGCTGCGCGCGCGTTTGCGCGCTCGCGCGCGGCGACCCGTCTGTCTCCTTCTTTTTTTCTTTTTTAAATGTAACCTGGTTTATTGGGCTCTCGGCGTATTCTTGCGTTCCTTCTGCACATGGGACAAGACACCACTGCACTATTGGACTACGACAAGGTGAGAAATCATGTTTCACAGTCTACGACGCAATTAGGCTTACGGCACGGGACCGAGACTTAAGACGCAGTTAGCGAAAAACAGCTCGGCCATCCTGGCGCAGTTCATTTGAGTTAATGAATCGTGCTGAGACATGTTTCCGACGCTTCCTATGGGACTATTGTAACTTATTTCGGTTTTTGAGCCACACTGGCCGCACAGGGCGCCGTGTCGCAGTTAGCGAGAACTCAGCCGTGGTGTGTAGTCTAGTTCATCTTGCTAGGAGAAGTTTGTGCCGCTTTCTCTGACGCCAGACATTACTGAAAAGTAATTTCGTTACTTTCTGGGGTACTTTTGAGGCACGCTGGCCGCACAGCGCGCTGTGACGCAGTTAGCGATAAGCAGCTCGGCCGTGGTGATAAAGTTTGGCGTGTAATGAATCTTAGAGGGACAAGTCTGTGACGTTTTTTGTGGCTCCGAAACAACATATACCTTCTTTCGGTACTCACGCCTGTTGAAAACGCGATGGCCGATTGCCAAGAGTGATAACATGGGGTGTGCAGCTGGCGCCGGCAGAACGCGCGAACGACGAACATATCAGAAACTTGCAATTCGAAAATTACGTCTTCTAAAGGACTGAAAAAAGGCATTGCACCCACGCATTTGTCTTGAGAGCCTGTTGCGTCCGTCTCTATGTATGTAGCGTACCGTCGCGTCGCCCGAGGCCAAGTTTTGGAAACGCGAAGTCGCTCGTGTATTTGTGCTGCCAAAGTGCAGGAAATAATGCCCGGAAATGGGGGAATGCTTGGAAATCAGATGTTTTCATATATGTTTGGGATGAGTCGGGTATTTTCTACGCCATGTATGTAAAAGCGAAATGCTTTTTGTAAGGCCGCCCATGCACCGCTTTCGCACGTTTCGCCTCTACACGCAGTATTCCTATGTCTAAATACCAAAATGACTCATGCTTGTAACATGCTGTTACGTGCTTGCAAATGTAACATTCTTGTAATTTACTTTTTTTTTTCAGCTGGTGCCGTCCGGTGGAGTTTCATACAGGAACTACTGCCTTACCTGCTGGTGTCACAACGTTGGATGAACGCAGAAAAAGCGCGGAACGAGCTTTTATATAGAGCAAAATAAATATTTCCTCATTGCACAAGAGGTCTTGCGTCTACTTTGTGAAATTGCACGTGGCACAGATTCGATGGGACTTTGCGAGATCGTTCGCAATCATTTTTACTAAATAATAAACCGATTCTGCACGAAGAGCAAAAAAAAAAAAAAGTGGGGGGGGGGGGGGGGGGGGCGCAGCCGGCGTGCTAGCTTGCGTTCAAAATGCGCGCGCTCAAAACCGAAACCGGAAGTGATCGACACCGACCGCTGGGCACGCTGCAGTCAATTCGGCCGCTGGGCCCTATGGGAGTGTCCCCTCTTGTTGAATTCATTTCTCTATGATTGACCTGTGGCTAGGTAAGGCAAGTAAAATAAGTCGCAAAGCTTAAGTTAATTTATACGCAAAACGTTTTAGTTTTCGCGGCAAAGAATTAAAAAAAATAAATGAATGCCTGTTAACTTAAGTTCACTTTCTATTTTTTTTTCGATGCTCGCGGCAGCTAACGTTCGGTGTCAAAAGTATAGCGTGACGTATGGTGACGTGTTTCCTGTTGCCAGTTTTTGCCGAGTGTCCCCTCTTGTTGAATTTCTTTCTCTATGGTAACAGCCTCAACGCAAACTTCCTAAAGTTCGCTGTAGCGCTTTACTGCAAACATAGTACAAGCAACAGGATCGCGTTCTCTTCACACAAACAACAAACCGACCCTCGCCGGAAAAAAAAAAGAAAGATAACTTTCTAGAGCAAGATGTTGGGAACACAGCTATTGCCGTTGTCGCAGCTTTGCTGTGATAAGATTCGCAATCCATGTGGCTCTTCGGCGCCGCAAAACTGCAAAACGCAGTATAATTCCAAGTTTCGTAGATGGTAGCACGCACCCGATCGCAGTGCGAAGGCTACGGACGGAGCGCCTGCTCCGACGCTCCGACCTCCGTATGGGGTTTCCGGCGCTCGCCGCTAGGTGTCGCATAAATTGCTGGAGTCGCAAAGAATGGATGCAAAGAATGGAAACGAAAAGGACAATGGAGATTTACAAGAATGAGAAGAAAGAAATTAGAAGGGAAAATCTGTACGATAACACAAAGGGCAGTGCCTTGCTATTTGAGGCTCGAGCCGGTTGCCTAAGGACGAAAACATATCGGAACAAATATTCGGAATTAGATGAGGCATGTGTATGCTGCAGTAAAGATCCAGAGACCACTCAGCACATCCTAATGGAATGCGACGGGATCCACCCAGCGAGAACCGTAGGTAACGTGCAACTCCCAGAAGCGCTTGGGTTTAAAGTGGAAGGAAACATAAACCGATCAGCCGTAGAGATCAGCAAGAGACGATTAGAGTACTGGTGGAAAAAAAGTAGGGAAAAGATGGATGCGACCTGATCTCTTAAAATCATAGGCAGCGGTACAAGGTAAATTTTTGAAAAAGAAAAATAATGATAGGTATACAAAAATGCAAGATAAAGAACATGTATAGTATACCTGATTAAATCAAGCAGGCTAGGTGACTATTTGTCGCCGCCCCGTTTCAAAGGGGATGCCAATAAATCATCATCATCATCATCATCATCGCGAATATGCCTCGAAAGATAGAATATTTTCAGTGTTTATAGCGATGCCTAATTTTCGGAACGTAATTTCGAAGTATTTCTTTCTCTGGATTGCGAATCGACGGCAGTTTAATAAATAATGATCAATGGCTTCAGGTTCATTGCAGAAATGACATAGAGGGGACATCGCCAGACCAGACCTGTGTTGATAAAAATTTAGGGGTGGAATACGGCATCGTAATTTTGTAACTGAGATTTCCAATTTACGCGTGGGACACCATTGATGCTTTAAGACTGTGGTTTGGAATGTCTGTTTTGCAGAGTAATTTAAGAGACATAGCTTTCTAAACCTAGCCGCGGTGATATAAGCAGAAGTCGGCAGAACATGGATGACTGGTCCCTGTAGGGATGTACGTGCAAGTGCGTCGGCCATTTCATTTAAAAACAAACCATGGTGACCTGGTACCCATATTAAACGCACCAGACGTAAGGTCGAAGGGATTAATCTTTCTAGTTTGTTCAAAACTGTATTGTCTGAGGATGAGGTGAGTGCTGTGCAAACTGACAACGAATCAGTTACTATTATGGCACGTACAAACTAGCGGCAAAACGCGCGCGGCGCGCCGCCGGCGGCAAAACGCAGCAGCGGCAGGGCGGCCACACCAACCGGCGGCGCGCCGCTGCGGCAATCACGTGACAAACTAGACTCCTCTCCCCTTCTCGAACGATCCTGGAGCTCACGCGTGCAGATGATAGTGCGAAACGATAAACAAGCGGTCAGGCGGGTCCGCATGGCACTAGTTTCCCGCGCGCACGTCACGGAACCGGGCCGCTCTCATTGGTCTCCTTCATCCGCGGCACGCGGCAAACTGCAAAAAATCGGTCCAGGAGCGATCCCTGCCGCGGCAACAAAAACCCGTATCGCGGCTGCTTTCGCGGCACGCGTCTTGCCGCCGGCGGCGCGCCGCGCGCGTTTTTCCGCTAGTGTATACGTGGCATTACAGCTGTCGAAGAATTTTGAGGAAGTTTACGAAGAGCAAATATAATTGCTAATAATTCTGCCAGAAATATAGGTGTAAAATCAGGCAGTCGCATTGAATAAGACCAGGATAGCGCCTCAGAAAAAATCCCTATACCCGCTTTCTCGTCACACACTGATGCATCCGTCGCTATTACAGTATTGATTTTCATTTGCGTTAAATGATCTTGCAGTAATCCGCTTAGATATTTAGTTGGCAGGAGTTCAGCGTTGGAAGGAAATATGTCATCAAATTCAATTCTAATAGCATTTACGGGTTTTTTGAGGGGAATGATCTCGCCTATCTGAACCATTAATGGTTCTAGTTGAGTTCGCACAAAAAGAACCTGCGGTCGAGCAGGGAAGGAGCGCGCGGTCTTCTTTGTTCTCTTGGGCTCGACTCACTGTTGCCCTCGACCCACTACCTACAGGTGGCAATATGATTTCTCTTCGATGATGCTCGCATATGTGCTTCGCATGTTCATCATACTGACACGTATACATGTTTATCTTTCACCGGTGGCCACTTTCCACCGGCTAAGAAATGTTAAACGTTATCGGTCGGCGCAGGACGCGCCTGTATCGGAAGTTTCTAGAACGTTATCGATGCTTCTTTTCGTTGCCTGTTTTCACCGACGCTTATGTTATCTGATCGTATGACCGACGCGAATTGTCTAGAACTTTATGGAAGACCCGCGGGCATCAGGGATTAATCTGGAACCTTCGGTGACTCAGGTACAAAAGCCGACGCGTTTCGCCGCTGATCAGATTTTCGACGACCGCCGACAGTGTTCACCGCTTTCCTTGTGCTTTGAGTGTAGCTTGCTTTTGTTGGCACAGGTTCGCCCAATAAAGAATCAGTTTCGTCATACACAGTTTTACGACTGTTTACTTCAGCGTCACTACTACGTGACATCTGGTGGAGGTGCTTTTGTGTCCATGCAGCGGACGTCCCCGAAAAGCCGTGATCCAAGCCCGAACCACGAAGAGAGTACCAACGTTGTCCCGGAGCATCGAGCTAGCCTCAGGCTACAAAACCAACCCCCGAAGTCAGACTTCTTCCCGAGAAGACCAAGAGGACAAAAGTCACGACCTCGGCAGCAGCTACCTTGACAGCCCCTGCGCCAACATCTGCAATCGTGATGCAACAACCCAGGGAGCCGCCGACTTTCCGCGGTTCGCCATGTGAAGACCCCGAAAGCTGGTTGGAGGCATACGACAGGGTCGCTACGTTCAACAAGTGGGACTGCGACGACAAGCTGCGCCATGTTTACTTCTCGCTTGAAGACGGCGCCAGAACCTGGTTCGATAATAGGCAGCGTGCACTAACAACCTGGGACCTCTTCCGAGCCGCAATCCTGGACACCTTCACTAGCGTCGTCCGTAAAGAAAGAGCTGCAGCCTTGCTGGAAAACCGTGTACAGCTCCCGAATGAGAGCATCGGTATGTACACTGAAGAAATGACTCGATTATTCCGGCACGCCGACCCCGCTATGCCAGAAGACAAGAAAGTTCGGATGCTCATGCGGGGAGTTAAGCAGGAGCTATTCGCCGGACTTGTGCGGAATCCACCAACGACAGTCCAAGACTTTCTCTCGGAGGCTACGACAATCGAGAAAGCACTGGACATGCGCAACCGGCCATACAATCGCCGTTCGACGCCACAGTACGCCGAAGTCCAAGGACTCTCCCACGACCTACGAGACACCATCAGGGCGATAAAACGCGAAGAACTGCAGAAGTTGCTACCGTCGTCGCAGCCTCAAGTTGCTTCCATCGCCGATATCGTGCGGGAGGAAATCCAGCAATCGCTAGTACTTCCCGAATCACCGCAACCCCAGCCGGAAGCGATGACCTACGCCGCCGTCGCCCGTCTTGAAGGCCCTGCACCGCGCTCGCGCCAGGGAACGCCGCAGTTCCGTCGTCCACCGCAGCCGCCGCCAGCACGCCCGCCCGTCGCCCAGCGCAGCTACCAAAGAAGACAGACATTTGGCGCGCCCCCGACCACCGCCCGCTCTGCTATCACTGCGGGGAAGCCGGCCATGTCTACCGCCGATGCCCATACCGCGAGATGGGCCTGCGAGGGTTCGCCGTCAACGCGCCGCGTCCACAGCTTGGCGAGCGACCACGTGACATCGCCGACTACCTCGCCGGAGCCCAGTGGCAACCACGACGACCCTCACGCTCGCCGTCACCGGGCCGCTACATCTCGCCGCATCGCCGTCAGTACACCGGTCCCACCCGGGGCCGATCTCTGAGCCCTTACCCGGGAAACTAAAGGCAGCAACCGATGGAGGTGCGGTTGCTGTACGACGCAATGCCGAAGATCCTCCGCCGCCGCCGACGACGACGACGATTCACGAATCATCACGACGAGACATCAGCACTTTGCCCATAGAGAAAGAAAAAAAAGTTAACTTTTTTTCTTTCTCTATTTATTTGCCGCAGAAAGAAGACCTTCCGACGCGACGTAGCAGCAGCAGAGCAAGCCGACGCAGCCGTGATCCAACGCCACGAATTAACCGCAACGCCAGACGCCGGTCTACTGATCTAGACGTGCTCATCGATGGTCATAACGTCACCGCTCTCGTCGACACTGGCGCGGACTATTCCGTCTTCAGTGGCGCGTTCGCCGCCAAGTTGAAGAAGGTGAAAACAGCCTGGCAAGGACCCGATATCCGGACAGCGGGAGGCCACCTAATAACGCCGACTGGAATATGCACAGCGCGAGTCACGGTAAACAACCGCACTTACCCGGCGAACTTCGTAATCCTGCAGCACTGCTCCAGGGATGTCATCCTAGGCATGGACTTTCTAAATCAACACGGTGCAGTCATCGACTTAAGGTCCAAGTCGATATCGCTTTCAACACACAACGCGATACCACCGGATACAAGCATAAGTTACCATGGTTTGAATGTGCTTGAAGAACAAGTCACCGTTCCGCCTCCCTCCAGCGTAATGATTTCCGTAGGTACCAAAGTGCTTGCCGACATGGAGGGCGTCATCACTTATTGAAATTTGCGTCGCTAGAGGCATAGCTGAGCTACGTGCAGGGAAAGCAAGGGCGATGCTCACGAACTTCAGCCCCGAATACAAGCACATTAACAAAGGCACCACGGTCGCCTACATCGACGAAATAGTACAAGCCAGCAGTGCTTTCGCCTTCAAGGATTCCAGTGCACCTGCAACGACGACTACAGTATCTGAACCAACTTTCGACGTCAACCAGAACCTTCCCAGGCATAAGACAGAACAGCTGAAAGCTCTGCTCCTGCAATACAAGGACTGCTTTTCGTCGTCGTCGAAAGTTCGACAAACCCCTGTCGCCAAGCACCGCATTATAACCGACGAATATGTCCGCCCAATCCGTCAGAGCCCGTACCGAGTTTCGGCGCGCGAACGCGAGGCCATAAGGCAACAAGTCGACGAAATGCTACGCGACGACATCATCCAGCCGTCCAAGAGTCCGTGGGCGTCCCCCGTGGTGTTAGTGAAGAAGAAGGATGGAACCCTACGTTTCTGCGTCGATTATCGTCGCCTCAACAAGATCACGAAGAAGGACGTATACCCCCTCCCACGGATTGACGACGCCTTGGATCGACTCTACAACGCAAAGTATTTTTCGTCGATGGACCTCAAAACCGGCTACTGGCAAATCGAAGTCGACGAGAGGGACCGGGAGAAGACTGCCTTTATAACACCAGACGGACTGTTCGAGTTCAAGGTCATGCCGTTTGGTCTTTGCTCGGCACCTGCGACTTTCCAACGCGTCATGGATACAGTACTGGCAGGCTTGAAGTGGCAGACTTGCCTCGTCTATTTGGACGACGTCGTTGTGTTTGCCTCAAGCTTCGAAGAACACCTGCGGCGCCTTGAAACAGTTCTTCAAGCAATCAAAACCTCCGGACTCACGTTAAAGCCAGAAAAGTGCCGCTTCGCATATGACGAGCTCTTGTTTTTGGGCCACGTCATCAACAAGTCTGGAGTGCGCCCCGACCCTCAGAAAACTGCGGCCATCTCCAACTTTCCTCAGCCCGCTGACAAGAAGGCAGTGCGTAGATTTCTTGGACTGCGCGCCTATTACAGGCGCTTCGTCAATGATTTTTCACGGATCGCTGAGCCACTGACGTATCTCACGAAGGCCGACGTCGAGTTCAAGTGGGAGACGCTGCAAGTCGACGCATTTGAAGAACTGAAGCGACGCCTGCAATCGCCGCCAATACTTGCGCATTTCGACAAAAACGCCGGTACCGAAGTCCACACCGACGCAAGCAGCGTAGGACTCGGCGCCGTGCTTGTGCAGAGGACTGACGGACTAGAAAGGGTTGTAAGTTACGCTAGCCGGTCGCTATCGAAGGCGGAAGCAAATTATTCCACAACAGAAAAGGAGTGCCTCGCCATCATCTGGGCTACATCAAAGTTTCGCCCCTACCTCTATGGCAGGCCCTTTAAAGTTGTGAGCGACCACCACGCCTTGTGTTGGCTAGCTAACTTGAAGGATCCTTCAGGTCGCTTCGCACGATGGAGTCTGAGACTTCAAGCATTCGACATCAGCGTCGTTTACAAGTCCGGGCGAAAGCACTCTGACGCCGACTGCTTGTCTCGCGCCCCCGTCGAACCGCCGCCACAGGACGACCAGGATGAGGACACTTTCTTGGGACCGATCAGTGCCGACGAATTCGCCGAACAACAGCGAGCCGACCCGGAACTAAGGAGCCTTTTAGACTACCTGGAAGGCAAGACCGTCATTGTGCCGAAGGTGTTCAGGCGAGGATTGGCGTCGTTTTTCTTGCAAAACGACATTCTCCTAAAGAAGAACTTCTCGCCTCTCCGAGCCAACTACCTCCTCGTGGTACCCTCAGCATTACGTACAGAGGTTCTGCAAGCTCTCCATGACGACCCAACGGCTGGACACCTCGGTTTTTCCCGCACGCTCGCGAGGATACAAGAAAAATACTACTGGCCTCGCCTCTCTGCCGACGTCGCCCATTACGTAAGGACATGCCGAGACTGTCAGCGACGCAAAACACCGCCGACAAGGCCAGCTGGACTTCTACAGCCGATCGAGCCACCTCGCCGACCGTTCCAGCAGATCGGGATGGACTTACTGGGGCCTTTTCCGACGTCGACGTCCGGGAATAAATGGATCGTCGTAGCTACGGACTACCTCACCCGCTACGCCGAAACAAAAGCCTTGCCCAAAGGCAGTGCCGCTGAGGTAGCCCGATTCTTTGTTGAGAACATCCTCCTACGTCACGGTGCCCCAGAAGTCCTCATCACCGACAGAGGCACGGCCTTTACGGCAGAACTAACTCAAGCCATCCTGCGATACAGCCAGACAAGCCATCGCCGGACCACCGCCTACCACCCGCAGACGAATGGCCTCACCGAGCGCCTAAATAAGACCATCGCCGACATGCTGGCAATGTACGTCGACGTCGAACACAAGACGTGGGATGCCATCCTTCCGTACGTGACCTTCGCATACAACACGGCCATGCAAGAAACGACACACATAGCGCCGTTCAACCTGGTCTACGGAAGGAAACCGGCAACGACGCTTGACGCCATGCTACCGAATGTCTCCGACGAAGAAAATCTCGACGTTGCCACCTATTTGCAGCGTGCCGAAGAAGGTCGACAGCTCGCCCGCCTGCGCATCAAGAACCAGCCGAGAACCGACAGCCGACACTACAATCTTCGACTACGCTACGTCGAGTACCAGCCCGGAGACCGTGTTTGTGTCTGGACTCCGATACGCCGACGAGGACTTGGCGAGAAACTCTTACGTCGCTATTTCGGACCATATAAGATCATCCGACGTATTGGCGCACTGGACTATGAGGTCGTGCCAGACGGCATTTCGCAATCACAGCGGCGCCGCGCACAACCTGAAGTCATCCACGTGGTGCGTCTTAAGCCTTTCTACGCCCGCTGACGAACTTAAGTCCTTTGTTGCTTTGTTATTTTTGTCCATTTCTGTACGCGTGGTTTTGTTTTCGCTTTCTTGTTTGTAGTATCGCGACGATGCTTTTTAACGGGAGGGTATTGGCACGTATACATGTTTATCTTTCACCGGTGGCCGCTTTCCACCGGCTAACAAATGTTAAACGTTATCGCTCGGCGCAGGACGCGTCTGTATCGGAAGTTTCTAGAACGTTATCGATGCTTCTTTCCGTTGCCTGTTTTCACTGACGCTTATGTTATCTGATTGTATGACCGACGCGAATTGTCTAGAACTTTCTGGAAGACCCGCGGGCATCAGGGATTATTCTGGAACCTTCGATGACTCAGGTATAAAACCGACGCGTTTCGCCGCTGATCAGATTTTCGACGACCGCCGACTGTGTTCGCCGCTTTCGTTGTGCTTTGAGTGTAGCTTGCTTTTGTGGGCACAGGTTCGCCCAATAAAGAATCAGTTTCGTAATACACAGTTTTACGACTGTTTACTTCAGCGTCACTACTACATGACAATACGTTTGACAAACTCACCATTGTATCACATGCCCTGATGCGACTTACGTCGTGCAACAAGAGCTGCTCTTTCAAGGCAAAATATTAACTTTTGCTTCACTTGCCAGAATGTTCCTATATGGAATTACTCCTTTTGATTGTTCATTTTCCCCACACTTTCCTGCACTTTCGCTTTTTTTTTGCGATAGCAATTGTATGGACACTCCAGGCGAATTTCCACCGTCGCCGTGATGTTCTGTGTATAAAGTCCAAGTGCGATAACATTGCGGCCACCCACCGTGTTATGTAGGTGCGAGCGAAAGCTTGCGAAGGTGAGCCGAGAAGGATGGTGTTTGGTAGATGCAGAAAACACGTACAATGTTCCCCGTACATTTTACTTCTTTTCATAAGCTATAACTAACATTTTTAGCGAGAACCATGTCTCTATAGTATACTGCTTCTTTGAAGCAGGCTTTAATTAAACTGCGTCGACCATAAACAAGCAGCGAGCTGTTAATTAAGTCAACTTTCTTTATTAAGGATTATACCTCATCACAAGTTGTGCGACCTGGTTTGTCTTCTATCTTAATCACAGCATTCAGAACACTGCCATTTTCTTTAAATAGAGGTGGCAAGTAAATTATTTTATTCATTTATTCGTTCAGTTATTAATTTCACTTTCTCATTAGACATAAGCTAATGATTCCACTGGCCCAGATAGCACGATTCATTCACGCGACTTGAATAGAGATCGAGATTTCATTTCAGTATTGCAGTACACATGGCGACTTAAACTGGTGGCTAGTGGCCGTTGTGCACCATCATTTTGCAATCTATCAGCGCTCGCGGTTTTGAAACTACAGCGTTGGGCGCACTGTTCTGCAGACGGTGCGCCCAACACTGCAGACGGTGCCACGCTCCTCCATTGAAAAGAGCGGGTGGTCGGCCACGGCCGCTCGATGAAACGCACGAGGTGCGGCCTGCCACGTTGCCCGAAACCGGTATGAGGCGCCTAGTTCTCTGCACCACCGCAGCGGCGCCACTGCTCCGGGACAGGCGCGCGGGTGGAAGCGTTCTTTGGCGCCGTCGCACATGCTTCGCGCAGCGGCCGCGCTTCGTATTTACATTTTATTGAAGCGAGAGATATGCTTTTTGTTTCCAAAATATAAAATAAAATATCAACGCTACATGCAAGGGTATCAATATACATAGCCTAGAGTCGGTATTGGGCCGCTAATATGACAATGACTATTTCCAACAAACATTGTTGGGGGTCCTCCAGGCGAAAAGCTGCGACATCCAGCTTGAATGTGCCTGAAGGCCCTCACATGGCAGCAGTAAGTCCCCTATCGGCATACGTACAACATATCAAACACTCATTTGCTAGGATAAACAATTACAGTGTAGCAGAAAAAAAAATGGAACATGTAAAGCAACATTCATCTTTTCAGACAGTTATATAGCTTTTATATAAAAAAAAAGGCTCACATAGGCCAGGACCGCGCACTTCTGGCGCATGGTTTCGAGCCTTATGTCTATCTTTCAAGAGAACTGGCGTGTTCTTTATGGAGAGGCAGTACTGCTGATACAGTGGGCGCTTTTGTTGAGTGTGCTTACTTGCCTCGCTTGACGTGCTTGTTTGCTGGTAAAAAAAAAGGAAAATAAGAAACGTTAAATGCAACTTCTTACAAATGCGTGCATAATGGCATAGGTTTGTATAACTATAGACGAGAAAACGATCGCCTGAAGGCGCTGCTGCGCCTCCTGACAGCGCCCCCAATGTGGAAATTTCAAGCAGCGCGGTCGCTCCGCGGTGCAGTCTCCGCTTTGTTTACATTGTTTCGCCCGCGCTTTCCTTCGCTGCTCGTGCTCACGGCGCTCCGTTTTCGACGGCGGCAGATCGCCTGCTTGCTTAACAGCGATGCAAAGACTGCAGTGCGATTTCAAGACGGTTGCCGACGCCAACAGTTTTTTTCGTGGCGGCAACCTCAAGAAAGGGGAGCGTCTGCTTCCACACGTGTGTGGTGTTGAAAAATTGTGGGCGGCGATGTGACAGTGAAAGCCAAGTGTGTGTCGGAGGTGTCCAACAAGATTGTATACGACATCGAGTTAGAGGTACACACCGAGTTCAGTCATTCAGTCACTTTTATTTCTCTATGGTGCAGTCACAAAGCGGTCATGCATGCTTGCAGAGATGTGCAGAGACGGTGACGATTGCGGTTGGTTTCGTTGGTCGCTGGGCGCGCACACACAGCTGCTCTCAATTTGGCTCCCAGGGGGTGGAATCGGCACTGTCGGAACAGAAAGAACACATGCATTAGGCACCAATAAGCCAATAAAATTAATTAACGATGTAAGTACTACATATGTGTATAATGCCTTATATCATGCTGTATAAATATTTAATGTATAGTATGCCTTATTCAATGCTAGAGTCATGGCAACTCATTGCATTGTTGAGCAAGGTATCTTTTCACTGGTCATGAGAAATCACTCGTAGAAGCTGCTCCGCGAAATGAAACCAGGTAACGGTAACCAGCGATTACCTTGGGACCAGCAGCACGAGCGCAAGAATTAGCGATACATGCCTCACCAAAGCAAATCTAGTTTCTTGTCGGGCGAATGCCCCGCCGCAGCAAAGGTAAGCTCACACCGATGGCCGGCTACTACACGAAGATTCTTGGCGGGAAGGGTGAAGCAGGAAGAATGTACAAGGTGGCAATTACTTTAAAACATGCTTGGATATTGTGAACCCAGAAAGCATGGCCAAGCAACAAACATAACGCGCGCGTCTCGGGCAGCTGCTTTGCGATCTGCCGCTTACCGACGCATGCGATGACCGCAGCTTGCATTAAATACAGATTGCCACCACACAAAAGACAAGTAACGTGCGGCCCTATTTGTTGCCTGCACAACTAGTAATTTAAGTTGCAGCGTTTGGACAAAGGATATAATTATCTTGAGCCAGTCTTTGCCGATCGCGAGTGAACGAACAGTACAATCAATGAAATTCGTAGGTTTTACGTGCCAAAAGCAGAATATCATTATGAGGCACGCTGTAATGGAGGATCTCAGGAATAAATTTGACCACCGGGGGTTCTTTAACGTGCACAAAAATCAAAGTACATGGCAAGAACTGTATTCTTGCATTTTGCCCCCATCGAAATGCGGCCGCCGTGGCCGGGAATCGTGCTCGCGTCGTCGAGCTTAGCGGCGCTACACGTATGCATTTACCGCTAAGCTAACACGGCACGGCCATGCACTAAATACAGGCACATTACTATTGCGTGTTTATCGAGCGGCCGTGACATTGCACGCGAATGCGAAAGTACGTGACTTACTTGACTCGGCGCACTGCAGTTATCCACGCTTGTCGTCTGTCCTCCTCGTACCACCTCTCCGGAATTCTGTAGAACTTCACGGGCGGCTTTCGACTTTCCGAGGATCTTGTGGCAATCAACAACACAGCAGTATTGCGTGCCACCTTTCCTGGTTGAGGAGGTCGCGCTCGCCGTCACGAAAACAACGCACGCGGTCGCTCGCGCCGTAGAGAACACAGGCGCGCGCTGGCCCGGCGGCGACCTTCGACACTTATATCCTTCCGCCAGGGGAGTGGGCGGCGCTGGTGCCGTGCGGGCAAACTTTAGGTTGCCTCGTCTATTTATGCTAGATTTCTTTAGTTTCACCTTTCTAGAAAAATGGGGTAGGTAGCAGTTTATAACGGATCGTACATTCAGCCACGTTGCCGGCGTGTGGCAGATTTATGTAAAGACGATGCAGTGAAAAAAAGTTATTCAGCGTGAATAGAGCACTTGCAATGGTAAGAAAAAAATGAAAAAGGAACCCTGTAATATGAAACTGTTTACAAATGCGTGCATAATGACATATGTTTCTATTACTATTTTCTGCTAGATTTCGTTAGTTTCACGTACCTTTCTAGAAAAATGGGGTAGATGGCAGTTTATAACGGATTGTACATTCAGGCACATTGCCGATGTGTAGCATATTTATGTAAAGATGATGCAGTGAAAAAAAGTTGTTCAACGTGAAGTGAGCAATTGCAATTTCCACTCCAGGCGCATTTCTGCCGTCGTGGTTGCCGCGATGTTCCGTATAAAGTCCAAGGGTGATAACATCGTCCCTGCGCGCCGTATGCTGTATGTGCGAGTGAAAGCGTGCGACGGTGAGCCGAATCGCGCACAAGGCAGGAAAGCAGCCCGGGAAGGGGGGGGGGGGGGGGGGGGGGCTGCCTGTTCTCTCGTAGCAACTGCGTAGTTTGTGCAGCGGCACGCGCCATATTTTATAGGCTCCGTACAGTGAACAGGCGGCGCTGCTGCGCAGCAGCGGTGGCGCGATGCTCAGCGTCGCATGTGGCGGGCGGCGCGAAACTGGGAAGGGGGGAAGACCGCGAGATTTCGGAACTACGTATACACGCCTCCGAAAGCCGCACGTATATCCGCGATCCGCCTTCTTTTTTTGTGCGTGTGTGTACGTGAAAGTACAAGCGTGGCCCTCTGTGATGGCACAAATAGTTTTTGCGGGGTTCAGGCCTATTAAAGGAATAGACGATTACTTTCACGGTGCAGCGTTAACCAGCGGAGACAAGCTCTACGCTGCTTCGCATGTTGCTTGTGTGAAAGAAGTGGACGGCGTGGACGTTCACGCGAACTGCCGTTCGCAATAGGGAAAGTAAGTAAACGACGTCATCCTTCACGCGAGTAAAGCTTACTGTTATACTAAAATTGAAGTCACTAAACTGGCACCCTGAAAACGTTGTAGTTGACCGATTTTTAATCGACGCCTCACTGTTGGCAATACATGCCTCATTTCGCTCGGGCGCGTTGTACGCCGCGGCCTATCATTTGATGCCCCTGTGACACTGTTACTTTAGATTGTCATACAGCTCGATCTGGACCGCGTGCAGCTACACGCTCACTCGTAGGCTGTCGTCAGCACAGTCATGTCGAGTGAGCTAAACGATTCGGATTGTTGGATCGTGTGGCAGTGACCATGCTGTCCTCGTTGACTCATTTGGGACCCAGTCGGAGCCACCTGCTGCGCTGATAAACGAGATTTATTAACTAGGCGATCTTAATTTACATGACGCGAATGTTCGTTTTTCATCATGTACAATGATCGAGGCTCATTAGGCCCCTCTCACAAGATACGATTTCGCTTACGAATTCCTTTCCTTGCATACGCGCTTTGCTTGTATAATGATACATCGCAAGTGTATATCACAAGAAAAATCGCACCATGTGAAACCGCGCCTTTCAAGCGCCAGCGGCCGAAACGAGGATGGTTGAATTAGTGCTCGCCAGTGGCGCACCGACGGGGGGGGGGGATTCGGGGGTTGTAAACCCCCCCCCCCCCCCTGAGGCCCACTTAGCCCCCCCTTTTGTTTAACCCCTTTTCTTTGCTTACGCATTTGAGTACTGCAACTAAGATGTAAGGTGCGCAATCGTCTGAACACTCGTAAAAAGCGAATTTTTTTGACAATTTCCCGTGATGAAATCGAAATTAGTGCTGTTTAGATGGTATTGGCAAACTGTCAACCCCCCCCCCCCGCCCCCCCCCGGCAGAGATCCTGGGTGCGCTACTGGTGCTCGCCAGCACAAAATAGGCTTCCTTGGCATAAAATATTGCTCATCGCACATGCCAGTGCTATGCTGATCATACCGAATGCTAAGACAACGGCAAGCAGTTGCCAAATCAGCAAAGTCGTGACAAATTTCTTTTAAATGTTCAGCAGCTGGCCATGGCCGCTGGCGTCGCACAACGAGCTGTGAAACGCGCATGTGTAGCACGCTTTACAGAACAAAACCTTCTCACAAATATCAAAGAAGCTGACTTACTTTACTCTCCTCACAGCTGCGATTCATTTCTTTCGCCGTTCGATCTCATAAGATTTGCCAGGAAACCTGTACAACGTTATCCCGGGCTGGTCTTCGTGGTTGTGACAGCCCTTTACGCAGCAGTATCGCAGGTACCACTTGCCTTTTTTTTTTTTTTCACCTCCGACGCTTGCCGATGCAGCGCATGCCATTGCACCGTCGCAAGACGTATAAAAAAAAGGAGGTTGGCGAACAAAGCAAAACGGCTTCAACCGTGGCCGAGACGAAATGAAGCGCGCGGGAACGAATACTCATCGAGCCGGCCGAGCTGCGGCGGCCACTTCCCAACACTGTTGCGTCGCTGCGCCAGATGGCGCCAGAGCAGCCGCAAACTCGACTGTACGGAGCCTATCTGCAGATGTGATGACTTCGGGGTAGAGCGACTTGCGGTCGGCCAACCGCCGTTTGCGTTGGGGCTCCGTCGTTTTCGCATGGCACTCGGGGACTTTATCACGAGAACCTGGCACCTCGATAGTGCGCATAGAACCCGTATAATTAAGTCAACCACACTGTAATAACAGTTGCATCCTTTGGGGCGTATTTTTGCCACAGAACAATAATCGTCATCCGACTTGCGTGGCTTTCCTTTCTTTAACGCTGTACACCCGGCACTTCTCGGTCACGAACGACAAGAGTGTTTATCAGCGTGACACAGCGTTCTCGACAGGACAGTAGCAAGTGCAGAGTTTTCAAGATAGGAAACGCAAGCAAGACAGATGACGATTATTGTTGTGTGGCAAAAATGCACCCCAAAGGGTGCAACTGTTTTAGAGTGAAGCGTTCTATAAGACGCACCGACGAAAAATTCAGAAAAAAAAAAACGCGTCTTATGCTCGGGAAAATACGGTATGCTGAATGTTTAAGAAATATTTGATGAACCAACCCAGCAGATACTGCAGAAGCTTGAGCAGCTGCTGTGAGTGTTCGTTGTTTTAACTTTTAATATTGCGGACTTGAGAAATGATCAAGACATGTTTTACAAAATTGCAATATACATCTATTTGTTATAATATAATGGGTGTGTAGCAAGACTACACTGAATGGTTTGGAAATGTTCGGTAAACTTACCCAGTTAATACTTTAGAAGTCTGAGTAGCTGTTGGGAGAATTCATTGGGTTTTGTGAACTTTTTTTTGGTATTGTTGTGAACTTGCAAAGTGATCAAGGCTAGACATTATTACCATCATTGGGATATACATTTATTTCTTTTTATTTTAATGCAATAAGCCTATGCTGAATGTATTGAATATTTTTGATGTAGGCTTTCATTTTGTGTTGTGATCTTGAGAAGTTATCAAGGCTAGACATTTTTATTATAATTGTGATATACATTTATTAATTGTAAGCGCAATAAAACTAGCTATTTTTGGAAATGTTAGAGTAAAGAAATCCTACTTTGCATGACGCTTTGAGTCCTTGAAAAACCTGTGACAGGTCCTTGAAAGTCCTGGAATATCCTTGAATTGTTGCCTTGGAAACCTATACGAACCCTGAATAACAACCACTTGGTTACAGAAAATTGTCTATTGGCATATCTTCCGATTTAAGAGCTCAGTAAGGACCAACTTGGGCTATCTTTTGCTGCAATAAGATCATTTGGGCGCTGCAATGACAACCCAACAGAAAAGCAGTTTGCAGCAGCATTCAAGTGTCTGATAGTTCACAATTAGGTCAAAGACATTGATGGCGGAAATTGGTTGCCATTGGAACACATTGAAATTCTCTTTGTAAGCTCCTCTGAAAAACCATCCTCCATCGATGTAATTAACTTCACTGC
Organism: Dermacentor silvarum; assembly: GCF_013339745.2. Classification (NCBI taxonomy): domain Eukaryota; kingdom Metazoa; phylum Arthropoda; class Arachnida; order Ixodida; family Ixodidae; genus Dermacentor; species Dermacentor silvarum. The sequence continues at coordinate 134,715,632 of NC_051158.1, read as the reverse complement.
CCCTCGGAGAACCCCTGCAGCCAGTGAACCAGTCACGGAAGCAATTTTAGAAGATCATGGCTACTCTGCCGACCCAGGCAGGGTGTCTGAGCTCGGAGATGCAATTGTTGTGAACATAGCCGGCTTTGTAGTTCACAGCTTACTGCTTCACCTCCAGTGCGATGAGTGTGCTTCTGCACTAAAGGTGTCAACTCCTCCATCCATGCTTGCAACTTCCCCTGATACGTTGAAAAACGCGAGGCGGACTGATCTACGCTTCAAATGATGTTCTGAACATCTGCACACAATGCAAGAAAGAGCTGCATATTGCTCTGGTGTGCTCGCCACTACCATCCCAAAGGCTTGCAGCTAAAGTTGCAGTGGCCACTATGACAACCTTTGTCAGCAAGGAATTCATTAAAGTGTTAGATCAGCGCATGCTCGAAAATGACCCGCTTGAATGCCACTCATCCCGTCTTGTGAGGGAAATCATAGACAAATGCCTAGATGTGAGACTGCCCTATGCTGCCACAATGACAACGGAACGGCTCCATCTAGAAAGAATTAGGCAAAAGCACACAAAGCTGATGCAGTTCAAGGGCCAATAAATCTAGAAAATCTTGCAAATTTTTGCACTATCATTGGCTAATTATTCACAACTACTCGAAATTCTTTATGTCAAAGTGCATGACCTACATGTAGGTTTAAGGGCAGCTAATCTTTGATTACAAAAGAACTGAATTTTAAAAACTTATGTTTCACAGGCAAACACCACGCAGCAGGTTATCAACCATGTTATATTGGAGGGCTAGGGGTTAAATTAGACCACCTGAGCTTCTTCAATTGGCAGCCAAACAGTAGACTGGCCTTTTTGAATGTTGTCACAACAATGTGTAGCCACTAAGGTAAGGATAGTGCCTGCAACTACGTGCAGAGGAGCAGGATCCCTTTTGCTCAATTCTATTCCTTTTTTTTATCATCCACTAAACGTTTAGGACAGACTGGCCTCAGCGATGTGATAGGCAGGGCTCTGCTTCGATCACTGAGAGTGCAAAATTGCATACCACTGAATCAGAATCGTTACATTATTGTGAACATGACAGCAAAGTTCCACAAGCACTGTGCCACCATTGCAGTCAATAGACCTGGTGAACCAAGCTGGTGCCTTGTGTAGAGAAATACAAACCTCGCATTCATGTTGGTCATTTGCCTAGGCTGCACACTGACAAAGCATAGTTAGGACGCAAGAAGCTTTCCAACCTGTCATTGGCAAGTAGCACTGCGGGCAGAATACGTGACTCATCACACAAAGAGTCAAAATTCCCAAGCAACACATGGGCTCTCAGAGGCGCCATAGTGGCGGGTTCTGGATCAATTTTGAGTGCCTGGAGGTTCTTAACATGTATCTAAACTCAAGTACATGATCGCATGTGCATTCTGCCCTCACAGGAATGCAACTACATCTGGGAATCAGGCCCGCAACTTTGCACTCCTGAAGCACTACTGCCACTGAGCCACCATGACTTGTCTTCTTATTTAGCTGCTGCGACTTGCAGTACATGGAAAACTGCTGCACAAGTTTCCTTGCGGGTAAATTATGTTCATGATGGCTCACGCAATGAATTTTCTTTTGTGTATACTCTTTGCAATGTACTTTATTTATATTATAAATGTGGCTAGCTTTTGTATTTGTGTAAAATCTTCTGGCTTCTATAGGTGCAATAAACATAAAATAAAGAATGAAACAATTGCTGCTATCATAAAAATGTGCTTTCCATAGTACAAGTACACCAGCCACACAATGGATCCACAAGTGAAAATGAATGGTGACATTTTTTCCCTTGCAGCTATGTACTCAGTTTTCATGCCATTTCACTAGCAGTTTCACACTAGCAGTGGAAGAAGGGTACCCCTGGCAGTGTTTGACTCTAGGACATAATTCTGCTGTGGAGCTATACTCTCATTCGAAAACAACTGAATAAATTCGACATAATGCTCAAATTCCGTCCATTTGCTTTATTATATAACGAAAATGGATCCCTAAGGAGTGTCTCAACAGCCTTGTTGCACCACACAATCTTACAATATAGTGCACGTAAATCTGAATAAGCGGCGACGACTTCGGTGTTTAGAATGCAGGCTATCAAAACAAAAGACGCACAGCAGAGCCTTTTACTAAGCGAGAATGTGAAAAAAAAAGTGTCCTTAAAAACATCTCGTTTCTTCCTAGGTGCAAGACAGCGGGACAAAAATTAGCAAGATAATACGTACCGCATTTTAAGGTGCACAACAGCTGATTTGACGAGACTTGAGGAGTACGTGGGAAAAACAGACCACACTCAGGCGTTCTGGATGGGGTTCGAGGCGAGGGCGCTGGCAACTTCACTAACTGGGGTGGTAAGCGCAAGTGACGCCTTGAAAATTTTGTGTCTTCATGAGTCGGGCCCAGTCTTGCTCCACGTTTCAAGGCATCGCATTTGAAGCAAAGAACAACGCGCACATTAGCAGAAAACCACCCGTATAAGTACCTCCAAGCCTGCGACAGCAGGCGCCACTAAAAGTTGCCACGTACCAAACAATTACGAATAGTTCGGCAACCTTGTGAGCTTACTTCTACCCAAACAGCACCGCGCACTAGACCTCAGAGAGAGGGAGGGTTGGCTTCAGAGGAGGTTGGCTTGCCGAGGCTAGCGGAGTTATGTGACGCTCCCTCCTAGTTTTTTTTTCCTTCCTCCATGGTTTAGCATGTCCAGTATTCAGGTAAACGCAAGCGCACGTGGACTGGGCATTTTACGGGAAAAGCAGAGGCGCAAACGTGAATGCTCTGCACAGTGCAGCCACCTGGTGGCACACAGCTCAACCAAACAATGAGAACGAGATAAAATGTGTTCATGAACGAGTTGATAAAATTGAGAAAGCTTGCTAAATGCTAAATGTCTTGCCCAGCTACAACTTGACGTTGACGACCTTGAGCGGTGCAGCAGGCACCTAAATATAGAATTCATCGACTAGCTGAGGAAGAGGGGGAGGATCTTCTAGCTAAAGTCAATGACGCCGCTACAAAGCTGGGCGTCGGCAAACTTGCTGGTGCAGACATTTCCTCCCTTCACAGGATGGCATCCAAGTTGGGCAGGATACAGGGTGTGATTGTTCGCTTTGTGCACCAGGACCTACGTCACATCTAGCTAGTGAAAAGCAAGGCGCTCCGGCAGTCTAGTGAGGGCCTCAATATAACAGAGAACATGACAAGGTTGCAAGGATTCTCCTTGCGACAGCAAGAGCATGGGCTACAAGGGTTGAGTGTGCTTATGCATGGCACTTGAACGGGAAGGTCCTGGTGCGGAGGAAGAATGGGGAACCAGCTGCACTCATCAGGTGTGAGGACGATTTGTCTGCCCTGTGTGATTGATTTTGTCTTTTGTCAGTGTATCTGCTTGCGTAACGTATTACACAACTTGCAATGGATGCCTTAGGATGTATTACACTAATTTAGTCTGAGAATTTGATAAGAAGCACAGTGGATTTCTTTGGTGCTTTCATTTAAATGGGCAGTACATTGGAAACAAGTTTACGGAAGTTGAATGTCTTTTTAAGAAGATGAAGTACTGCTTTGATATTATATTATGTTCACAGAAACCTGGCAATCAAATAACTTGGATGTTTTCCAAATTTCCGACATGAAAACATTCTTCGTGTGTAGGCTAACCCGACGACGTGGAGGCGTCTCTTTGCCAGTACGTAATTGCGAGAGCAATGATTTGGACACTCCAGGCGCATTTCTGCCGTCGTGGTCGCCGCAATGTTCCGTATAAAGCCAAATGGTGATAACATCGTTCCAGCGTGCCCTATGCTGTATGTGCGAGTGAAAGGGTGCGATGGTGAGCCAAATCACGCACAAGGGATGCAATCGGGAAGGCTGCACGGGAGGGAAGGGGGGGGGGGGGGTTGGCTTGTACTCTGGTTGCATCTGCATAGTTTGCGTGGCAGTGCGCGCTGTATCTTGAAAGCGATCTGCAGATGCGACGACTTAGGCCCTGTCTGGAGACTCGCAGTCGGCCTACTGCCGCTTGCGTTGCTGCTCCATCTTTCTCGTACCGTGCTTGGCAACTCGATCACGAGAAAACCTGGTACCTCCATAGTGCGCACACAATTCGTAGCAACTGCCAGGGGAGGTCAACTCAGTGCGCTTCGCGTGGCCATAGCATCTAATCCAATTTTGACGGCAGTTTTCCCGAAAAAAAAAAAGTATTTGATTCGCACCATTCTATAAGACGTACCTACGAAAAATTCAGAAAACAAATGCGTCTTATACACCGGACAATACGGTAAATAGTTCTTTTAAAGCAGTCCTAGTTTGAGTTTTTTTGTGTAACTGCCGATTACGAAGCAGTGTATGTTCTTTTTAGCAATGTCGTCACTGTTTCTTGTTACCCTCCAGATGGCAACAGGCATGCTTTTCTTGCTTTCTTGGATAACTTGCTTAAATTTGTGAATGAAAATTACTATAATGTTGTCATTGGTGGAGACTACAATGCAGATACGAATTGTGATAATGTGTGATATGTAAGAGGCCGCCGGTGGCGCGAAAAAGAAAAGGAGCACGAGAAACACGGGGTTCCGAACGGCGCGAGCGCGCGAGGCGCACGAACCGAGGCATAGTCGAGGGATGAACGGCGCTGTCCGTTGAGTTTCAACGTGGCACCGGGTCAGGAAGGTCGCATCTCCAGCTATGTTCTGGCGACGGGAGATTTGGGGGTCTGGTTGAGTCCGCGACGCTGGCCGTCCAAGGTGTGGCCGTCGACCTCGGCAAGCTCGGGCGAGGCTCCTGGACGAGCTGCAGCTTCTCACGGCAGGACCAGGCACCCCAGAGAGGATCCCCCTTCTGCGGCAGACCGGCTCGTTCGATTCTCCACGGGACGCCACGTCGGCACTCACGAAGAGATTGCGACGCATCCCGACGCTAGGCCTATCTAGGTGGGCCTAAGCAGCGCTGAGCGCCATCGCTGACGAGCACATCACCGACGAGATACCGACGAGCTCACCACCGACAAAAGAGAACGCGAGTCGTCGGCACCTACGGCAGCAACGACACCCGAATGAATACGACTTGGACCCGACGTGAGGAACGTCAAGTCGGCGGTCCGTAAGAACCCACGTTTTGATATCGACGCAGTTAGGCCGGGGCCAGGGTGGTCAGACTTTTAAGAGCGAAGGCTAGGACTGACCTAGGGACTCATAAGGCGGAGCTAGGCTCCAGAAATGAGATAGTTCTTGGTTAATAGTGTTGTATTTAGTTAGTTTTGGATTTTCCATTAAGTACGCTTTTTCGTTGTGTTATGTCTAGTTTCGCGTGCCTTTGGTTTGACTTTCGGCTTTAGTGTTGTGTGTCGCGTGCGTTCATCGTTCCTGTACGTATTAAATCCTCGTTTGCCATGCCGCCAGTCGTGTCTCTCCTCCATCGAGAGTAGCGCATACACGCAACTCTCCGCACTCCCAAGTAAAGGTGACAAATATTGGCGAGCCTGCCAGGATTGAGACGGCCCAGTCACCGATACTCGGGAGTTGTAAAGATGGAATGGGAACGTTTGGCGGCGGTAGCGAAGGATTTAAATATGTCGAAGGAGGAGACGATGGCGTTTTTTGAATACACGCAGCAAGAAAAAGGAAAAGAACACGAACAAGAGCGCGAGAAGCACGAACGAGCACGCGCGGAGCAGGAACAACAGCGCAAAAGTGAAAAAGAAATTTTATAGTTGAAGATTAGACTGGCGGAGATGAACGCCAGGTCTCGCAAGGGGTCGATTTCCCCCAGGTCGGCGTCATCCGACTCTACTTCGCCCAGACCAAAGCAGATTTGCCCCAGGAAGTTAATGGCTCCATTTGACGAGCGTCGAGACGATTTAGATGCGTACTTGCATCGCTTTGAAAGAATAGCGGTCGGGCAAGGCTGGGCAAGGAATGAGTGGGCTAGCGCCTTAAGCCTGTGTCTAGTTGGTGAAGCTTTAAGTGTGTTTGGACGGATGACCGCCGAAGAGAGCTTAGACTATGACAAGGTGAAAAACACTTTATTACAAAGATTCCGGCTAACTGCTGAGGGTTTCCGCGAAAAGTTCAGGTCATGCAAGCCGGAAGACGCGGAAACTGGATAACAGTTTGCATGTAGATTGACAAACTACTTTGAAAGATGGATGGAGTTGTCAGAGGCCAACAAGACATATGAAGGGGTGCGAGACAAGGTCGTAGGAGAACAATTTCTCGCCAGGTGCAGCGACAGTCTGGCGATATTCCTCAAGGAGAGGAAATTAAAAACAGTAGAGGAAATGGCGGCGCACTCAGATCAGTTTGTAGAGGCGCAGGGACTAAGGAATTTAGGAAAGAGTGGCAAGGACACGCCAATGGCAGCAGTAGGTGAGACGAGGAATCGGGGCCCCATGAACAGGCAAGGGACGCCCCAAAGATGTTTTCTTTGTAACCGGCTGGGACATATAGCAATGAACTGTCGGGCGAAGGATAGTAGACGTGGTCCACCAGTGGTTTGCCAGCTATGTCAAAAGAGAGGGCATGGAGCGCACGAATGCAGATCAGGATACGCAGACAAAGCTGCATGTATGAAGAAAGGTAAAGAGGGTGAGCCGAGAGAAAAGAACATGCCCGTGGTGGAGGGAGAAGTTCAAGGACGCAGGGCCATGGTACTGAGAGACACAGGGGCGAACACAGTCTTAGTAAGGGAGAGTCTGGTGCCGTCAGAGAACATGACCGGCTATTTCAAACCAGTCATTTTGGCAGACAGGTCCGTTAAGTATTTGCCAGAGGCGCAAATTCAAGTTTCGGCACCATTTTTTACGGGATTGGTCACAGCTAGGTGTGTAGAAGATCCTCTGTTTGACTTGATTTTGGGGAATGTATCAGGGGTGAGAAGGGCGGATGACCCAGACCCTAACTGGAAGAGGACAGAAGATTTAGAGAAGAGAGAAAAGCCAGAAACGCTAGAAGAGGAGTCACCTGAGGTAGAGGTAGCAGCGGCAGTACAAACGCGAGCCAGGAGTAAGAGTTCTAAACCCTTAAAACCATTACCGGTCACGAACATTAAAGGGTTGAACATAACGGTCGCTGAGTTCAAGGAATTAAAGGAAAAAGACGAATCATTGCAGAAGTGCGTACAGAAGATAGGGGAAGTAGTACGAAGACAAAGAAGTCGAAACGTGGCGGAGTTTTTCAAGAAGAAAGACTTATTATACCGGAGGTGTGTGTTCAATTCAGGAAGAGAGGTTCAACAATTAATGGTCCCAAAGGAACTGCGAGAAACAGTAATGAAGATAGGACATGACAGTGTGATGGCAGGACATCAAGGGATAGGGAGCACGTTGGCGAGAATTACAGAGGAGTTCTTCTGGATTGGAGTACTAAGCGACGTGAAGAGATACGTCAGGTCCTGCGATATATGTCAAAGGACGGTGGCGAAGGGTCGTGTAGGAAAGGCACCGTTAGGAAAGATGCCTATTGTTGAGCTACCATTCCACCGCGTAGCGATTGATATTGTAGGACCCATTAGTCCCACATCCGGGAAAGGTAACAGATATGTGCTCACGTTAGTGGATGTTGCCACTAGGTATCCTGACACGGTAGCACCTAAGACGGTAGACACGATTCAGGTGGCCGAAGCATTATTAGAAATGTTTTCCCGGTACGGCGTTCCAAAGGAGATTTTAAGTGACAGGGGCTCTAACTTTACATCGGAAGTTATGAAAGAGATAAACAGGCTGCTATCCATAGATCAAAAGCTAACTACCCCGTACCATCCAATGGCCAATGGGTTAGTGGAAAGGTTTAACGGGACATTGAAAACAATGATCAGGATGATGTGTCAGGAGAGGCCAAAAGACTGGGATAGATACTTGCCAGCGCTCTTGTTCGCGTACCGAGAGGTACCACAAGCCAGTATAGGGTTTTCTCCATTCGAGATGATTTATGGCAGAGCAGTCAGAGGGCCGACAACTATTCTCAAGGAGTTGTGGACTAAAGAAGAACTGGGTAGTGAGGAAAAGACGACCTATACCTACGTATTGGAGCTGAGGAACAGGTTGGAGGAGACGCGTAAGTTGGCCCATGAGAAGTTAGCGCAGGCTAAACAAACTCAGAAGAAATATTATGACCGCAAAGCAGTGTCTAGGAGATTAGAAGCGGGAGATAAGGTGTTAGTGCTGCTCCCCACAGACCATAATAAAATTTTGATGCAGTGGAAAGGACCTTTCATGGTGACGCAGAAGAAGAATGAGTTGGATTATGAAATTGACGTGCAGGGTCATAGAAAGGTGTTTCATATTAACATGTTGAAGAAATATGAAGATAGAGAAGAAACCGGAAAAGGGGAGGATGACGCAGGAGCTAGAGTTTGTAGGGTAATCGCGGAGGAGAATGACCATGGCGAGGTACCAACGTATGTTGATAAGAAGACTATGGGTGTGGAGAGCGTCAAGTTAAATCCAGCCCTAACAAATAAACAAACAAAAGAGCTGAAAGCGCTAATACACAACGTTGAAGTAGTGTTTTCAGATTTACCGTGGCGGACGAATGTAGTACAGTGTGAGCTACAGTGTTCCACAGAAGAGCCAGTACATGTAAAACAATACCCTCTACCGCTGACAATGCAGGAAACCATAGAGAGGGAGGTTGAAGAGATGCTGAAACAAGGCATCATTGAAAGGGCAAACTCTCCCTATAACGCACCTCTAGTGGTGGTTAAAAAAGCAGATGGCTCCAACAGGGTATGCGTGGATTTCAGGCGCCTGAATAACGTGCTAGAAACTGACGCGGAACCAATACCCAGAATAGATGTAGTGGTGGCAAGGGTAGCTAAGAAGAAATATTTCTCAAAGCTCGACCTGGCAAAAGGGTATTCGCAAATACCAATGGAGGAAACGTCCAAAAGGAAAACGGCATTCTCATGTTCGAAGGGATTATTTCAATTTAGATATATGCCGTTCGGATTGAAAACTGCAGCAGCTGTGTTTACGAGGTTGATGAGACAAGTGTTGAATGGTGTGCCGCATGTCGAGCACTATATTGACGACATCTTAGTTGCCACAGACACGTGGGAAGAACATTTACTAGCCCTGGAACAGTTATTAATAAGAATCAAGGATGCAGGATTGACAATCAAACCCACCAAATGTGAGTTAGGTTATGCTGCTGTAGAATTCTTAGGGCACAAGTTAGGAATGGGCATGGTTGAACCCAGGGAGGATACGCTGGAGAAGATTCAAGCGGTATGCAGACCACGGACTAAGAAACAGGTGCAATCATTTCTAGGTTTGACAGGGTTCTATAGAGAGTTCATCCCACATTACGCGGAAGTGGCAGGTCCTCTGATAGAACTAACAAAGAAGGGAGCGAGCAACATAGTAGAATGGGAAGATAGACATTAGAAGGCCTTTGAGATGTTAAAGAACAGTTTGGCACATCCGCCGGTTCTTCTAGCACCGGATATACAGAAAGAGTTCGTGCTTCGCACAGACGCATCAGACAAAGCGTTAGGAGCAGTACTTTTGCAAGAGAAAGAAGAAAAACTCCATCCCGTGTTTTTTGCTAGTAGGCGACTTAAGGCTGAGCAAAATTATTCTACAGTCGAAAAAGGAATGCCTAGCTCTCGTTTGGGCTGTGAAAAAGTTTCACATATATCTATTCGGCAAACAATTTCGGGTGCAAACAGATCACCAACCACTACAGTTTTTGAGCAAAGCTAAACTGACAAATGGTAGGTTAATGAGATGGAGCCTCACCTTGCAAGAGTATTGCTTCCATATACAATATATCAAAGGCAGACAGAATGTGGGAGCGGACTTCATGAGTAGGGCGATTGACAATTGAGACTGTGAAATATAACGCGGACGGGACTAAGGTGAATACATAGGTGAAATGTGCACAAAGTGAACTCTTAAACGTGGTGAACAGTGCAACTGGTGAATTGTGCGGTGAAGTGTGTGGTGGTGTTGTGTAGTGCATCAAGTCTTCACACGAACCGGCACCAATGTCACTACGAGGAGTCACAGTCATCACCCGAACGTCACCCCCTCCCCCCACAGATCAGGAGTAAGCAGTTTTTTGAAAAAAAAAACTCTCAAAAAGGGGACCCATGTCATATGTAAGAGACCGCCGGTGGCGCGAAAAAGAAAAGGAGCACGAGAAACACAGGGTTCCGAACGGCGCGAGCGCGCGAGGCGCACGAACCGAGGCATAGTTGAGGGATGAACGGCGCTGTCCGTTGAGTTTCAACATGGCACCGGGTCAGGAAGGTCGCATCTCCAGCTATGTTCTGGCGACGGGAGACTTGGGGGTCTGGTTGAGTCCGCGACGCTGGCTGTCCAAGGTGTGGCCGTCAACCTCGGCAAGCTCGGGCGAGGCTCCTGGACGAGCTGCAGCTTCTCACGGCAGGACCAGGCACCCCAGAGAGGATCCCCCTTCTGCGGCAAACCGGCTCGTTCGATTCTCCACGGGACGCCACGTCGGCACTCACGAAGAGATTGCGACGCATCCCGACGCTAGGCCTATCTAGGTGGGCCTAAGCAGCGCCGAGTGCCATCGCTGACGAGCACATCACCGACGAGATACCGACGAGCTCACCACCGACAAAAGAGAACGCGAGTCGTCGGTACCTACGGCAGCAACGACACCCGAATGAATACGACTTGGACCCGACATGAGGAACGTCAAGTCGGCGGTCCGTAAGAACCCACGTTTTGATATCGACGCAGTTAGGCCGGGGCCAGGGTGGTCAGACTTTTAAGAGCGAAGGCTAGGACTGACCTAGGGACTCATAAGGCGGAGCTAGGCTCCAGAAATGAGACAGTTCTTGGTTAATAGTGTTGTATTTAGTTAGTTTTGGATTTTCCATTAAGTACGCCTTTTCGTTGTGTTATGTCTAGTTTCGCGTGCCTTTGGTTTGACTTTCGGCTTTAGTGTTGTGTGTCGCGTGCGTTCATCGTTCCTGTACGTATTAAATCCTCGTTTGCCATGCTGCCAGTCGTGTCTCTCCTCCATCGAGAGTAGCGCATGCACGCAACTCTCCGCACTCCCAAGTAAAGGTGACATAATGTAAAAAAAATTTAGTTTGGAAATCTGCTTTCGTGCCACAACTGTGCAAACATTGTAAATACGGTATTCCTACAAGGGTTACCACGTGCTCGGAGACTGTTATTGTTTTGTTTATAACAAATTATAATACGCCCTTGGTTACAGCCAGAGCTCTTTTATACCCTATCAGCACAATATGCTGTTGTATTAAGACCGACAGCCCTAGAGAGTACACTGACGTTGCTTCTGGTTTCCAGCGTGTCTCTGGATGCTTCCAGTGTGGCTCTGGATGCTTTCTATTTGGATATGAGTAACATGTGTTGGGACAATATTTTTCATTTTACTGGTGCAATTGTTGCTTATGATACTTTTTTGAGTTGTTTCGCGGCAGTGTACAAAAAACACTTCATTTACGAACGTTTGGAAAGGGTGAAAGGTTTTTGAAAGTCATGGATGACGCGTGAGCTTTTGCGCAAGATTAACAAAAAAGACAGTTTATTTAGGAAGTTTATGCGCACGCGTGAAGAAGTAGACCTAAATGCATTTAAGCGGTTTCGAAATGCTTTAGATAGGGAACTTAAAAAGTCAAAGGAAATGTATTACTTTCATCTATTTTCTTCCCCTTTAAGCAAACAGATGTTTTATGGTACAAACTGAATTCACTTATGGGACGGAACACCACAAAGGAACCGGTGACGGAAATCTTACATGGTGGGGGAACGACTGTGGAGATCTTATGGTAAACGTGTTTTAACGACTATTTCGTGTACTGGGATTTTGACACTGGGCCACGCGCATCCTACACAACTCTAGATCCTGATAATGTAAACACATTCTTTTTAGAAGCAATAGTAGAACTTGAAGTTCATGTTGTTTTCCTGGGCCTCAAAAACAGCAGTAGCTGTGATGCTGATGGGCTGCAAGTAAGGCCAGTCAAATAAGTAATTGATAAAATTGCTCCAGTGATGACATATGTATTTAATGTGTGTTAACTTGTGTATTTCAACGGGTGTTTTTCCATCCAAAATGCAAGTAGCTCGTGTAGTCACTTTATATAAAAAAGGAGACAAAAAAGATATCTGGAATTATAGACCAGTGTCAATATTGCCTGTGTTTTCCGAAGGTTTCAAGAAAATGATTTATAATCAATTATGTCCTTTCTGTAACCCTAATGGTCCACCGGTTATCCATCCATGGATACCAAGAGAAGGGAAGCGCAGTCGAGGTCGGCAGAAAACCAGATGGGATGATGAAGTTAGGAAATTTGCAGGCGCAAGGTGGAATACGCTAGCGCAAGACAGGGGTAATTGGAGATCGCAGGAAGAGGCCTTCGTCCTGCAGTGGACATAAAATATAGGCTGATGATGATGATGATATCCTTTCTATACCAAGTACGTGATAATGAAATGTCAGTACAGATTTATAGAAAATTTATCAACAGAACTTGCTCTTCTAGACCAGAAAGAATACATATTGGAGAAATTTGAAGAGAAACAATTTGTTCTAGGAATTTTTTATTTTATGGAAGCCTTTCATTATAGAAATCATAAAAATTTTATTTCATAAATTAGGTCACTATGGCATCCGTGGGCTTCCCCTGATGCTACTCAAAAGTTATCTTTCAGAAAGACGTGTCAATTTGTATTGATGAATAAAATAGTATCAGACAGAAAGCAAATAATCTCAGGAGTACCTCAGGGTAGCATTCTTGGGCCTCTGATCTTTAATTATACATACCAATGACGCAGTCCACATTTCTTCAGAACTTAAATTTGTAATTTATGCTGACGACACTAGCATATTTGTTTCGTCTTCATCAGATGCCAATCTTTTTCATAAAGCTAATACTTTTTTAGAGGAATTAAGCATGTGGCCAGCTAATAGCCAATTAAAGATAAATAAAAAAAAACAAAGGCTGTGATTTTTCATTCTATCAGTTAGTAGGTTTCTGAAAAGGTAACCTTGTTTTTCGCTGCTCAGAGATTGAGCTAGTTAGCTCTATTCGGGTACTTGGTGTGCATTTTTCAGAATCACTGCAGTGGGATGAGCATGTCAATGCGATATTACAAAAGTTAGACGCGACACTGGGAATTCTGAATCGAAACGGCCACTTAATTCTGAAGCCAGTATAAGTATTTATTTATAATGCCCTGTTTGCTTCATATCTAAACTACTGTCACTTGGCCTGGGCGACTACTACAGAATCAAACCTCCCGCAGCTATTAGTAATGGAAAAAAGATTTTTGAGACTAATTGAGAATATGGCAATTCTGCATCCTAAAGTGCAGCTCTTAAAAAACTTAAAATAATTAGAGCACAAGACACATATGAGTACAAATTGATGCGTGAATGTCGCTTAAATTATGAGTGTCATAATTCTCTCTTCACGGAGTTAGTAAATCTCTATCCAAAAGAAGTAACACATAACACAAGAACAACAAAAATGTGGAATGTTCTGTATTGTCGCACTGGTTATGGTCGGCAAATGCTTCACAACAAACTTCTGCATTTACTAAATGACTACAATAAAAAAAAAACAATCGATACTCGCGTAGTAAAATTATCCGACTTGTATGCATTCTGTCTAGCCTAAAATTGACCTCTAGAGCTGTGTTTGATTTGTATTTAAGTATATTCTTAAATGCCACTATTACAATGTGAACGTTGCAATGAAGTGTTGTGCTGGTGTATGATGCTGATGTGAAGTGATGTATGCTAATGCATGACGCTCTGTGTAGGGCAATAACTAGTGATGTGTTTAATTTGATGATTTCGTCATAGTGTACGACACTGCTGTGTTTAATATGATGGTTTGTCAATGTGTACGACAATGTAAACTTGTGCCTCTGCTGCTGTCGTTGCCAGTACGGGGGCGAAAAACTCTCTCAAGCCATCCTTGAATGGCTTTTCTCTTCGCCTCCCAACACATGCGTTGTGATAAACCAATAAAGAATCAATCAACATGTTCATCACAGACCTTAGAGATAAGGCAACCCAGATTGCTGTTCAGGAGTCTCAAGGAACACCGAACAAGTGTTTTGACACCACGACGAAGGTGTTCCCTATTCTGCATCGCCCACACGTGCACGGTTGCAAAGGCCATGGCTCCCCACTCGGCTGTATGTCCTAAGAATCTTTCCTGCCCACGGCGTGCAGGCGCTGCTCGGTGAGAGAGACACCGCCTTGGTGCTGGGATTCTCTGCGTAGTGTGCCCTGTGCACGTGGCTCATAACATTCTCATGCCGAGCAAATTTCTTCAGACAAAGTTGGCACTCGTAGGGTTTTTCTTGCGTGTGCGCACGGATGTGAGTGTTGAGGTGACTCTTTTGAGAGAAAGTGGCTGGACACAAGTGGCAGACGTACGGCCGCTCTCCGCTGTGCAACCGCAGGTGGCACACCAGGTTGGACCGGACGGAGAACCTCCTGCCGCACTCTTCACACGCCCAAGGCTGCTCGCCGGTGTGCGTACGGGTGTGGGTCACAAGATGTGATCGCGTAGCAAATTTCCGGCCGCACTCTTCGCACTCGTGTGGTCTCTCCCCGCTGTGGGTCAAGACGTGTTTGTTCAGATTGGCACTGTGAGCAAATGCCGCGGGGCACAGTGAACATTTATGAGGCTTTTCACCCGTGTGCATGCGATTGTGCAGAACTAAAGACCCTTTCAGAGCGAATTTCTTGCCACACACGGTGCAAGCATGCGGCTCTGTGCCTGCGTGCACCCTCATGTGAGCACGGAGGTACCATCTGGAGCACAGGATCTTCTGGCACACGTGGCACTCCCAGGATGTAACGGCCGCATCCTTGCCTCTTAGCTTGGTGCTACATGCTCCGATGCTGTCCGGAATCCTGCAGTAAGGAACATTTGTTGTGGAGCATAACGCTAGTTACATTGGGAGGTCAGAGATCTGAAGAAATAACTCGTCTTGTGCTGTGGTTCTATACAAGGAATCTGAATAATAATGGTTTAATGTGAAAAATTGCTAATAATATTCCACAATGGCAAACAATGTTACCGAATCACTCTTTTAGTGGGAGGCATTCACTTAAGCAACATCTTACAATGCATTCTGCTGTAGCAGAGAACACCAAAAAATATGCATAATGGCTTGTTATTCAAGCACAGCTTGGAAAGCTCAGTGCTGCAGCCGTGGCGACACAGTATCAGTCAAATAGAAAATGCCAACTGATATGTTCCGTGCATTTATACGTAGTGACCAAAATTATTTCTGGTATTACCTCTGACTATGTTCTGTGAAAATATCAGCTTTCTGTGAAAATATCAAATATAGCCATCACTGACTTGTCGGTCAGTGTTGAATGAATATTCTTACAGGACAACTTGAAAGACTCCATGCAGTGATAAGAACTACAGGAGATTGAAAGAAGAGTCGTGTGTCAACTCCTCCGAGATGGTTGCTTCGTTTCACTTCACCCACTGCCTATCCTTCTCATCAATGAAGGAGATGAAAGCCAGCATCAGAATCTGAAGATTAGATTCAGAGCTTGATAGCTAAACAAATACGCATACCAAATTTTGAATGCTTCACACAACAGGGTGAAGAAGCTAGAAAATTGCATTACATCTGACCTGAAATTTACATAGTTATTCAAACATAAGGTGAGGTTTTTTCCCCTGAATCCTGAACGTCGAAGTCATCCCTTGCCTTATATGCAAGAGTGATAGATTCAGTTAGTGTTGAAATATGGTGGCAGCAGCGGCAAATTTTTGGCGATCCAGATTTTGACGACCAGCACAACTAATAAACCTTGGCAAGTGAGGTAGTACCATAATTTTGTGGTATACCCCCCCCCCCCCATGCAAATGAATAGAATTCAACAGTAACGGTGGGGTGCATGCTATGTAGGTTATATAGTATGTACATGTAGTGCAGGTTCAAAACAGCGCGGCGCAGGCAGCCATAAATCTACACCATACTGCGAAATTTGCATTGCCGAGAAGTATGGTGCACAATAAACCTTGGCAAGTGCCAAGTACCATAATTTTGTGCGTATAATCCCCCATGCGAATTTTTAAAAATCAGCAGTAAAAGTGGGGTGCGTGCTATGGAAGATATAAATGGTGTTTCTCTTAACTTTGGCCATTCTTTAAAAATATGCAAATGCCACATAGCTGGACCGAACCAAGGTAATGTTGTTTGCCGTCGCTTGGAGATGCTCAGATTATTTTTTGCATTCCACCTAATTTGATAATTAATCTTAATTAATCAACTTCTCAATTATTATAATTAGATGAAAAGTGTAAATGAGAAAATTGTAGAGCAACATGAGAAACTCCCGATACAGCTTTCTGTTGCTCAATACATGCTACATAAGTGTTTTTCCGAGCATGAAAGATGCCCGTGAATACACGCAAAGTGCCTCTAGCGGCCAGTTACGCGACAATTTTACATGTATTTGAGGGCATCTTTCACGCTCGGAAAAACACTTTTATGTAGCACTTATTGAGCAAAAGAAAGCTGCATCGTGAGTTTCTCATGTTGCTATACAATTTTCTCATTTAAACTTTTCATCTAATTACAATAACTGAGAAGTTGATTATTTAGGACTAATTATCTAATTAGGCTGAATGCAAAAAATCTGAGTATCTCCAAGCGACGGCAAACATTACTTTGGTTTGGTCCAGCTACATGACATTTGCATATTTTTAAAGATTGACCCAAGTTAAGTCAAACACCGTGTATATGTACATGTAGTGGGGGTTGAAAACAGCACGGCGCAGGCTGCCATAAATCGACACCATAAGGTGAAATTTGTACTGCCGTGAAGTAAGATGCACAATAAACCTTGGCAAGTGAGGCAGTACCATACTTTCACACGTATAACCCCCCTCACCCCCCAATGCGAATTTAAAAAATTCAACAGTAAAGGTGGGGTACGTGTTATGCATGTTATATATGTACTATCAACCAAGAAAGCTTACGGACCAAGGGATCTTGCAAAAAGCTGAATATCTCTGTATCCTCAAAACGCAGCCTGGTATTCCCATTTCCAGCCTCTACTGGTACATGCGAACAACATTCTGATGTATGGTTTTACTGGCTGCTCTTAAAAGCTGCTCGAATATTTAGCATTTTCTGACATCCCATGGTCCATAAACGTTTTTGGTCTATAGTACATGTAGTGGGGGTTCAAAACAGCGCGGCGCAGGGTGCCGTAAATCCACACCATAAGGGGAAATTTGCACTGCCATGAAGTAAGGTGCACCTTAAGGTGATATACACGTACTATAACCGCACCAATTATTCTGATTAGTCCGGGTGCTTCCAGTTGTTTGGTATTTTGGGCAATCCCTACAGAGCTACTCTGCAACGCCATATATAGTGTGCACGCTTAAGTTCTTTTTCTTGGGTGCCCCCAACTGCACTCTCACCTTATAATTGCGACAACCTTATAATCAAATAAATACGATACTTGATGTACACTTAACTGTGGCAGTTTAACACGAAAACTTGTAGTCAATGCTGTAAAGGCAGCCTTTCACTCATAAACGTTCGTCAGCAAGAAACTACAACTAGTACAGTCAAACCTCGTTAATTCAGATCTCAAGGGAGTAAAAAAATGTCCGAATTATTTGAATGCCGAATTATCGAATGGACAACAAAATCTGCATATGAACAAGGCTTTTATTCCATACCTTCACTTCGTAAAGAAGTCCGTGATGGTTGTTTGTTTTTTCATTGAAAGCTGGGAGACAAGGACAACTTTTCGCACATGCACCAATCCGTCCAGTGCAAGCGTGCTGCGACGTGCGCCGAGACGCACGCCCTCTCTCGGCGCACGTCGCGGCGTGCCAAGACACGCGCCGCGAAACAGGTTTTTCTTGCCGCCGGAGGGATCGCTCCTGGACCAATTTTTTTGCGGTTTGCTGTGTGCCGCGGATGAAGGAGACCAATGAGAGTGGCCCGCTTGCGTGACGTGCGCGCGGGAAGCTGGTGTCATACAGACCCGCCCGACCGCTCGTTTCGTACTCACGTCCGGTGTTAGCTGGAAACTCGTTTCGCACTATCGTCTGCACGCGTCAGCTCCCCGCCACTAGAACAAACGCTACAATAACAAAGCGCGGCCGGCGTGGCCCAGACACCGCCAGACATTCAACGCGCCCTAAACGATTTGCTCCCTACGCACGTAGGAGCTGCGCTCGGCAAGGTCACTGCACCCGGTCCGGAGATAAGAGAGCCACGCTCAGCGGAGACCAGTGCCTCAAAAGTCCCTAAGCGATTATGTCCCTAGGCACCTAGGAGCTCCACGATTGCCATGACAACACATGTTAAGCCGTTAGTTCGAGAAGGGGGGGAAGAGACTAGTCTGTCATGTGATTGCCACAGCGGCGCGCCGCCGGTTGGTGTGGCCGCTCTGCCGCCGCTGCGTTTTGGCCGCCAGCGGTGCGCCGCGTGCGTTTTGCCGCTAATGTGTACGTGCCAGTACTGATTTCTGCGCTCCAAAACTCCAAAAACTCACTCCAGCGCCGGTCTAGGCCTGTCCCCACTCCGAATTAAGCGGTGCACGCATAATTTCGTGCCGATTTAACGAGAGTTCGCTGCCATAGACATATGTACATTTTTGAAGGGAGGGAATCAGCAGGCCGAATTATCCGAATTTCCGAATTAACGGGGGCCAAATTAACGAGCTTTGACTGTATAGCAGAAATTACCTTTACATACAACACGTGCGCGTGCATGCCCGCACTCACACGCACGCATGCACACAGGACGTCCTAGCTAACGTTAGCCAAGTTGTTCAAGAAAAGAAGTGGTGCAACGTGAGATTATGAGCCCTAACCAGACATACGCGTTGGAACGCGTCCGCAGGGGCCGCGCTCCCTTGACGTCGCATTGCGCCCGACGGAGGAAGAGGGCGCGCACCCATACGGTGCAGGAGTTGCTGAGCGTCTCCGCGCATTTCGTCGCAGCGACGCAGTGTTGCTAGGTTGCCATGTTCAAGGCAGCCTAGCCTTCGCTTGAACGGGCCCTGAACCACCCCTCGGGCTTGGTGAAATAACATAGTCCGCAAGTAGCATACACTGCTGTGAACATCCTAGCCAAGTTTCGCTATAGTAGGCGGTGCGTGGAGCTCGCAAGCAGAGTGCAAGGTCACCTTTCCCTCAAATGCACTTGTTTCAACAGAAGCCATGATCCTCACTCTCTTCTGTGTGCTTTATTACGTAATAAAGCACATTCCAAGACGCGGCTGCTATTGGTTGTTGTGGTCGGCTATACCGCAGCTGCCGTGGGTCCACTGGCTGCTCGATGTGGACAACTGTGTTTGGCTTACGTTTAGCGTGTTGTAGGCACCAAAATCGGAAGTTGTGACGTCTACGTTAACTAGCTGTGGACAATCGCGTTTGGCTTACGTTTAGTGCGTCGTAGGCACCAAAATCGGAAGTCCTGGCGTCTACGTTAACATACAAAATGAAATTTGAACTGTGCACCACGGTGACATTTCGAAGGCAGAGTGTTGTGGCCCCGTCTCACTCCGCGGTAGCCTTCGCAGTACAAGACATTGAAGGAGGAAGCTGAGCACAGTGGAAGCCGTGTTTGATTGCCAATAACTGCGCTTCTGCTGAACGCATTGAAGTACTTTTTGCAGCAAAGTATTTCTGAAATAGCCTGTTTTCACTACAAATGTTTTTCTCCACTTCGATAAAAAGTGGTTCAGGGCCCCTTTAACGGCCACTTAAGCAATGTGTTAAAGATGGCAATAAAACAATAAACGTTAACTTAACATTTGTTTTTATATTTCAAAAAGACATTGCAGTGGGTCAGTCAGCTCAACTGTGACTTAATGCATGTATTGTGAACCTGGTGAAACCTGCAGCAGCATTGGCATAGCATCTCTATTGCAAAACCCAGTATCAAGTGTCCACATGCCATGCCGGACTATGGGTCCAGTGTTGTGCGCTGGATACTGGGACGCCGGACAAGTGCAGCCTAATTTTTATATCTTCCTAAGGCGCAGCATACTGGTAGGCGCTGGGCGCTGGGTACTAGTGTGAAATGAAGCTCTAGAGCAAGAAATACAGTGTAGACCGCTTATAACGTAAGTCGCTGGAGCCGCGAATATCCGCACTATAAGCGGTACCGCACTATAACCAAAGCAACAATTTTCAAGGCCCGCACATATGCAAAACACATGCACCGAGCTGCCACGTGTATGCGACAGTCGAGGAATGCGGCTAGAACGTTTGCATTCAATTTACAGTCGAATCTCGTTAATTCGAACCATATCACGCGGCGGCGCCTCCGGCCGGCATTGCTCCGCCACCGCCATAGAGTAATATCTTAGGAGAAACCCCCCAATGTCGGGCGCGAACAAAAACAAAAAAAAAAAACGCGGCGGAAATTTCACTCTCTCAAATGGCAAGGTCGCCGATTCTGCGTTGCGCCGGAACATGCGTGTACGTGCCGACGTCTCAACCACGCTACCGTAGCCAAGTGTAGAAAATGGCAGTGAACCCTTCTTTCTTCTTTATGCTTCCTCTACTTTCTAGTCACGTGTTGACCTTGCACGCTGCAGCTACGGTGCAGAGGGAAGCAGCGGCACTGTCCCAGGCCGGCCAACGAAACTGCCCCACGCCGGCCAAAGCCCGCTTCCCGATAACGGGAGAAAACGCAACTTCGGGGAGCTGGCGCCGCGGTGGCACCTGCACGGCGGCGGGCGCACACGGTGACAGTCGAAAGTGAGGGAGCTACGAGTGGAGGGCGAGGGGAGCCACCGAAGCGGCGGAGTTGCCGCGCTGAAATCCGCTTCCCTGCCGCCCTCCTCCCTCACATTCCACGGTCTCTGCGTGCGCCCTTCGCCGTGCCGTGCCGGCGCCGCTCGTTCCCTGAAGTTTCGTTTACTGCCGTTATCGTGAAGCGAGCGTTGGCCGGCCTTGGTAGTTTCGTGGCACTCGCTCGCTATGCGCGACGTGATATTTCACGACTCGCACTCAAGATTCTGGTTTCAGCCTCACTGGCTGTTCGTTCGCACCACGTGCCCTTCTCCTCCACTTCGTCTCTCTGTGCTCCTGGAGCACTCCTTGGGGCGCCCATTTGAGGGGAGCGTTCGCCGTCTCTGCTGAGTTCCATACTCCCAGGCAATCGCACTGTAACCAGTATTTCGTTTCCCGCAACTGCACTATAAGCGATACGTGTATACATGGAGTGCTATGGCAAAATTAACGGGAGTCTGAAAAGACCGCACTATATCTGGTCCTGCACTATAAGCGGTTACGTTATAAGTGATCTATACTGTATGTGGAGCCTGGCTACCATATATAGTTTTGTAAATACAGAAAGCACCAGAGAGCGTTTTATAGCAATAAGAAAAAAAAGAGGGAAAATGAAAAAACATGTATACCACAACTAGGATTCGAACGTCTGCCCTGCAGATGCCACGCTGCTACACCACACCGGCACGCGGTGAATAATTTGCCATGTCAACACGCAGACTCAGTTTCGCACAGACATGGCAGATGCGCTATCGCCCCACAACTAAAACTTATTCCTCTATCAGAAATAAAAAGTTGTTGTCCATATTTAATTGTATGCCTGGAAGTGCCACAACATTGATTTTCTTTTGCAACGGCCATTTTACTTCGAAAATAGTCTCAAATGAACCGCCAACCCGGGACGCTGTACGGGCTATTACTTCTAATTTTGACAGCCGTTTCTTGTTCTTCGCACAAGGGAAATGCAACATTTCCTTAGTTTGACAATGCATTTCAATCGACACGTCTGTGTAGTCGCATATCTCCATCAGAGAAGACGGCTGGCAGCCTTCGGCGACAGGACTGTTTTATAATGCGTCACATCGACGCTCAAACGCTTGTTGTGCTGACACTTTAGACATGAAAATATGGTCTATTTAAAAACAGAGATGGGAAAGCTGAAATATAGTGACTTATTCTGGTAGAACTGATTCCTGAGCCCAGACGGGCCCGACAGAGTGTAGACGAACTCGGCGGATACGGTAAGCCTAACCTTCGGCAGAAGCGATCGATCTCAGTGTGGGTACCTGGCGAATGCTACATTTGAGCCTCAGAACCTTTTAACTATTATTTCTTAGTACACTAGTGAAAGACGAAGTGCACGAATCACCTCAGCTGTGTTATCGGTGCGATAATATCAATCAGCAGCAGGGTTCCTGGGGTCCGATCAAACGCGTCTGAATGACTGCTGGGTTTCGTGTCGATTGCACAACACTATAACTCGCAGTCATCGGTTGCGTACAAACTACTAGAAAAGGAGGCTTTATCTGCGTTTACGCAATTTTCTTCAAGAATGTAGCTATCCGCACAGTCAAAAAGAGTCGATCAGGAAGTTGTGTTGGTTCGCCGTGGTCACATGAGGAGCATCGCACGCGTGACACGGTGGCAGCGGCTGGTGTGGGCGTAGAAAGTGCAAGGTGTCCGTCCACGCCGCAGCGAGTAGACACACGACACAGCCTCGGCGCCCAGGCATGGTGCGGACGCATTCCAACGCGTATGTCTGGTTGGGGCTTTACGCAACCAGGGTAATTTTTTGCACTAATTATCCAGCTAATTATAGAATGCTATTTAAACAAGTTTAAAATTTTTTTATTTCAGTGCATAGCTTCCAATAGAAAGGCTGTTATTGCATCTTAAAACAAACCATTCAATGGCTTTCATTGTGCTATGTCCTGCTTAATTATTTCTTTGTTTTACTCGTAGCGCTCAAAATACAATAAGTACTGCATGACTGGGAACCACGATGCCTGTTTCAAATGCAAGACTCACTTTTTGCTGTCAGTCATGGTGGCAGAACCTCGTTTCCTTTTCGTCCCAGTTGTTGGCAATTCTTGGCAAGAGCTAGACAGCACGGCTGCTGTTTGAGAAGTTTGCCCTCTGGCCACAGCTGGACACTGCACCAAAAAGATGCTGCCATTACTTACCACAGTTCAATAACACAGTTTTAGAATAGCGTTTGCAAGCAAACGTAAACGCATTGTCTACGTAAAGAAATAGCGTTGTCCTCACTGCGCATGCTCTTAATGTTATAGGGCTTCTGCGGCTTATGTGCGCTATGATAGCGTACATTATTTGACGAGTTGAACATTCACAATGTTTATGGATGCAAAGAAATAGCGTTGTCAAACATGGCAGCACCCATGGCTCCCGCTTCAGCGTGAATTCTTGTGATGGCTACGCTGTCACGCTCGTTGATTGCCAATAACTACTGAAATGAGCTTTCACTTCCTCTAAACTCACCTGAAATGTTAGTTATGTGCGCATAGCACGTGAAATTTCTGAGATTGTTTGGCTATTCTGGCATCCATAAGCCTAAAGCAGAGGCGTCCGCACAGCAACAACACAATGGTTGCTAATGGATTGCCTCGACTTGGGTACGTTTGGCACAACGCACCAGACGATGGTCCGTCTTCTAACATCTTCTAACTGGCAGTTCCAAAGTCCTCAGCGGGGGCATTAAATACAATGTACCTACACGTACTGTTACATGTGTTATACTAAAGAATGTGATCCAAAGACTACTGACAGAACATAAAATTATTATTAAAGAGAGCTCCAGCTGTTGTTTACAATCTGCAGTAAATTCATGGTTATAATCTCAGCCTTCACAACTCTGTCCTTAACCCTTCTTCACACTTACTTGCCTTCTAACATAGAAACCTTTAGGCGGTTGGCTAGGGCAAAAACCAAATAACTGCTCCAGGAAAGGCACAGGTAACATTCATATCAGGAGCCTGCCACCTGAAAAACATGGAAAGTGAGCCAGCAATGCCTACCCAGTTTATGTGTTCCTCATATGGCACCATCACAGTTGGCAACATCACATTCCATGCTGTTTCAATAATTAAATTACCAAGCATGGTGTCACGCAAACATAGGCTCACTGAGCTCACTTGATGACTGTGAACACTCGCTGTCACAATGCTGGTGTAGTACGAAGCGCCGGTAGCGGGGAGTGAGCCTTTCATGCTGCCTCTCGCTTCAACGTGTCGCCGAAACTTGCGATTAGGTGACCTCTAACACTAGGTGCACGAGAACACAGTGCAGAGAAAGTTACCAGCCATCTCCACTTGCTTAGGCTTTGCACCCACTGCAGACCATCTCCAAGATAGGGAGCGTGGGCCGCATAGGCACCCAGCCATATGGACAGCCATATGCAGCCAGGGCTGGGCTAGAGGAGGAGACGCACGCGCAGTGTTGCTTCAGTGCAGGACGGGGTAGCCCTGCACTTTGTGTTCACCAGAAGGAGATGGTGCGGTCCTCTTTTATCTCTTCCCTTTGGACTGGATCTGAACAGTCGCACGCAATGTGAAGGTTCACGCGTGAGCCTTTACCATTTCAGTAAGTGCGCCATCGAAGGGCTTTTATGGCGCGGCCAAGATGAGACTGGACGACACTTCTGGTTCATCTCTCGCTCATTTGCTGTTCTTTGCAGCAGCCACCACTCCCTCCAAGATACATCACTCACTTCCTTTCTTCAGCATTTGCATTTTTGCCAAGATATTTTATTTTTATCATAAAGAGCAATAACATATTTTCTCTCAAGAACTATGCAGCGGCTGCATCTTGATTATTCCCGCATGCACAAACACTGAGAGAAATGTGTCAGTGGCTTTTTTAAACCCATCCGGCAACTTTCACAAAAATTTATGCGGAATAACAGAAACTACCATCCTATTAGTATAGGGGTGCAAGGTCTGCATTGAACTTCAATACTGTCACACCAGATAATAGCTATAGAAAAAACAAACAAAAAAACAAACCTACAGTTCACAAAAATGCCAAGAAAATACACTGTACTTTCCAGACTATAGTCCGCGAAGTATACAAGCTTAAAAGTTAAAATTATGTGTGGTGTGGAGTAAACATGATATTTTTAAAGGTTGGAAGCACACTTGAAGAAAAGAAGTTCACACTGCATCTGCAAATTATTCCCGTGCTACAACACAGCCAAATTGAGTGCGCATGATTGTCGCTGCGCATAAGCAATATTTCCAGTCCATATAGGCAGCTCGTGATATGCAAGTGAATATGCAAGTGAATGCTACTTGCAATATGTAAAGTGGCTGCTTTTGAGTGCTTCGACTCGTGAGCACATGCACGAAACCTCATTGCAAAATGTGCCACGGATTTATACGCAACTTCACAGATGCGCAAAACCTAAGAACACTTGTGACGGCAGCAAAAAGACGTAAAGCCTTCATGGCATCGTTCAAGATCAGTGTCACCGAGAAAGCACAAGAAGTCCAATCGAACAGCAGCAAAAAAATTTGATGTCAATGAAAACAAAGTGTATGGATGTGCACTGCAGGACACTAGCTTGACCAAAGCTTGCTTCTCTTCTGTATACCGGTTAGTCCCTATGGACAATACAGCAGGTGCGGACTATATAAAACAAAACTATTTATTTTAGACCTATATTGCTCACTGTGGACTACACAATGGGTGCGCACTATAGTCTGAAAAAGACAGTATATAATATATACCAAAAGAATCTCAGTGGGCATGGTGGCTGCTGCAAAGAACAGGAAAGGTGAGAGACGGAACAAATATCTTGTCCAGTCAGTCCGATCATGGTCGCTCCACGAAAACACGACTTGTGCATTTTTATTCAGCTGCCATGACTGGTCATTAGTCGTGGCGTAGGGGTCGGGTGCCCGCCTCGGCTGCGGCTTCAAAACCACGCTACCACTGGTCATTCAAATAAGGGCCCCCATCTCACCTCCTGATGCTTGGCTGTCTTTAGAGGTGAACTGTCCTGGGGGAGGAGCCTGCGCTGTGTAAATCCCGTCGGACCCTGCAGGCTAGACCCACACTTCCGCAGTCGTGCTCCAAATGCGGAGCCGATTCATGCTCTTTTGATCATATGCTCTGGCTGTGCCCAGCCATAGAAAACTCTATACTTGCCACAAATGAACAGTGGGAGGAGTTCCTAAGAAGCGACCACCACCACATTCAGCTCCAGGCAGTCCAGAGGGCCCATGAGATCGCAATGGGATTTCGCCTCCAGGTGGCATTGTGCGCGGAGCCACCGACTTGACCTCCCCCTGGCCAGTTTCTCAGGACCAATAAAAGTTCTTGTCATCGTCACCCTGTGAGCACAAACAAGAGCTTCTGGGGCGCTCCCACGGCGGCAATTTCCCATGTGGCACCCCAAAGCACCCATAAAGTGTGGACGCCCTTTAGTTTGGAACCGCTACTTCCAAGTGATGTCTTGCAATGGCCAAGCACCAGGCCGGGAGACATCTCTATGCATACAAAAAATAGATGGGCTTCCAATAACACCGAGATTTGAATCCAGTACCTTTTGCATACATGGCGGATGGATGGTCTACCACTAGGCCATTGCTGCAGTTAAAAAGAAGCCTGCCAGTCTCATGCTGGTGGGTGCCCTTCCCGAGTGTAGAGGTACCCATAAAGTGACCAGACACCACGCCAGAGAGCACACTTGTACTTAATTTACCTTTAAGTAACGGTGACACTTGTGTTAGAGAGTGTTGCCCAAAGCTGCAGCAGATGCTCAACCTATGGCTTTACTTGGTTGGCCACGGGGAACCCACAGCACTTGTACTCCAATTGGTGTGTTCACCCAGAGACAGCCAATATAGGCCTCTTCGAGATGTAACTGCCTTTTTTTCATAGCTGAACACCAGGCAGGAGGACATCTGTACCATTCAGTGGTAGGTGACCTGTCGGCCGTAGCCTACCACAAGGTACAGCAGCTGCTCCATCCACAGCCTTTTGTGATATACAGGCAAATGAGGCTCCAGAAGTTGTCCCCAAGTGTCAATAAAGGCAGGGCACCTGCCCAGGAGCATGCTCGTACTATTGTGCTCAGTATGAGGTTGGATAGTGGCACTGATTGGCGCCATGTTCAGACATCGTTGTTGTTTCAGACATCGCCCCTTTATGCCTGCTTTTTCCTCTCTCTTCTAAGCTTAAAAACAAAATCTGTTTCTCAAAAAGAATCAGAACAGAGTGGTGGCCACCTTTTGCACGATCTGGGTATTATACATGCTTCTGGAAATGAAATCTTCCGTCACCTCAGAATTTTAAGCTCGGTTCATCGCCCCTGACTGTGTCATCACTCAGTTTTCTGCGTTACCACTCAATGCCTACAGCTGCACTTTCTCTTTCTCCATGCAATGGCTACTCAATAAAAGGTCGTTAATTCGGCCTCCGTTATTTCGGACGAATTGGCATCCCCGCTCCCTTCTTTCAAAAATGTACATAGCCATATTATGGCAGCAAACCCTCATTAAATTGGTATAAGATTGTGCGCGCACCGGTTAGTTCGGACTGGAGGCAGGCCAAAGATGGCACTGAACGACTGTGGTTTCATCTGCAACGGTTGTGGCAAACAGCAGTTTCGTTTTGACTCGCTGTAAAGCTGTTGAGGATGAAGGGCTACATCATGAACCGAAGATCTGTTGGCAACCAGCTCTCTGTCGAAAAAAAATTATGAGAAAAAAAATTAACTGAGAAATGTGTCTCAGATGAAGATGTGTGCTGTGGCCCTACTGTGAGAGCCAGTCAGTCACGAGATGATAATAGCAGCTTCCGCACTGCTTGTGTGCAAAATAGAAACAAGATTTGCTCATTCATTCAGCAAATAAAAAAAATTATGGGGTTTTACATGCCAAAACCACGATCTGATAATGATGCACGCCGTAGTGGGGGACTCTGGAAATTTGGACCACCTGGGGGTTCTTTAACGTGCACCTAAATGTAAGTGCACGGGTGTTTTCACATTTCGCCCCCATCGTAATGCGGCCGCCGTGGCCGGGCTTTAATCCTGCGACCTCGTGCTCAGTAGCCCATGACGGGTCATTCAGCAAATAAAAGCATGTTGACATTGTAAGCATTTGCTTATTGTTCTTCTAATACCCTAGATAATTCGGACATTCCTTTTTACTGCCTTGAGATCCAAAATTATTAAGGTTGTACTGTATTTGCAATATAAATGTCGTTGCGGACTCGCTGTCTCTCATCTGCAATATTTCACTGGATGAAGTGTGTCGAACAATGATTGGCACGTAACTCTCACTGAAGGCAGCCACTGTCGGTCCTAATCGTTTTCATGAGACCAAAATGTTGCACATGAAACTGGGGGAAAGGTTGAAATAAGGAATGAAGAGGCGATGTTAGAAGCAAAAAGAGCAGAACCCTCTCCCTTTAAATCGCAAACACGGAACCCCCATCAGTACAACTATCCAACTCGGGAGAGCGCTTTGCCACATGCTTGTGCGTGGTAGCTCCTGCCGAGCACGATACTATTTTACGATACCCTGTGGACATGGCCTAACAGTTACAATGCCTCCCACGCTGTGGTGGATGCTTTGTAGTAAAGCCACCCGTAATCTGAAAGAGCAAACATGCGGAACGTCGACCAGAGGACCTATACTTTATTCTAGATGAGAACTTCCTTCACACAGCCGAGCACCAAGCCAGAAAACCATTTCATTTTCTATCCATTAGAAAAACTACTAGTAGGTAGGTAGAGAAAACTGCATAAAAGCCCTATGCCCTATGTGAGGTAGTCCAGTCCTTGGTCAAGTCCCGTTTTGGGTGCGCCAAAAGCACTCCCCAGTGGACCATTTACTGGAACAGCTGACACCCGCGCTTTAGCCTTCATATTCCACATGACTGTATAGCTTGCTCCATGTACTTCTGATGGCTGTTATTTCTATTGTTTGAAGTGGACATTTTCGTTACTGCGCTTTTGGATGCCGCGCAGTAGATGCCTACAAAAATACACGTCGAGAAGCGGAAATGCGGAAACATACCCAAGCAAAGGGCCAAAAATCTAAAATCCATCTTCTCCACATTGCTTTCTTCTCCCTCTTGTGCAGTGTAATTAAACAGACTTTCCACTGTGTGTGCAGAGAAAGGACAGCATCATGGCATACCAAGATTTGTGGGTGCCCCAACAATGTGGTGGCGCTATGCGATTGGCTACAGCTTTCTCCTGGCCATATGCTTTGATTATGCCAAATCTTGTGCTCAGAATGGTGGTGCCAAGCTCGGTTCAACAAGGACTGCTAATTAGTATATACCCTTTTCGTGGAGCAGTTTGCTTTGGAGGAACGAGATGGTACTTTCGGTGGCGCGCCGCATGTTGCCCGAGCGAAAGTGTCCAAATATGAAACCGTTACTGCTTCTGCCCTGATACTGCACGATCAGCCCTCGGGAATGCAATTGGGTGTTGTGGGGTTTCAAGTGCTCGCAACAGTTGTGCGACGCCATTCCATTGCGTTTCCGAGAGCTCCATGTCCGTCGCCTCCCTGCCTAGATGGGATGGCAGTGTGTCATAAAGCACTGTCAGTCGGCTGTCATCCCGCCCATGACAAGGTCAATGGCGGACTTCCTGGCAGGATTCAGGCCTTTCTTGCGTACACTCCAGGTGCATCTGCGCAAGGCGGGGCTTGAGGAGACCACATCCAGGCGTTGGAAGGTGCATAAGTGTTCCTCTCAGCCAGTGGCGGCCCCCTTTATTCGCCGCCGACCAATGGTAACTTCGGCTCATCGGGGTGCCGGCCTCAGCGGGCGCACTCTTCAGTCGTCTAGTCCCGAGGCAGCGCTTTCTGATCGTGCCCCCGCCTGTTAGTCTGTTTAGTTCTCTTTGAAGTTTTCGATGCTGTGGGGGTGCGCGATGGCAGGTGCTGGCCGAAGGATAGGCGGCCTCTCCTTGACCTTTGTTCTCTCTGCCGCGAAGAGCCGTTAGCGGCCACCGGCGACCATTTGGCCACCCATTTGTATAACCATTAGATTCAGATTAGGTCATGCTTTGTTAAGCTTGCGTTTGTATGAAAACCCAGAGCAATAAATGTTCTTTGTTCTTTCCGGAGAGCTTTGCCGCAGCTCTCCCTCGGTGCGGTCTCACCTTCCTTTAGCTGGGACCAGCCGGGCACGCACGCACGCATCGCCACACAGAAAGGGCCGGAGCAGGTGCGGATGTGGTACCCTGTATGCATGCCAGCTCGGAGTGCGCATGATCACATCCAGGCGTCGGAAGGTGCATAAGGGTGGGCGCCGTGAGCATGGCCGCCGTGAGCATAGCGCGAGACTAGTGTTCTTTAACACACTATGCTCCAATCATGCTGCAAAATGTGGGGCATTAGAGGAAAGACGTGTGCAGCAAAAATAGTGGCTGCAAAAATAGTGACTAGATATTAAGGAATTAATGGAATCAATCAGACTAGCCAAGTTTACAGATTGTGGCTACATAAGGAGTGCCTGTATTGCCAGTCCTTCACAATGCATAGCTTTCCTTGAGGATAAAAAGTCACTCGTCTATCAGCATTGTAAAATTAACCTTCCAAAGAAGGGACTTCAACTCCGGAACATTGGCAAGAGTGAGTACTGCTCGTTATACACTGCAAAAGGGAGTAACTGGCCTAATAAGTTTCTCACAGGTTATCTACACATACCCACTACAATTCACACGCAAGCTTAAGCCCACTCTATCACCAACGTATTAGCAATAAGGGAATGGGCATACTCTTGAATTAATGCGCCAAAGCACGGGCGAAAGACTACATAGACACGAACGTTCGAAGCTGAACGTTTCGCGACGGTCCACAGAGTAAGCGAGTGAATAGCGATAATACGTCTTTGCTACAAGCTATTACAAAAGAACATCTACATTCCAAGCTTTATGCACAGCAAGAGCAAATCGATCGGAACTGAGCACAGGTGCGAGCAATTCAGCAGAAAGACAATCCGATAGTGACAGAGCCGATTAACTTTACGGAGTCAGGAACATGACAAGCCACTACTTGAACATGAGTGGCAAATAAAGGAGGAAGAGCAAAACACACTGATCGTGATTTAATTCATAAGCGGAGAGTTTGGACAGCTTCCAAGACAATTCTAGCCCAATTTCTAGTATACAAGCATGTACATGTTGCTCTCGCCATTTGGACAAGGCATAATGAACTATGAAAGCGCTTACATGTGCTCTGAAATTGTGGCCAAAGCTTCGTGTCGTCTGCCCAGTCACCGTCTACGATATCTGCCGAAAAAGAGGTTTGCTAAGCTGCAGTGGGGTGTCATGCACATCCATTGTAAGCATGGAGGCAACAGAGGCAGCTGAGGCAAGTGATGGTCGCATCACCACGTGATCAAGCATGGTGACACCCACGGAATCGCCATGCAAAGGGTCTATACTGTGGTCGCACTGGAGAAGAGAAACTTGAATAGAACTACGCAGAATGGTGCAAGACAATTCTCCAGATAAGCAAGTTTCTCTGGAACGCTGTCAGACCCACGCTGCCTTGATGAAGGAAGAAAGGTCACCCTATGGGCAAAGTATTGGTGCTGGTGGACGAAGTGGTAAAAGAGCACTTCAAGGATCGCTTAAAGCTGGGACAGAAGTTTTGCTTCCAGCCTTGGCTAAAGCGAGTGGACCGAGCAGTCGTGTGCCAATCTGTTTCTTGCCAGATCAATGAGAACGAGCGTTCACACTGTGTCAAAGAATGTACCAATGCTGTGACTTCGAAATGCACTGCGAGTACCACAAATTATTCAAGCCATTAGTCGACTATTTTATCTACTCTATTTTGGAGCCCGTGGTCTCAGACAAGGGAGATAGTTTGTCACTGTACCAGGAAATCCATATTCAGAGAAAGCCCTTGATGCCATAAACAAGAACTTTAAGCTTGACAGCAGAAAAACAGGCGTCATAAAAAAAAGCAAGCTGTTGCTCTTTTAGAAAGACTAAATCTGGAAAGAATCCACGCAGGTGTCAAGAAGGCAAAAGAATCACGATTAGAAATGCTTTTATTTGCAACAACACACAAGCCAGACGTACCTTTTCGTCCCTTCGTCTCCGAACAAGACACTTGGCAGCACGCGATTCATAATTACCTACAAAGAACGTTGGCGACATTAGTGAGGACCCGCCGCGGTCACTCAGCTAAGGCATTGTGCTGCTGAGCACGAGGTCGCGGGATCGAATCCTGGCCACAGCAGCCGCATTTCGATGGAGGCGAAATGCAAAAATGCCCGTGTGCTTGCATTGCAGTGCACGTTAAAGTACCCCAGGTAGTCAAAATTAATCCGGAGCCCTCCACTATGGCATGCCTCATAATCAGAACTGGTTTTGGCACGTAAAACCCCAGAAAGCAGAGAAGAAGACATTAGTGAAAAGTGACTCATTCAAAGTGCTCAACTCTTTTAAAGTTACAATTTGCTAACATGAACCCAGGCAAGTGCTCCGATATCAGTGTAGACCTGCAAAATTTTTATTATGCACTTCCGCATGATGCTTCGATACAACGAATAAAGAAATGCATAACAGAAGAAATGAAGAGCTAACTTTTAAAGATAGGTGTGGAATCTTGCATGAATTGTTCATCAAAGTCAAGTACTTCCTCACCTTGAGTGTCTGTCATAGGCTGGAATGATCAAACGTTCATCCAGATATCTGGTGCATGCAGAAGATTTCCGGTGGCACCCTACTTGAGCTACCTGTTTTAGCCGAAGTAGACAGGGAACTAGACAATGATCTACAAGGTTTGGTCGTAAAGGTATGACGTTATGCAGACAACTTTGTAGTGCCACTAAAGAAACAACACTTTCTACAAGCTCCCGTGGATGTCCTGAAAATCTTTAGGGAGAGAGGAGATGGTTTGAACTTCACGTGCGAAATCCCAAGGGAAGGAAGCATACTGCTCCACAAGTGTAAATCTGCACTTCAAAAAGGAACCCATCTGTAGTGCATATATATATATATATATATATATATATATATATATATATATAAATATCCCCTTCAGTCACGGCGTACACATTTGTGTACGCGACTTATTTTCGCAATTTCTCTGCAGTGGTGTCAAGGAATAGATCGCGAACATTAAGCTTATAATAACTTGAAAATTCCGTTTACCTAATGCACCTCCATTTTATTTCTGAGTGCAATGTGTCACTATAGACGACCGCTTTGGTGAAGGCACTACCGTGTTTGACAGGCTGTTCGACGTGAAGCGGTTTGGTATCAGCTGTGAAATAACTTTTTTTTTCCTTTCTAGTAATGCTTGCAGCGAATAATTAAATTGTGCATGTAATTCGAGTGGTTTACTAAATTTATTTTATGAAGAAACGTAGTATGACTGACTGATCACTAAGCAGATATTCGATAACTCTATAATTATAATGAGTCATCATAATATGCACAAGGAGTCCTTCCACTACCTAGATTTGCTTTCAATGGAGCATGCATTACCTTGGCATAAATATTTGTAAATTTCATACATTTATCGAAAGTCTATCATAATTCGTGACTGAAGGGGATATAACACTGGAAAACATTTTAAGGAGCGGTGGTCAGAGCCCTCAGTCCAGGGCCCCACTGGCCTCTGCCGCCTGCCTGACCTAGCTAATTAAGGTCTTTTATCCTGCCAAGTCGGAACGGGCGAGCTGTGCCTCCCACTGCTCCATTGTGATATTGTTAGTTGCCCTATGAGGGTGCTTAGTGCACTACCAGGTAGCTCGTAACTTCCCGGGAGTGTCAAGCCTCTCATGACTACCGTAAAATCCCGAGATGGCCCACCTAAAATCAAGAGAAAATCGAGTGAAAATACGAGGTGGGCTAACTTTCAGTGTGGAGTAAAAAAAAGTTTAAAAATGTATAGCAGCCAAAGAATGAACACGCACTTATAGCACTGAGTTCATTTGTCATCAAAACAGTCGAACGAACAAACAGCTGTCACTTTCAAACAAAAGGTTGGCAACCTCCTCACACGGTGTTTGACGTGGTTGGCAGGGCAGTGGAAGGGGAGACCGCCGAAGGAAGCCCAGCTCATGAAGCTCTCTGTCTTCTGATCCATCGAGGGCGGTTGATATACTGCTCTGCTTGAAAGAGCGGGTGACTACTTCCTGGCTCACGGCCGCCCATGCGTTGGAAACAAAGTCAATGACATCTTGTCATGATGGCTTCTTAAGATTCTCCTCACGTCACTGCCCCAGCTCAAACAAAGCTTACCCACCGAAGGCTGTCCTTGAATGGTTTCATCGAACTGATGCCAGCTGGCTGCACTATCGGTGTGCAGCCACCCGTAACGAACACGTCGCTGTTTTTTGATGGCCAGAGTTCAGCCAGTGCCCATTGTTCGATTATCTCCTGCGCAAGCTAACCTCGTTTCCGAAGATGTTGTAACCGAAAGGGACGATGCTATTGTCAGGGGTGGGTTGTATATTGTTTTTGGAAAACTAGAAAATCGCGCCAAGAACAGGGGTGCATTATCTTTCGGGGGTAGGGCATCTTTCGGGATTTTACGGTACTAGTCAGACCGCACAAAATTGGCAAAAAACAGGATAGCAGTGTCATGTCTGAAGTTGGCTCTCACCAGATTGCGCGTTCACCGAAGGCTGTGTCAACGATCAAGTTGCAAGGCAGAACAAGGCAGGCTTCCCAGAAAACGTTTTGTGATCCACCTCTAAGAAGTTTGTAATGAAATTGAAGGTACGCCAGAGAAGGTGACAGATCGACAGAAAGTGGTTGTGCTTCATACGTGCACTGAATTTCACATGACTTGAAGAAATCTGCTTCTACTTTTGGTGTGCAGATGGTGTTCACAGCCAAGAACACGCTCAGCAAGGTGTATGCCGCCGTGAGCAGAAGGAAATGTGTGATTGCTAGAGACCACATGAGTGCGCCATATGACACCGCAGCCAGTTCACCTGATGCAAGAAGTGTGTCGTCTACAATATACCTCTGAGCTGTGGCAGCACTTTGATCGGAAAAATTGTTTGTTGCTTCAATGAGTGCCTCAGAGAGCACAAGAATTCATTCAAAGGGACACCGAATTCCAATCTTTCCGCTCATTTCCCAGAGTGCGGCTGCAGCGCAAAATTTTCAAACACAAAAGTTTGCTACAGCCTATGTGATCAGTTAGCACGGGAGATTGTAGAAGCATATTTCATCTTACAAGAAGCTTACCATCCTTGACTCATGCTTCCCCGCGAGATAATATTCTCATTGAGTCCATTCAGAGCCACGCTGCCCGTTTCATTTTGTCCAATTATTCTCGTAATGCTAGCGCCTCTTTCATGAAATCAACCCTTCGTTTACCTGACCTTGCCTTGTGGCACAAGAATTCTTGTGTATGTCTTTTTAAATAAAAATTTATTACACTAATCACAATCTTTAGGACCAACTTCTACTTCGTCCATCTAATATTTTGTCAAGCGTTGACCGCCAGTCCAAGGTTGGAGTGCCGAATTGCCGCTCGAGTGTTTACCGTAACTCCTTCATCCAGCGCACCAATATAGAATGAAACCACCTCCCTGCCTCTATCGCTGCTATCACCGACAGTACCAACTTTAAGAAAGTGTGCCACAACCACATCATGTCTTCCCACTTCTCTCTGTATGCCCTGTTGGCCTTGAGAGTATCGACAATAAATAAATAATACTGTAGAGCCATGGACAGCATATAAGAATCTGCTACACATGCGCATAGTATTCATTTTAAAATTATTTTTTGTGTGTGAATTAACACTTAAGCTGTCAGTAAGCCCACGTGTCATCTTCCTTCTTCTATGTGTGTGTGTCTCCTTTTGCGCTACCAATCACGAACGCTTACCAACTTGCCCAATATTCTATTTTACTGCAATTAAAAAGAATTTAGCACTTAACAGAGCACTTCAGCAGACGTCACGCGATAGGGAAGATATTTCCGAGCGGTGTAAATGGAGTCACGTCGTGTACTGCACAAACGAGCAACCAAAACAAGCGCAGCTGGCACGCGCGTCCCTGCCCGCCTAACCGCAAAGCACGCGGTTGAAAACGGGACAGGCAGTACTGAATAGCAAGAGGTTGGAGTAAGATACTTTACCCGCGCGTCCCTTGCACACGTAGGCGAGCGAAAGTACAGTAAAGGCAATGATAGGCGATAGAAAAGGGGTGCTCATGGGACCGCATGTACTGCAGTAGATGAAGCGACCAGCCCCTATAGTGTCACTACGTGCTCACATCTCGCGGTAGATAGCGCTAGATGTAGCCGAAAGACTTACCGCAACTTTCTCGCTCCTTTCCTGCTGCAAAGCTTCGTCAACCTGCGAACAAGTGCAGGGGTGTCAGACTCGCGCCCGATATTCACACGCAGAAACTACAATCACTCACGGCGCCACTCTCCGCAACGTCGGACAAACGCCTCGCCTGTAGTAGCTGCCGGTTCATCGCGGTGCGAGAAGTGCTCGGAAGCTAAATCGCGCTCAATTATGCAGCTTTAACGGCATTAACACAATAAGTAAGAGAACACAAGTTCACAAGATTCATGGAAAAAGCGAATGTTTACAACGAAACCACCGCCATGGGTGGATTAGCTTTGACTACATCTCGACTTTCAGTGGCTTCCCAAAAAAACGACTACTAGTGCATCCCAGTCGCTTTGCCTGTGCCGCTGCGTTTAACGTGCTGACCGCCAGAGGCGCAAGCTTCTTAGCCCTACGATCGAAAGGGGAAGCATGGTGGCTAGAAGCATGGGCTAGAAGTAGAGTGTACTAGAATATGGTCGAGTGGGACGAGCGGCTGGGGCGGCGCATGCTTTGCAGTGAGGCGCCCGACGTGGAAAAATATTTGGGCGGCGCTGCGGTCGAAGTGGATTGGGCCGCATCAAGGTCGCTCCTTGGGAAACTGCTGGCGATACTGCTCGGCAGGGTCATTCGTACTACTTCGCGCGCTGGTATTTGCGTTCATACCGATCAAATGGGGTTCATAAATGCATATGACATGTATTTATGCCTTAAGAATAAATTCCTTTCCTTTGTCTTATTTATTTATTTTTTATTATTTTCTAATGCCACTAGGTGATTGCGCGTGCATTGCGGCCGCAGTGTCGGCTTTCATTCTACTCTATTATTGTACGGTGCCCTCTGGAGAAAAAAAATATTTTTCTCGTTCTTCAAGCAGCATGTATCTCTCGTATGTATTGTTGCGCATATAGTTTTCTATCAGTAGGTCTTGCGAAAAGCAGACGAAGCAATTGTAACATATGTAACTTTCCTGCTTGCCGCTTCAAACAAGTAAAGCATATCTGCCCCATCGCGCGCTTTGTACTTAGATTTACGGGACTCATTGGTATAGATAAAAAAAAGTAAACTGCAGTGCAACATTCCAATAAAGTTTCCGCCTTTCTCGCGTAACAGAATGTGGAGTAATTGGTACGGGGTCATAAATTTATTGCAGTCGGACCTCGCGCGCCGGAAACGGTTTTAGTTAGCCATTCTATATGCTAATCTTTGGCCGTAAGCCGTACGTGGAATTTTTTTTCCAGTCGATACTTCAAGAAATAAAAAAAAAAAAGAAAGAAAGCCTGCGCGGTAGCCTAATTAGTGCCTATATCGTGGATACGGCGTTGCGCTGCTAATTCGGGAGCTCGCGGTCTCAATCCAGGTCGCGGAATTCAATGGGACCGAAATGGAAAAAGACTCGTGTACTTCTATTTAGGTTCGCGTTGAAGAACCCCAGGTGGCAAAAACTAAACCGGGTACCTCATAATCATATCGTGGTTTTGCCACGTAAAACCCAAGAATTTGCTTATATTAAAAAAAAGAAAAAAAGCAGGTGGCTGCGTTCTTCGGCTTATTTCTGGGGGTGTAAACAACATAAATTATTCTCGAGCCTGATTTCCCAGAAAAACATGTTACGCTCACCCTATATTTCATGCGTAAATGTAATGCCGTTCCCAAATGTATGACCGCTCAACTCTCCAGCTTGTATATTATAAACGGCTCCGTTCAGTTATCCCGTGCACTATCATAACGACCATAATGAAACAAAGGAACGGCATGTCTCACATACAGAGATATGTGCAGATCTGTTGCGTTCATTGAAGAAGCTAAGTGTGGTACCACGTGGGGCGCTCAGTTTTAATGGGCTGCAAACATGGTGAGACTGGACCTCCCATCCGTTAATTCTCTCAGGAACTGCGCCCCTGCGCAACAGCCACAACTCTCCGGCAGCAAAATCATTCGGAATAACAGTCCTCACTTGCATGCAGTCACTCACCTTTGAGATTTCAATAGTGCTGGCATGCGTTACATTCGAACGGAAATGACTATTCGGCTTCGTACAGTATATCAATAACACACACACACACACACACACACACACACACACACACACACACACACACACACACACACACACACACACACACACACACACACACACACACACACACACACACACACACACACACACGATGGTTTTGCCTGCTATGAATATTATTTCTACGAATGAGAGTTTTATTTCTAGTATTCACTATTAAGTGTGTTTGTTACTGCAAACACGTGCACTTATTCCCGGCCGGGAGTTCTCACTTATTCTATTATTGCATTTATAATATTTGTTATTTTTCCGCTACATATATATATCGTAAATATATATGTCTATGTACCCTTTGATTTAATTACCTAGAAATACATTGATCATTCTTCGTGCCACGCAGTTAATAAACCTGGTTTATTTCACTCTAATATTGTTTTCTTCGATTATTGTCCCTGATCAATATCCACCAACAACAAGCACGTGTAAAATGACACGATATCAATAATAAAATTTTCTTATGTAGCTTCCTGTTGCACAGATACCAGTTACTTTTGGAAGACAGTGGTAAAAACAGCAGTTCACCTGGCTAAAACTACACTTGGTACATGCCGTAAGGGGTCACGGGCGCACCGAAGCAACTAAAACATTTAAAAAATGTACTGCACAGAGGTTCTGTGAGAAAAACTGGGCGTCCGCCAGCGTCCGCGTAGCGAACGCGCGCTCGCTAGCAGACGACGCGCTTGATAACGACAGCAAAATTGAAGACGTCGCGTTGTATAATCCGTGCCTCAAATATATATGTTTGGCAAAATGGTGTAAACATACATTTACAGTTGAAATAAAGCACTATTTTAAGAGCGTATTATGCGCAATCGGCCTCGGCGCTCGCAACGAAAGTACGTTGAATATTCAGCGGAGCGCGTCTCCGCCCCAATCCAGTTCGCTCGCAGCGCCCTCGCACTATTTTTCCACAGGCGTCGCCTGAGCGCCAGAGCGCCGTTCGGCCCACTCGACCATTGTCTAGTACACTCTAGCTAGAAGGGCCACCGTAGCTATTCTAGTATAGTGCCCAGAATATACTGGCTAGTGTGCCGACCGCGGCCTTCAGGGTGGCACCATTTGCAATTAATGTCGGCGGCTGCCGCTAGGAGCGCTGCAGTGCGGGTGTAGGAGAAGAAATAGACGTAAGCACCAGGGGCAAGGTCATTCTGACATAGGGTACATTAACATGCAAGGTGGCAGGAATAGGCTGAAGTGGGAGGAGATAGACGAGCAACTAAGGCAAGAAAAGCTGATGGTATACGGGTTTGTGGAGACACATCTTAGGGACATAGAGCAACCTCCCTGTAATCCTGACTATGCATGGGAATATTGCAATAGAACAGAGGGCAGCAGAAAAGGGGGTGGAATTGGTGCATTCATTCATAAAAGTATGAACTGGCAAAGGGTCAAACAGGAATGCAAGGAGCATTTATGGCTAAAAGGGAAAGTTGCAGGAGAGCAGACACTCCTTAATTGGCTTTGTATGTATACCTGTGGACAGGAGCAAATGCCAAAGAGGCCGGAAAACCAAAAAAATAAAATGCTGGAATGCTTATCAAGTGACATTAATGAACTAGGAGAAGGGTGCGAGATTATTATACTAGAAGATATGAACGCACACATAGAAGACATGAACGGGTACACAGACTCAACAGGCAACATGATGCTGGATATGTGTGAAATGCATGACTTAGTTGTATCCCAAGTAACCACGGACATCCGGGCAACGTCCGACGGACGTCCATTTTGGATATTCCGGACGTCCGTGGGATATCCGTGAATGTCCAGCGTGCGTCCGAGGGACGTCCCTGGGAAATCCAAAGGTAACCGCTTTGGTCGTCCGTAGGACGTCCGACGTGGATATCCAACACGGATATTCACAGTACCTTCAAGGTATATATAGATTTGTGTGCGCACACCTTGAAGCATGAATAGTGGAATGCATTCAAGCACCTATATATATATATATATATATATATATATATATATAAATGCACTGGTCGGGTGCTTCAATGCATTTCACTGTCACTGCTCTGCTGTAACTAAACGTAAAAAATAGGCCCACACAAGCTTCAAAACACAATAAATATTTTATTGCTAGCTTAAACATAAGTCCAAAATGCACACATGAATAATGTTCATAACAACAAATATACTCGCCGATAAAAAAGAACATTGACAGATCCAGATATCATGACTGAAGCTAGGACAGCGCGAATACATATAAAATCAATAGAAACTCCTTTCAGCATGTTAAGCAGAGTAACAAATATGGGAAAGACAACACCATTAAATGAGGTGTCGTTCGATTATCACATTTACTTATTTGTGCTGTCAAACCCTACGACGATTCATTACAGGCACAAGCTTTAGAATAAAGAAAAGAACAGTTACAAGCAAGAATATACGTGCGGCAGAAACCACAAAACGGCAGCACAGTACATAGTGTGCGCCTACCTCCTGCTCGTCGCGCGGGACCCTGGCCGGCACACGCGTGTCACATTGCTCCCAAGCAGGGAGCGGCTTCCCGCTGGCCGACGCGCGCCGTCGCGCACTTTCTGGGGCCTGCACATTCAGTTGCGCGGTACCGACCGGCGAACACCACGTTTGCACTGCTAGGAAATAAACAGTTGTTTCTTTACGAAGATGTGTTGACTTGCTACTCGGGCCGTTGACTGCTGGCTGCCGGTGCGAGATCCGAAGTCCTCAAATACAGCATTTGTGTGCAGTGGCGCTTTCTTTCGCGTGTACGGCTTTTCACTCACTTTAGGGCTTGATGGCACCTGCAAACAAAACACATTCCGTTATTGTAATGGCTAAAATAGAGATCGATGTAGCCGTCATACCTCAATAGCTGAGCAGGCGACTTCGGCAGGCAGTGAAGATGGCAAACGAACCGACAGTTGACCGGCCGCATGGGCACTTCGCCGCCATTGAGACGATGGCTTTACCTCGGATTGGATTGGATTGGATCGCAACACGACACTGAATCGTCGCACAGCATGCTTTGCCATGAGTTTTTGACACATCAACGTCAATATAGTTTGTTGAAACATTATTATTAATATATAAAATTAGACAGTGAAACAATTACTTGTTTTAGGAATAAGTGGTGTCGTAAAACTAAACATTTTGGACGTGTTTTCAACTTCCAATGAATTCAATTAGCGAAAGCCTAGTAAACGTATAGCCTTAGAGATTGGCAACTACTACATGGCGCCTGTTTTATTTTTGCTTCTGTAATCATTCATGCAGCCAGCGAAAACATAGCCTTTGAGATCTGTTAGGCGGCTGAGATTAAGGTCGCGAGTTGGATTCAGGTCGTGGCGGCTGCATTTCGATAAGGGAGAAATGCAAAAACGCTTGTGTACTTCGATACAGGTGCATGCTAAGGAACCCCCAGGTGATCAAAATTATCAGATCATGGTCCTGGCAAAATAAATTCGAGAATTTTTCCCAGTTACAAGTTGGAGGGCGGGGCTCATAATCGGCCTTTCCGCAATGATGGATAGTTTTAGTACACTCGCTCCATGTTACACAATTAGTGATTTCTAGTGGGCGATTCAATCTTCTGCAAGTTTTCCATAAACATAATTTTAAATGTTACTGTACTCATGATCTTGGCATGTAATATAATAATGCCAATTGATGTACAGAGTAAAATTGCGCAATTTTCATGCTAGAGTGGGTTTGTCCAAATATTAAATTTTCATAATTGTCATCTTAAGTTGCAAGGATAGGTCAGTTACTCGTTTTGCCTTGCAAAAAGAACTCCAAGCATCCGATAGAGTGCAGAAACATGCAAATATTAATTGCAAACCTATACAATTTCCAACCATAATTTTTCATATTAGGACATCGATCCATCCATGTCCTAACTTATGTATGTCCTAGGCATGTACATTTATGTACAGCCACTGGACGATCAAAATCGGATGTCCCTTGGACATCCCGTTCGGATGTCCTCTGGACATCCGAACGGGATATGGACATTCCTTGTACGTCCTATGGACGTCCGTGCTGGATATCCTGATGGATGGACATTCGGACTTGTGGCGGACGTCCCACGGATATCCGTGGTTACTTGGGATATGCAACAGTACTGAGAAGTGTGAAGGGCACATAACATGGGAGGTAGGGAGCCTGCAGTCCACGATAGGTTATGGACTAATGTCACATAGGATGCACGATAGGCTAAATGTAATGAGCATAGATGAATATGGCTCCAGGAGTCTAGGTAGTGATCACAAACGTATTAAGGTGAGTTTTAGAAGGGAAATGAAAGCAGGTAGGAGGCAAGATGAACAACCAGGTGGGATATTTTACTCGGAAAAGCAGCTTGAAATAGCAACCCAGCAAATTGAGGAAGTAATTTCAGAGGATACAAAAACAGAATGGACATATTGCCACGTGCCTTATGGTCTTTACATCTGTTCCGATGACTTTCGCATGACGATTGCTATCGCGTTTAAGCACTCGCGCAAACCTACCGTGATACCAGCTTCGTACCTACGATGGGCCCATCGTATCAGGCAGGGCAACTCGCGCTATCTCTCGCGATAGTACTGCGCATGTTCCTTGGAAGCCTTTAAGTACTGCCCGCACATTGGTGATGCTCTCTGTTTTTTGCCGATCGCCGTCCGTGCTCGCACATGTTGCTCTTACTGGGCTACAGTTGGTTTTTGGTTATGCGGGGCACAAGTTCGCCTCAATAAATGTTTGTCTTGCCGTACGCTCGCCTACTGTAGTTACCGGTGTCTAGCACCACTCGTGACAATATGCAAATTTAACAGGACTATTTGAGCTAGAGCTTACTAAGGTACGAGTCAGGACAAAAGGGAACAGAAGACGTAAACCAAAGAGCTGGTGGGATGAGGAGGTTAAGAAGGCCATAGAGAAACGTCAGGAAGCATCCAGGGAACACAGATATTCAAAGCAGAGGGGTGAACCAGAAGCTGATGTAGGCAGAAAATGGAATAACTTTTTAAACTGTAGAAGGGAAGCATCCCATTTCATCAATGAGAAGATCAGAAGAAAGGGGAGCCAATGGTTGTCAGAAGTAAACAAAAAGGATAGAAAAGCAGCGAAGAAATTTTGGAAACATCTCAACTCCTTGAGTAATAAGACTAGCCTAGAGCAGAGGTTTATAGTTACAGCTCAAGGTGTTCGACTAGAGGGAGATGAGGCAATGGAACATATAAGAACAATGATGACAGAAAAATTTAAAGAACGAAACATAGCATGTGCTCAATCAGGTGAGGATGGACTGGTCAGTGCAGTGGCCCCACTGGCACAAAGCGAGTGGGAAAGGACAGAGAAGAGGGTTCCTAGTAGCACGTCGACAGGTCCTGATGGCATCCCAATTATGTTGATAAAGACATTGGGCCCAAAATCTAAGAAAGCATTAAGAGAGGCAGTGAGCAAAACGATAATGGACGGAAAAGCCTCCTACGGGTGGAGACTGAGCAGGATGAGCCTGATATATAAGGGAAAGGGGGACAAAGCCGACATAAACAACTACCGTCCCATAACATAGACGTCAGTGGTTTACAGGGTGGTGATGCAGATTATAAAGGACAGACTGCAGGCATGGGTGGAGAGCAAGGAGTAGTAGCTGGGGGAACTACAAAATGGGTTCCGAAAACAAAGAAGGTTAGAAGATAATCTGTTCTCATTGACGCAGTGTATTGAAATAGCAGAAAAGGAACACAGGCCCCTATGGCTTGCATTTCTGGATATCAAGGGAGCCTATGACAGTG
Organism: Dermacentor silvarum; assembly: GCF_013339745.2. NCBI lineage: Eukaryota > Metazoa > Arthropoda > Arachnida > Ixodida > Ixodidae > Dermacentor > Dermacentor silvarum. Next base: position 134,671,739 of record NC_051158.1, on the reverse strand, counting down.
TAATCCAAAAGGATTTGTGGGACATACTGGGCACTCTAGATGTGGAAGATGGAGTAAGAAATCTTTTAAAAGATATCTATAAAAGTAACAAGGTGCTTATAAAATGGGAAAACAAGGTATCTGGGCCTATAGAGATACAGCAGGGGCTTAGGCAGGGGTGCCCTCTGTCACCTCTGTTGTTCAATCTGTATTTACAAGGATCAAAGAAAAAATTAGAGAGGAGCGGACTTGGCTTCAACCTTTCCTATTTCAAGCAAGGAGAATGGATTAAACAGTCATTACCAGGACTGATGTATGCGGATGACATTGTACTTATGGCTGACAGCAAGGAAGACTTGCAGAGATTAATGGACATTTGTGGTAAAGAGGGAGATAACTTAGGTTTGAAGTTTAGTAAAGAAAAATCGGCAGTCATGACTTTTAATGATAATCAGGGCAGCGAGCATAGGATACAGGAGGTTACGCTGGAGGTGGCGGATAAGTACAAATATCTTGGAGTGTGGATAAACAATGGGGCTGAGTACCTAACGGAACATGAAAATATGTGACGGCTAAAGGTAGCAGAAATGCAGCTGTGATGAAAAATAGGGCACTGTGGAATTACAATAGGTACGAAGTGGTGAGAGGGATTTGGAAAGGGGTGATGGTCCCTAGTTTGACTTTCGGCAATGCGGTCCTGTGCATGAGATCAGAGGTTCGAGCAAGGTTGGAAGTTAAGCAGTAAGGGGTAGGTATACTGGCTCTGGGAGCACACGGAAATACACCAAATCCGGGGGTACAGGGTGACATGGGATGGACGTCATTCGAGGGCAGGGAAGCCAGCAGCAAGATAGAATTTGAGGAGCGATTGAGAGAAATGGCAGAAAAGCGGTGGGCAAGGAGAGTTTTCAGTTATTTGTACATGAGGAATGTTGATACAAAATGGAGGAAGCTGACCAGAAAACTGTCAATCAAATATTTGGACTGCAGGAGGGGTGCAAACCAGGAAACAGCGGTTAAGAAAAAGGTTAAGGAAACAGAGAGGGGTCTGTGGAAAACGGGCATGCAGACGAAATCAGCACTGGGAACATACCGAACTTTCAAGCAAGAAATTGCCAAAGAAATTATCTACGATAATTCTAGGGGAAGCTCTTTGTTGTTTGAAGCCAGGACGGGAGTATTGCGGACTAAGATGTACCGAGTCAAGTACTAAGGTATAGACACGTTGTGCTGTGCGTGTGGAGAAGAGGAAACGGCTGAACACCTCCTACTTTTCTGTAAAGGGCTTAACCCTACAGTGCAAGGCAACGGGGCTGATTTTTTCAAAGCATTGGGGTTTAGGGACAGTGAAGGCAAAATAGACTTTAAGGAGGTAGAAATAACCAAACAGAGGTTATCTGATTGGTGGATAAAATCAAGGCAGGGGTGAAATTTCCCCCACTACAAAGTACAAAATAGGTTAATAGTCATGGCTAGGTGGCGTATGCCACCGCCCGGTTTAAAGGGTTCAGCCTCATCCATCCATCCATCCAGGCCGCCGCCAGCTCTTCATAGACCGCCGTGTTTTCACAAGGGGGCTGCTGCGCTTTTTGTATTTATAAAGCCGTAGGATCAGTAAAGTTCTCATGTGGGAAGGTGATTTCTAATTTATGGTTTCTTTTGACTGTAAGAAGGCCTATTTACTGCTTGCTGCTTGCGTGAAAAGCTTATACTAGCTCAGCTGGGCTTCGAGCGTCGGACCTCCAGTGCTTCTATGCTGCGAAGGGTAAACGGAACTTGTTCTCGTGATAGCGCAAATTTTTAAAGGTAATTTTTAGGCTACTTTATTCTAATAAAGTAAAGTAATGCTAAGGATATATTGACCTGTAGAGCTGACTGCTGGTGTTCCGTGTACTATACATTGTTTATACCTTGTAAACTCGTTCTTTTTTTATGTCTTATACACGTAAACAAAAGTAGGAACCAGAGCTTTTATTTAAAGTAACAAATAGTTTATTGAAACGTAACAACACTCAAACGTAGTCACAATTACATCACTAGATGATGGAACATAGAGCATCCATAAAGAAGATAGATCTAGTGGCAGTGGCGCAGTTTATGGAGCTTCTGCCGTTCCCTTCGCGCTTCCCTCTCTTTGTTGATGCCTTTTACAAAAAAAAAAAAAACAAAAAAAAAACGGAACCTCAAGAGAACATAGAACTTTACGACTGCTGTCAAAGCTGCTTTTTCATGCTCTGGGCACCCCAGTTGAGGAAAGGCCAGTGTCTGCAGCTGACTTGAAAATTCAGCTAGACTGGCTTCATGTAACTTGTTTTTACTGAAAAACACAGTAAAGGCATCTTCCATGGCCTTTACAGTGGTTGACAAGTTCTGACTAGGATAGACAAGGTGTCCATTATCAAAATGGGTAGTGAAGTATGAAGCAGCGTCGGCACTAGCTTCAGCTTTACTTACGCAAAGGCAGCCTGCACACTGGGGACAAGCATTTTTGGCAATGATCTTTCGTGCAACATAACCCGCAGTATAGTAGATCAAAGCACTATTGCTCTTTTTTTTCTGTGTACGCTTCATGCTCACCACTGACCATGAGAGATTGAATGGCATCCTCAGCTTCATTGATACTTCCGCGGTCAAGAAGGCCGTCTATCCTGTCCAGAAGGATAGACGGCCTGCCCGTTGTTGCACACAACTCAGTTGGATTCAGCAGTGCCTTGACTATGTCTGGTGGGCAGTTCCCTCCTCTGGATGGTTTGGCTAGATTATAAAATGCCAGTAAATTGACAGTCACGAGAAACGGCGAAACTGTTGGGTGATCGTTGCACCCTGATGATTGTCTAATTATTCCGAAAAGGTTTTCTATCTTATCCTGGCTTAAACGGGACGTTAAAAGATATTTGAAGCCTAGGGTAGATGTCAGGTAGGACAACAGATCAAGGGTACTCTTGATGGTAACCCTTAGTCCAGAAGCTATGCTTTGTGTGAGAAAACCACCACCAGCTGGTTTTGCATGCTGCTCCCACTCTTGCAAATACTCAAGAAACCCTTTCAAAAAGTGCATGTTTGGACTGCCAGGCTTAAGCGCCTTTTGCTTGCCCGTGATGTCATGACACGAATCAGGCGATTCATTTCTTTCACAAAATCTACAATAGGTTGCACAGTCCTATACGAAGACTCAATGCGCTCCCTGTACACAAAAAGCCCTTTGATGACCTGATCGCTGAGGAGCTGAAATGCGAGATCCAACTTTATTTTTTCGAAACAGTTCGGCTTAATGAGGGAACTTGTAATGCTCGGCATCACCTTTAGTGTAACACTTTCGCGATCTGCTTCGAAAGCTGCTTGAACAACACCACTGTGGACATGTCCAGCTGGTGTCAGGTACCCTTTTGCAACAAATCCATATCTCACGTTTTTCATTAAGTGTGAAAAATCCGACACAAAGAACAGCTTCCTCTTCGGATCGACTGGGTGCTTACCACGAAACACACAAGCAGCTATTTTGATGTCTGAAAGATAACTTGAACGGGTAATTCAAAAGTCTAATAGCTGTCCTGGTCAAGACATTTTCTAGCCGTGGACGTCTACAGGTACTTCAGTAAGCCCTGCTAACGTTACGCTAAAAGTTGGCTAATAAACTTCTCGACAAGAACAACTTCAAGAATTGTATTAGACGTTCCCAGAATTCTGTAGTGATGACTTCGCAAACATTATGCAGGCTTTTATAAAATATCTTGATAAGACGAAGTTAAGAATTTTATTAGACGTTCCCAGAATTCTGTTATAAATTATAACAGGATTCTGGGGACGTCTAACAAAACTATTGAATAAGCTATAAAAACCTGCATATTGTTTCCGAAGTCATAACGTATAATGGGTTCAGAAACAATATGCAGGCTTTTATAGCTGTCTTCAAAGCAGCATTTATAGATTGTCATCCTATAGTGACGTGGTAAGCAAAATTAATGGCCACTTCTTCAGCATACCATGTATCCGTATGCTAGCTTCATAGTACACATGCTACCATACAGAACTGAAAATTAAATTGAAGCATTACATTATATTATTTATAATAACTTTTATAAAATTCTTCAACATATATCAAATGTGCAATACACATACAAAGCAAATGTGCATAACAACATGCAGAAAAAAAATAGAACCTGACAGTGTGAGAAAGCGGCTTTATTGACTAATAAATTAAAGTACATGCAGAATGATTTTACAACATTTTTAAATACAGTAGAAAAGGTGACCACATAAAATAAGACGTAGCTGCAGTAACCACAGGAATCCAGTTCCCTTCCCGTTAAGATACCACTGGCTGCCCACAGAAGTTTGCTCTGTAATACAACACTTGTTAGAAGAAAAAAAGTGAGTAAGCCACACTTGATTTACAGTAAAGATGTGTAATTCGGTATTTCAAATAGCAAAATATGTGCCGTTGTTTTATAACATATATATAATTATAACATTAAGCAATACTTTCTCTCAAAATTACGATGACGTTCAGAATTAAGTTGCAGATATGATATGAAAAAACTACTGTAGAGTGAAATTAAACTGGCCAGTGGTTTAATCCACAGACGACTTGCTGTAGGTCATTAGCAGTTAGATGGTTTGCAAACAAATCTCTTACAAGAGTACGTTACTTTTATTTAGGTATTGGTGTTGGTGGGTTGAAGCAACAGGTGGGCTTAGCCTGGGAATCAAGGCCGGCAACAGCTCCTTCCGAGTGTCTCTTAAAATATCACTACGGTATTCTACCACATGCCAATGAAACCATTCTCTTCCTAAAGGGACCCTGAAACAATTTTAACTAATCATAGAATGGTCTCACTAATAAAGGACGTCGTCTCACGAATCTTATGCCGCAAAAAGTTTTCCAATCCTCCAACTATAAGTGAAGTTACAACACCAATGCAAGACTATTTTCCTGTCTGCTAGCGTGCTGGAAGCTACACAGAGGAGAAGCCAAGACAGCAAAGCCCCGGTATACTACGCAATGCAGCACACCGCTGCCATCTTAAAGGCCACAAGCAGCTCATGCAGCTATGGCCAGTGCAAATATGAAATTATTTTTGTCCCTTTTGCAATTGCAATAACTCAAAAGTAGGAATTACGTATTACTGAGAATGCTCTCGTGATCCCGAAATCATCCAAAGCGTTGGTAGGCCAGCTGCTTTCAATGTGACGACATTGTGGAAGCGAGAGCAAGCGATTTTTCATTGTGTTTGACACGAGATTGTAAGTTCCCTGCTGCATGCAGTGCAGTTATATTTGGTTCACATGTTCAAAGAAGCTACTACGACAGATCGGCAGCATTTTCTTACCATTTCAAGAAATGTTTCGGGGCCACCTTAAGAATGCAATAAGAAGACATGAAGCTTCTTTGCATGCTATAACTGATCCTTCTAGGAACACGAAGTGTCGCAGGCATGCCTGCGGAAGGTCCTTTTTTGCAGATTCTTCGGAAGAAAGTCCCTTTCATCTCAGTACCTTGGGCAGGACCACAGAAAGTGCTCAATGTCTCATGTCTCGTCGCACGTAGAACAGTTTGGAGAATCAATACGCCCCGTATTAAATATATAACTAGAGACCGAATTTTAGGCAAATACCTTTTTTGTTCCTTGCACTCCTATCGCCCCACTTTGATATATGAGCATGAATTAGAGGTTAAGAAGGGCTTCTATAGTGTTTTTATGGTGCCTATAAATGCCTATTTTCAATATCGGCGTCCATATGAACACTATTTAGCCTCAAGTTTCGCTTTCGAGTACCGTTAGAGACCGTTATTCATGTTACCGGGCAACATTGACTGTTCAGAAACTCTATGGGGTTCAACCTAGTCCTTTAGTTAAACCAACTCCCGGAAAACAACTGCTAGCAGCATTGAAATGAGACGCGCCGGCCAGCATACGACGACGCGCTGACATTGCGCGGACGGTTCGCGAATGCGAAACCGCGGAGAGCCGTCAGGGGAAAGGAGAGTGAAGAGCAAAGAAGAACGAAAAATGTGATGTGCACGCGGCTTTCGTTTTGCTTGTAATTTACGTTTTAAGGTGTTCACCGCCGTCGGGCGTTCCTTCTCAGCGTACAAGATCATTCTCAGTGACAAGAGGCACAATTTTGAATCAGAAAATCTGCAGATGGCGGTAGTTTGCTATTGTTTCCACAGTCTTCACAGTGATTCTTCGACTACGTTCCGCGTGCTCTCCAAACATATTTCTTCAAACACGTGCACTTAAAATGGGCGGAAGTGTATTTGGCAGTGTTGGGACGTCTGGCCTATACAATTCAGATAATGTCATTGTATATGAGAAAATTGCGAAGAGTTGTACCTAACAGTCCTCATGTAAGAACATGATAATTTCTTAATAAATCGTAGTGTCTCCTGCATTTGTTATTTGTATGTTTTTGTTGTGTCTTAATTTAATTGCGTCAGGCAGACATAAAGTATCGTTTTTTTTAATCAGTATTCCTAGCTTTCAAATATTCTTTTTTATGCCTGTTTCACTATATGCGACGCTCGAGTACAGTGGCCATTGAACATGAATATGAGCAGTGTGCTTATTGAATGAAGCCAATTGATCGTCATTAGTCCAGCAGTTTTATGGGACAATTGCGCAGCTATTTTCAACTGTTCGCGCATTTGTGGCATTATAGACAATCACATTTCTTGGTTTCCTATCGTAGATATAGGCCGCGCAAGTCTTCGTTTGAAATTATTTGCATTTATGTAAAAATTTATTGTGCCTATATTTACGACGTTGGAGGCCTAAAACGTTGTTCTGCCTGCCTATTTTTGGCGCCTAAAACGCGCTTTTTAAATGCCTAAAGATCCGGCCTCTATATATAACCATGCACGAGCAGATCCTATCCATGCTTGATATAGAAGTGATGCTTCCTCTCAACGCTTAGTTACACAGGGGGCATATTGAAAGCACAAGAAAGCACTTACTGTTTCTCTGAAGTCAGTGTGCAACTTTATTATATACCTGTTTAAAAAAATGCAGAATAGCTATTGTTTGAGATATATTGTCACATGTAAGAGGCCGCCGGTGGCGTGAAAAAGAAGAGGAGCGCGCGATGCCTGGTGTTCGGAACGGCGCGAGCGCGCGAGGCGCGCGAACCGAGGCATAGTCGAGAGATGAACGGCGCTGTCCGTGGAGTTTCAACGTGGAACCGGGTCAGGAAGGTCGCATCTCCAGCTATGTTCTGGCGACGGGAGACTTGGGGTTCTGGTTGAGTCCGTGACGTTGGCCGTCCAAGGTGTGGCCGTCGACCTCGACAAGTTCGAGCGAGGCTCCTGGACTGGCTGCAGCTTCTCACGGCAGTACTGGACACTCCGGAGAAGATCCCCCTTCCGCGGCAGACCGGCACGTTCGATTCTCCTCGGGACGCCACGTCGGCACTCATGAAGAGGTTGCGACGCATCCCGACGCTAGGCCTATCCAGGTGGGCCTAAGCAACGCTGAGCGCCATCGCTGACGAGCTGACGAGCTCATCACCGACGAGCCGACGAGCTCATCACCGACGAGCCGACGAGCTCATCACCGACTAGCCGACGAGCTCACCGCCGACAAAAGAGACAACGCGAGGCGTCGGCACCTACGGCATCCTCAACGCTTCGGACGAGCCCGACACGGACGCGACTAGAACTTCAACACGACGATCTGTAAGAGACGATCCCGTTTCCGATTTACGACGCAGTTAGGCCGGGGCCAAGGTGGCCAGACTTTGGCGAGAAAAGCTAAGACTGACCGAGAGACTTTAAGGCGGAGGTAGGCTCCGGAAATGAGATAGTGGTTTTCTAGTAGTGTTGTATTTAGTTAGAGATTTGGATGTTCTTTTAAATAAGCTTTTTCGCTGAGTTATGTCTAGTTTTGCGTGCCTTTAGTTGTTTAGTTGTGGTTTTAGTGTTGTGTGTTTGTGCGCCGAAGAGAGCCTAGACTACGACAAAGTAAAAAAACACTTTATTGCAAAGATTTCGGCTAACCGCTGAGGGTTTCCGCGAAAAGTTCAGGTCATGCAAGCCGGAAGACGCGGAAACTGGAAAACAGTTTGCATGTAGATTAACAAACTACTTTGAGAGATGGATGGAGTTGTCGGAGGCCAACAAGACATATGAAGGGGTGCGGGACAAGGTCGTAGGAGAGCAATTTCTCGCCAGGTGCAGCGATAGTCTGGCGGTATTCCTCAAAGAGAGGAAATTAAAAACAGTGGAGGAGATGGCAGGGCACTCAGGTCAGTTTGTAGAGGCGCAGGGTATAGAAATTTAGGAAAGAGTGGCAAGGATGCGCCGATGGCAGCTGCAGGTGAGACGAGGAATCGGGGTCCAATGAACAGGCAAGGGACGCCCCAAAGATGTTTTCTTTGTAACCGGCTGGGACATATAGCAATGAACTGTCGGGTGAAGGATAGTAGACGTGGTCCACCAGTGGTTTGCCAGCTATGTCAAAAGAGAGGGCATGGAGCGCACGAATGCAGATCAGGATACGCAGACAAAGCTGCATGCATGATGAAAGGTAAAGAGGGTGAGCCGAGAGAAAAGAACATGGCCGTGGTGGAGGGAGAAGTTCAAGGACGCAGGGCCACAGTATTGAGAGACACGGGGGCTAACACAGTATTGGTTAGGGAAAGTCTGGTACCGTCAGAGAACATGACCGGCTATTTCAAACCAGTCATTTTGGCGGACAGGTCCGTTAAGTATTTGCCAGAGGCGCAAATTCAAGTTTCGACACGATTTTTTACGGGATTGGTCACAGCTAGGTGTGTAGAAGATCCTCTGTTTGACTTGATTTTGGGAAATGTACCAGGGGTGAGAAGGGCCGAAGACCCAGACCCTAACTGGAGGAGGACAGAGGATTTAGAGAAGAGAGAAAAGCCAGAAGCGCCAGAAGAGGAGACACCTGAAGTAGAGGTAGCAGCGGAAGTACAAACGCGAGCCAGGAGTAAGAGTACTAAACCCTTAACACCATTACCGGTCACGAACATTAAGGGGTTGAGCATAACAGCGGCCGAATTAAAGGAATTACAGGAGAAAGACGAGTCGTTGCAGAAGTGCGTACAGAGAATAGGAGAAGTAGTACGAAGGAAAAGAAGTCGAAACGTGGTGGAGTTTTTCAAGAAGAACGACTTATTATACCGGAGGTGTGTGTTCAATTCGGGAAGAGAGGTTCAGCAGTTGATGGTCCCAAAGGAATTGAGAGAGAAAGTACTGAAGATAGGGCACGATAATGCAATGGCAGGCCACCAGGGAATAAAAGACTCTTTGGAAAAAATAACAGAAGATTTCTTTTGGATCGGGGTACAGAGCGACGTGAGGAGATACGTCAGGGCATGCGTTGTATGTCAAAAGACAATGGCTAAGGGGAAAAACGAGAAGAAGACTAGTGTTTGCATGATGATTGCTGAAGGGAAGGACACAGACATACTAGATAATGCCCGTGACACCGTAAAGAAGCTCACGACTAGAGAGCCCTTGATTCAGGTTAACCGGGTTAAGAGGATGGACAACATCCCGATCGAGGTCCATTTACCCGAAGAGCAGAAGAGAGTAAAGAAAGAAGTAGTTCCACCTCAGAAAGATAGGAAGTTGATAGGTGACCTGGAGTCCAGGGAGTACCAAACACTAGGCATGATGGGACAGTGTGACTCCGAGAAAAAGGGCGAAGGAAGTAGATACCCAAATGGCCCCAGACGTGTAACGCGTAAGCGTAGAAAGAAGTTTCGCAAGAGGTGGAAAAAATAGGGCAGATGCAATGGTCAGAATCAAAAGGAAAAACATTTAGGAATGGCATGCGGAAGACTGCAGGATTTAGAAAAGTGTATAGAGAGAAAAACACTGAAACAGTACCTACGCATATATAGGGCATGATGAGTGTTACAAAATATGTTTAGGCCCAAAGTTCATTCATGTAGAGTGTTTCAAAACATTGAACTGGTGAACATTGTGGACAATTGAGTGAAGTGCATTAGGTGGTGAAAAGTGCATAATGTGAACTCTTAAACGCGGTGAACAGTGCGTCTGGTGAATTGTGCGCAACAGTGTGGTGTTGTGTAGTGCATCAAGTCTTCACACGAACCGGCACCAATGTCACTACGAGGAGTCACAGTCATCACCTGAACGCCAAGAGTGAGCAGTTTTTTGAGAAAAAACTCTTGAAGAGGGGGCCTATGTCACATGTAAGAGGCCGCCGGTGGTGCGAAAAAGAAGAGGAGCACGCGATGCCTGGTGTTCGGAACGGCGCGAGCGCGCGAGGCGCACGAACCGAGGCATAGTCGAGAGATGAACGGCGCTGTCCGTGGAGTTTCAACGTGGCACCGGGTCAGGAAGGTCGCATCTCCAGCTATGTTCTGGCGACGGGAGACTTGGGGGTCTGGTTGAGTCCGTGACGTTGGCCGTCCAAGGTGTGGCCGTCGACCTCGGCAAGTTCGAGCGAGGCTCCTGGACTGGCTGCAGCTTCTCACGGCAGGACTGGACACTCCGGAGAGGATCCCCCTTCCGCGGCAGACCGGCACGTTCGATTCTCCTCGGGACGCCACGTCGGCACTCATGAAGAGGTTGCGACGCATCCCGACGCTAGGCCTATCCAGGTGGGCCTAAGCAACGCCGAGCGCCATCGCTGAAGAGCTGACGAGCTCATCACCGACGAGCCGACGAGCTCACCGCCGACAAAAGAGACAACGCGAGGCGTCGGCACCTACGGCATCCTCAACGCTTCGGACGAGCCCGACACGGACGCGACGAGAACTTCAAGACGACGACCTGTAAGAGACGATCCCGTTTCCGATTTACGACGCAGTTAGGCCGGGGCCAAGGTGGCCAGACTTTGGCGAGAAAAGCTAAGACTGACCGAGAGACTTTAAGGCGGAGCTAGGCTCCGGAAATGAGATAGTGGTTTTCTAGTAGTGTTGTATTTGGTTAGAGATTTGGATGTTCTTTTAAATAAGCTTTTTCGCTGAGTTATGTCTAGTTTTGCGTGCCTTTAGTTGTGTAGTTGTGGTTTTAGTGTTGTGTGTCGCGTGTGTTCACCGTCCCTGTACATCCTCGTTTGCTGTGCCGCCAGTCGTGTCTCTCCTCCATCGAGAGTAGCGCATGCACGCAACTCTCTACACTCCCAAGTAAAGGTGACATATATATAAAATAAAGCTCTACACTCACTTCAGAGAAAAAGCTACTGCACTCTTAGGCTTCAATCAGTGACATGTGCAAGATAATTGGGTGCAAACTATTATTAGTATGCCCTCTTGAGGACAAAAAGGTCCCCAGAACAAAAAGCATTTACACTATATATCAACACCACAGTTGCCAGTAAACAGCAAGCATTTTCAATAGCGATACAATCAGTTAAGCTCTGGCTTATCATGACTAACAGAAATGGCAGCCAGGCAGCCACATGGTGCCAAATAAGAAAGAACAATGCACAAAAGAGGTGCATAGAAATCAAATGAAGCCACTTAACAAAACAGTCAAGCCTAGCATCCTTCTGTATGTTTACCTTAAGTTTGATTGGTGAGCACACAACTGCTGAAAAATATGGCTGCTTAGCCTCTGTTGAACTCTTTATTTCCGTTCCAACATGTGCCCTACAGCAAGACAAAAAACAAATTTATAACAGCATACAAACCTCGACAACGATATATGGGTGACAGTTAAGAATGCAAGAAAATTACAATTAATGACCACCTTCACACTTCAAGAGATGCTCAGCAGTCTGTAAAGTTGCAGCCCTGATGTTTATTTTATGTGTAATTATGCGGATTAATTATTAATTGCACAAAATCTTCATAACACGTATATCTGCCCTGTACACACAAAAGATGCACGGGCCCGCCAAAACAAAAGTGGCGTGCAAGTTGTAGCAGGTAAACGTATACGTACCGTAATGAACTGCACCGTATCTGCAGGCGCTGGTCAAGGTTTGAACGTGACCAAAAGAGCCACGAGCGGCGCACACGCTATGTAGACTCGATAGAACTTGGAAAGAGAACCATGAGCACCGGCGAGCGAACGCTTGCGAGCATGAGCATGGCCCTTCGAGTCGCTCGCGGTTAAAGCCCCTGGAAGCTTTACTCGCGGTTTTCGCGGTTAAAGCGTTTACTCGCGGTAACTTCAGCGCGCCCCCTGGTGCGGTCAGATCTGTCGCGCGCGGCCAGATCTGTCGGTGACGATAGCTGGTATCGTAATTCTGGCTTCTTCACCGCTTGTTCACGCAAAGGGAAAGGAAGGCACGGCTCTGATAAGGATACTGAACGGGCGCGCAGGTGTGCGCCCGGCCGTTTTCTTTTTATTTTCATTTTTTCTAAACTTTGACTGCCATGACAGACCACGGTGTAAGATTAAAGCCCCTATATATACAGAGGGGCTTTATGTAAGATATATCTTACACCGTGTGACAGATTCACCCGTATCGCGAATCGTGCCATGGCGCGGGTGAGTTTTGCTGGCCGCGCGGCAAACACGTTGTCGACGCGACGATCGAGTGATAAGATCGGAAAGGAATCAAAGAAAATAACCCCGCAGCATTTTTCTGCTTGTTTACCCAAAGGGGGAAAGGACGTTAATGGATTACATATGGCTTGTTAAAGTCGCACGGAATGTAACGCTGCGCGTAGGTCACGCGCATTTTAAATCTTTTCACTTTCACGGCGCACGCTCAAGCATGTCGCATATTTTCTGACAAAAACATCTAAATAAGTTCTTGAGTTAGACGCTCTCAAGACGGTCACCAATGTATACTCCGGTGACGCCAGAGGTGGGATGTTACTACAGCTGAAACTTTTGATTAACCGTTTTGATTATTCTAAAAATATTTGATTAACCATACTTCCTGCTACATTATGTTTCCAAGAACATCTGTTTAACGTCTTCGCGTAGCCCAAGACGTCTTTAGCCATTTGAAGCCGTTCCGAGAGGTTTTTAAGACGTTTTGTGTTTCGTCGGTTGGTGCTGCTCCGGACGTGGCTTGCAGAACCTTGTAAAAAAAAGAAGAAAAACACATGCCGAGAAGGAACAATCATTACTTTATTTCCAAATTTTAATTGTGGGGTTTTAAGTACCGTAACCACAATCTGATTATGAAGCACGCGGTAGTGGGGGACAGGACTACGGATTATTTTGACCACCTGGGGTGTTTTAACGGGCACCCAATGCTCCGTACACTGGCGTTTTTGTATTCGAACTCGCCCCCATCTAAATGCAGTGGCCGCGGCAGGAATTTGATCCCGCGCTCTCGGGCTTAGCAGCGCAACACAAAAGCCACTATGCCCACGCTGGTCATTACTTTATCACAACTTGTAAAAATCGTAAACCGTGTGCTGCAGTAGCACCACGTTGTAAGAACAACTTAACATATTACACTCAAATAAAATCTCACCCTGTATTACAAACAGCCGCCACATGCTCCTATTCCAGCTGGTGCCGTCGCATGTTATGCAGTCTACAAAGAGGCCAGCTTTTTCAGCAAGGACAGTCGTTTCCACAATGATTTTCGCCAGTGTCGCGGATTTCACATTCCCCTTGGAGGCAAAAACGCCAAGAGTTTGTGTCCAATTTCCTGCATAAAGGTATAAGTATTTTGTAAGAGCACATGCTTTGCGTATTATATGGTTGAGAAGCAAAAAAATAAAAATAAATCAGCTTACCAGTAAATGGCTGAAACAGCACAACCATGCCATGGTCTGCCAGCACATTCTTCTGGTCAGCAGTTGTATGATCCCCGAGGTCAACAAAGCCTTCAATGTGGCCTTAATAGTAAAAGAGAAGCACAGGAGGAACATCCAGTTTTACTTTTACTATCTCTCAAAAAAGGTTATAATATATCAATCGCTGTAAAACAATGTTATAATGACAGTTTCACATGAAAGGCGAGGAATTTTATAGCGACGGCAAAGCGTTAAAGAACTACACGAAGTATGAAGGTTCGTAGTTTTATCGGTCGTGTAGGTTGTAGTAAACTATAAGTAAATTTACAAGAGCGGTGTCGCGTATGCACAGGCACTTCTTGGACGGATATCACTCGATGACCACGAACATTCACTGTCACATTCACTGTCACAAGCAGCGGGGAGGCAACGCTTCGTGCTGCCTCTCGCTTCACCACCTTTCGGGAAATTGAGATTACTTGACCTGCAACTCTAGGTGCGCGGGACCAGAGAGCGTTTATGTAGCCACAAGCCATCTCGGCTCGTCCTTAGGCTATGCACCCGCCGCATATAGCCTCCAAGATACGGCGCGCGCACATCCATGCGCAGCCACAGCCGACCGGGCTAGAGGAGCAGACGCTCCCTCGCCTGCCACCCCCGCCCCAAGCTCGCGTTTAATAACGTAAGCTCCAACATTGAGCGCACGGGAAGATGGTGTGCGTCAAACCATTATCATTTTCGGTGCACTCTCGCACGCACAGCATACGCCACTCAGGGTGTGATAGGATCTTATCGCACTTGAGTTTTATACAGAACATTACAGCGGTGGCGAAAGTTTACCTGGAGTACGTGGTCATATAATTGATATCGCAATAAAAAGTAACACCTTAGACATATTGGCTTTCGATCGTACGTTTTGTTTGAGGAAAATCGTAGCGATTAACAGAACATCACATTTTTCGTCATGTACGCTGGACTTTGCAAACATTTGTACTTAACTTTACTCACCGGCTGATTTTACATTTAGGTGCTCGGAAAGCTTGATCTCATCGAGGAGGAGGACACCGTGTCGACTGTGAACATCCATGGTGTTCGACTTTTCAGTTAAGGCATTGAAAATATTGGCACTGAGGCCAAAGCCACCCTTGAAGCCACCCTTGCAGGTAGCTTTGCAGGCATGTTCTACCGAGCAGTACCATAATGGTTTCTCTGCGGAGATGTTCGTATAACTTCGGGCTGCGCGTCTTCATCATCATGCATTCTACGATCCACTCATCATTGCCATCATCATCCTCCTCCTCCTCCTCCTCATCATCATCATCATCATCATCATCATCATCAGCCTATATTTTATGTCCACTGCAGGACGAAGGCCTCTCCCTGCGATCTCCAATTACCCTGTCTTGCGCTAGCGTATTCCAACTTGCGCCTGCAAATTTCCTAACTTCATCATCCCATCTGGTTTTCTGCCGACCTCGACTGCGCGTCCCTTCTCTTGGTATCCATTCTGTAACCCTAATGGTCCACCGGTTATCCATCCTACGCACTACATGGCCTGCCCAGATCCATTTCTTCCGCTTAATGTCAACTAGAATATCGGCTATCCCCGTTTGTTCTCTGATCCACACCGCTCTCTTCCTGTCTCTTAACGTTAGTCCTAAGATTTATTGTTCCATTGCTCTTTGTGCAGACCTTAACTTGTTCTCGAGCTTCTTTGTTAACCTCCAAGTTTCTGCCCCATATGTTAGCACCGGTAGAATGCAATGATTGTACACTTTTCTTTTCAACGACAGTGGTAAGCTCCCAGTCAGGATTTGGCAATGCCTGTCATATGCACTCCAACCCAATTTTATTCTTCTGTGAATTTCTTTCTCATGATCAGGGTCCCCTGTAAGTAATTGACCTAGATAAACGTACTCCTTTACAGACTGTAGAGGCTCAGTGGCGATCATGAATTCTAGTTCCCTTGCCAGGCTATTGAACATTATCTTTGTCTTCTGCATATACATCTTGAACCCAATTCTTACACTTTCTCGATTAAGGTCCTCAATCATTTCTTGTAACTCGTCTCCATTGTTGCTGAATAGGACAATGTCATCTGCAAACCGAAGGTTGCTGAGATATTCGCCGTTGATCCTCACTCCTAAGCCTTCCCAGTCTAAGAGCTTGAATACTTCTTCTAAGCATGCAGTGAATAGCATTGGAGAGATTGTGTCTCCTTGCCTGACCCCTTTCTTGATAGGTAACTTTCTACTTTTCTTGTGGAGAACCAAGGTAGCTGTGGAATCCTTGTAGATGTTTGCTAAGATATTCACGTATGCCTCCTAGTACTCCTTGATTACGCAATGCCTCTATGACTGCTGGTATCTCTACTGAATCAAATGCCTTTTCATAATCTATGAAAGCCATGTAGAGAGGTTGATTGTACTCCGCAGATTTCTCGATTACCTGATTTATGACATGGATATGATCCATCGTAGAATATCGCTTCCTGAAGCCAGCCTGTTCTCTTGGTTGGCTGAAGTCAAGTGTTGCCATGATTCTATTGGAAATTATCTTGGTGAATATTTTATACAATACTGAAAGCAAGTTAATGGGTCTATAATTCTCCAGTTCTGTAACGTCTCCCTTCTTATGGATTAGTATAATGTTGGCGTTCTTCCAGCTCTCTGGTACGCATGAAGTTGTGAGGCATTGCGTATAAAGGGCCGCAAGCTTTTCAAGCATGATATCTCCTCCATCTTTGATTAAATCTACTGTTATTCCATCTTCTCCAGCAGCTTTTCCCCTGGTCATGTCTTTCAAGGCCCTTCTAACTTCAGCGCTAGTTATAGAAGGAGCCTCTGTATCCGGTTCATCACTATTTTGAATGAAAGTAGCTTGGCTGTTTTGGGCACTGTACAGGTCAGTATAGAATTCTTCCGCTGCTTTTACTATGCTATCGAAATTGCTGATGATATTACCATGCTCATCTTTCAGTGCACACATCTTGCCTTGTCCTATGCCAAGCTTTCTTACTGATTTAATGCTGCGTCCATATTTTACGGCTTCCTCAATCTTTCCCACGTTATAATTTCGAATATCTCTTACTTTTTTCTTGTTGATTAGTTTTGACAGTTCAGCGAATTCTATCTGATCTCTTGAGTTGGACATTTTCATCTTCTGTCGTTTCTTTATTAGGTCCTTTGTTTCTTGGGAGAGCTTACCTACTGGTTGCCTTGGTGCCCTACCTCCCACTTCAATTGCTGCTTCTGAGATCAACCTAGTTACGGTTTCATTCATTACCTGTATGTTGTCTTTATCTTCTTTTTCTAAAGCTGCATATTTGTTTGCAAGCACCAGCCTGAATTGGTCTGCTTTTACCCTTACTGCCTCTAGGTTGGCCTGTTTCCTCTTGACTAATTTCACTCTCTCTTCAAATTGAGAGAAATCCTAGACCTCACTAACCTATGGTCGCTGCACTTAACCTTACCTTAACACTTCTACATCCTGCACTATGCTTGGATGAAATCTATTTCGTATGAAATCTATTTCGTTCCTTGTTTCTCCATGAGGGCTTTTCCAGGTCCACTTCCTGTTGCTGCGCTTCCTGAGGAAGGTATTCATTATTCGGAGCCTATTCCTTTCCGCGAATTCTACTAACATCTCTCCTCTTGCATTCCTAGAATCGATGCCGTAGTTGCCAATTGCTTGCTCACCAACGTGCTTGTTCCCCACTTTTGCATTGAAGTCGCCCATGACTGAAGTATACTGAGTTTGCACCTTTCTCATTGCTAGTTCAACATCTTCATAAAACGGTTCGATTTCTTCATCATCGTGACTAGAGGTTGGGACATAGGCTTGTACTACCTTCATTTTGTGCGTCCTATTCAGCTTTATTACGACGACTGCTAGCCTCTCATTAATGCTGAAGAATTCATCAATGTTGCCCGCTATGTTGTTATGCACTAGAAGTCCTACCCCGGATTCTTTATTATCTGGGAGACCTCTGTAGCAGAGGACGTGGCCGTTAGTCAGCACTGTGTAAGCCTCACCAGTTCTTCTAACCTCACTAAGGCCAATAATATCCCAGGAAATGCCTGATAATTCTTCAAATAGTCCTGCTAAGCTAGCCTCACTCGAGAGGGTGCGCGTGTTGAACGTTGCCAGGGTCAGTTTCCATTGGCGGCCTGTCTTGACCCAGAGATTCTTCGCACCCCCTGCCGCATCGCAGGTCTGACCACCGCCTTGGTCAGCTGCTAGGGACTGAGGGCCATGGGTTAGTTGTAGGAGTCATGAGGGAGGTAGTGGCTGAATACTGCACCAGGGAGGCCAATTCCTGTTCTGGTGAGGGAGTGACTTTGATGAAGCTTAGTGGGCCTTCCTAGTTTGGTTGCACCTGAACTAGTATAAGCCCACTAGCTCCGGCGATATATATTTTTTTCTTGCCGGTGTCAGGCACCACTCCATGCCTTAAAGATGTGGTGGACTGGAGTAGGATTCGAACTTACGACCTTCAGATTTGAAGCCGGGTATTCTACCTCTGCTCCACGCCACCACGCCACCACTGATCATTGTATCGCATGCCTTTATGTGACTTCCGTCTTGCAGCAAGGAAACAACTCTTGACAGCGAGTTGCTTTTTTGGGGGAAGAGATTTAATTTTACTTTCAAACGCTTCTTCGCTAACAGCCTCATTTTGCTCTTTCATGAATGCCACCTATTCTTTTGCTGTTGCGAGTCGTTTCTTGGTTCTCGACAAATTGCGAGAAATGTTCCTACAGTGTTTCTTTTCACCGTGCTTTCCTGCGCTTGCCTTTTCCCCTTTCTGTTTCCTGCAGGCTTGGTTTTGAGCCAGAATTCTTTGGTACTTGCAGAAAACACAAGACTCGATCCCATCAGGCTGCGTAGATAACGAGCATTTTTCCGCAAAAACATGCCTCTGTAGAAAGTGTGCTTCTTTGAAGCAGGCTTTAGGGCGCATCCACCACAGAGTTAAGGAAACGTCCTTCATCAGGGATTCGGCCTCATAGCGAGTTCTGAGGACTTGTTTCGACTTCTCCCTTCCTCTCAGGTACACCGTGGCTATCACTGATTGTCGTTCAGGCAAAGGCTTTTCGAACAATTCCATTTTCTCAATGAAAAGTGTGGCGAAGTTATTCACTTCGGCTTCACAATAAGCCTAAGCTACTGATTCCACTGGCGGAGATGGTACTTTCATCCAAGAGACCGGAATAGAGAGGTCGCAGAACGGGTGGCGAATTTCACAAGTGGTTTGCAGGCGCTGAGCTTCAGAGCTACAGCACGGGGTGCACTCTTCAGGTACATCAGTATTCGGATGGTCCCCACATACTTCGAGGCTCTCTGATTCGGCACTCTCAACGGCTGAGCACAACTCAGAGGCATCTGACTGGGCACGCCTGCGTGGCCGCTTTGCTGGAAGCTGTAGATCCTGTTCGCACAGATTTCTTGTTTTTCTTTTTGCTGGCACTTTAGGCACAAGGTGCTTAGAATACTCAGGAAATATCGTGGGTATGGCGTCGGGTTTCAGGCGCGTTTATCACGGGGAATCTCGTGGACAACGCCGTTCACGGTGATAGAGAACGCGCGCTCGATTAAACTGCTTTCGAAATGTTTTTCACAAACCACAGCTGTTGGCGTCAGCCTTCTGTCCGTTCTCCTGATCATTCTTGCCCATTCTGCTAGCCGCGTGCCATCGGATGGTGCAGTGAACAAGGATACACGATCTTTGTTTGAGCGGTAACCTCTTCTACACAACGGCACAAAGCAGGTCCTCGCCTTGCACTGTCGCTTTTGCTTCGCCATTTTTTTCACCGCCGCCAGATAGTTCTCGTAATGACAGGCACAGGAACACAACAACCACGCACTCACTCTTTTACAACCCCAAGAAGAAACACGCAACACTGTAATAACACTGAAAACGCGAACATGGAAATCGACGCAACCGCTGCGAAACTGCTGTGCGAAGCAGACGATACGCGGAGTCTGCACCCACCTAAGGTGCCTCGATGTACTCCTCGCCCGCCGCTCCGTACGGAGCGGCGGGCGAGGAGGACATTGAGGCACCCTAAGTGAATAGGTGGATAGCAAAATCTCGGTTGTCGCAAGGGATTGTGGGGTACGGCGTATTCTGCTACAACTTCCGGTTCGAGACCACGACGATGTCTATGCCGCCGTCACTTCATGCCCATGCTTCACGCGCTTTGTCTTTTATATACTGCGGAACTTTGGTGAAAAACCACGCTATAACCACCGCTGGGCAGTTACAAAACGTAGGTGTGAGCTATCGCTCCTTCGTACTTATGTTGGCGCTCTTAAGCCCAAACCGCATGAGAGCGATTTTGTGCGCGACGGCGACGAGCGACGGCTTCGGGCGACGAAACGGGCCGTCGCGCGAACAGATCGCTTGTTCTTGTCGCTCGATCGCTCGGTTCTGAAAATCTAGAATTCGTCGCTCGGAAGTGCTATGATCGACTAGCCAATAGCGCGAAGTCGGAACTG
This sequence comes from Dermacentor silvarum, assembly GCF_013339745.2. Classification (NCBI taxonomy): domain Eukaryota; kingdom Metazoa; phylum Arthropoda; class Arachnida; order Ixodida; family Ixodidae; genus Dermacentor; species Dermacentor silvarum. The sequence goes on along the minus strand of NC_051158.1, from coordinate 134,651,612 downwards.
GATATACATCAGTCAAGTACTACCGATTGTCGCACGGAACGTGCAAACGACTAGATTTTGATACGTGTAAGGATAATAACGTAGTGCAAGACCTTTAGAAATATTAATGCTACTCTTTACACTAAAACACATCAACTTAAATTAACAAAGCACGTGTAACGCCAGTTTCGACGAGTATTTGCTGCCTTCATACCGGCAACACCGGGGAGACGTCGCTCAAAGTCGTCGCTCGTCTCGTCGCTCGTATGCGGTACGACTTGTAGGCGACGAGTGAACGCGACAGCCATCTCCATCGCGTCGCTTGTCGCTAGACTCGTGTATTTTTATGTGGCAGGCATTTCATGCCCTAACGTGTTTGTGTCGCGTCAAATAGTCATAACGTTTATCAAGCGCAAACGTTTGTCGAGCGGATATAAACGTTCGTTAACTTAGAAGTAATTTTTAATAAGTGGCAAGTCAACCTAATAAGTGGCTGTTGGTAACGCTTCCCATAACAAACGGTACAGTCGATCGCTTCGTCCGCTGTTTTGTCTGCAGCGGTGCCCAGCGCGCGCTATGTCATCGGCTGCTGTGCCTTCGCAGTCTCCCGTTTTTTTGTCAAGAGACGCATGTCATGTATAACTGCAGAGAGAAAGCACTGATTTAAGTATCTCAAAAGTGCACGAATTATTTTGACGTTACCTCTCCTCCCTCTTTCGTGCAACCTCAGTTGCCTTTTCGTTGTACCGGAATGAAGACGGCACATAATCAATGTGCGGAGGATCCTTGCTGGGTGCACTTGTGCGTATTTAACTGATTGTTAAGAACTGTTTGTACTAGAACGTTAGTAGACGAAGTTATTCGCCAAAACGCTTGCCTGTGGCGAAATGATCTTCAAATATTCTGGCTCCTACGTTCGGTACCCACAGCTCGCCGTTCACGGTGGCTCGTTTGACGGCAACTGCCCATTTACGTTTGTGCGCTTCATTTCATGGAAAACGAAACACTTTTTTTTTTCCTTTCACGGAAGAGTTCGCGCATCCTAATGCCGAGCAGCCAACCCTAATCACGTTGCTGAAGCGTGTTTTCTTCGGGAACAGCGGGAAATCGCACTGTCGAAACTGATGACAAGGCTGAATGAAGCAACAGAAGCGCTAACCCGTGAACCGGAAGTCGCTAGCTGACGACATCGTCATTTTGCTATCCACCTATTGGGCCGCATCAAGGTCGCGCCGCTGGAAACTTCTGGCGATACAGCTCGGTAGGGTCATTCGTACTACTTTCGCGCGCTGATATTTGCGTTCAGACCGCTAAAATGGTGTTCATAATTGCATATGACATGTATTTATGCCTTAAGCATAAATTCCTTGCGTTGTCTTCTTTATTTTATATTATTTTTTAATGCCGCTCGATGATGCGCGTGCATTGCGGCCCCAGTGTCGGCTTTCATTCTACTATATTACTGTACGGTTCCTTTTGTAGAGCAAATATTTTTCTCGTTCTTCAAGCAGCATGTATCACTCGTGTGAATGTTACGCATATAATTTTCCATCAGTAGGTCTTGCGAAACGCAGACGAAGAAACATATGTAACCTTCCTGCTTGCCGCTTCAAACAAGCATACAGCATATCTGCCCCATCCGGCGCCTTGTACTCAGATTTGTGGGAAGCATTGTTAGAGATAAAAAAGAGTAAACTGCAGCGCAACATTCCATTCAAGTTTCCGCCTTCCTCGCGTAACAGAATGCGGAGTAATTGGTACGGGGTCATTTATTGCGGTAGGACCTCGAGCGCCGTAAACAGTTTTAGTTAGTCATTCGATATGCTCATCTAATTGGCCATAAGGTGTACGTGGAGTTTTTTTTCCAGTAAATACTTCAAGAAAAGAAAAAAGGAAGGAAAGAAAGAGAGCTGGCGCGGTAGCCTAATTAGTGGATATAGTGGATACGGCGTTGGGCTGCTAAACTCCATGGAGCTCGCGGGTTCAATCCAGGTCGCGGAATTCGACGGGAGCGAAATGGAAAAACTATTTCGGCGCGCACCTTCTATTTAGGTGCGCGTTGAAGAAGCCCAGGTTGTTCAAACTAAACCTGTTAATCATATCGTGGTTTTGCCACGTAAACCCAAGAATTTGTGTTTACGTGGCTGCGTTCGTGGCTGCGCTCTTCGGCTTTTTTCTAGGGGTGTAAACAAAATAAATTATTCTCGAGTCTGATTTCCGAGAAAAACATGTTAAGCTTATCCTATATTGTAGCACTCTTCAATGAAGCACACTAAACAAACTGGTTTATTGTGGGCGAACTTGTGCCCGGGAACTTAACACTAAAACACATTCACGTATACAATTGGCAAGCAGAGTTAACAGGATCCCGTTCCACAGTCAGCCACGTCCGAAGATTGAGCACACGCGCAGCCGCGTGCACGAAAGACACGTGCTGTCTCGCCATACGTGAGGCGTTGCTGGCGCTCTTCTAACGGCGGTGCGATGAGACGCCTGGAAGGATACTTCGCGTGGAGAGATCTCTGCGGCATTACTCCCCATCGGAAAACGAATCGTCCCGATGCGCGTGAAAGAAATTTCATATACAGAAGTGTTTTCATTGTCTGTCGAAGTACGGCTTCATGCGGACTACATGTACGACCTCCGCATGGTTGTGGCGCTTTGATAGCTCTTGTCCATGAGGATTGACTTAGTAATTCAGGTCACCTACTCGGCGAATAAATTCGTAAGGACCAAAGTATCGATCGGCGAAGGAGTTTTTCGGATAGGCCGCGACGACGCACTGGTGTCCATACCCACACTTTATCGCCTGGCTGGTACTGAACTTCTCTGCGGCGCAGGTTGTAGTAGCTGGCGTCCCTACGTTGTTGCTGGCGTATACGGAACCGTGCCAACTGCCGGGTTTCTTCAGCTCGTTGTAGGAAGTCGTCCACGTCGTATGGGGTGTTGTTGTTGTCAGTATCTACTGGTAACATAGCATCCAGTGTGGTTGTGACTATGCGGTCATAGACCAGCTGAAATGGAGTGACCTGAGTTGTCTCTTGAACAGCCGTATTATAGGCGAAAGTAGCGTAGGGCAAAATTGCGTCCCATGTCTTATGCTCGAGATCGACACACATGGACAGCATATCGGCCAGGGTTCGGTTTAGACGTTCCGTCAGGCCGTTTGTTTGGGGATGGTATGCAGTGCTTTTCCTGTGACTGGTGTGCGTCATCTTCATCAAGTACTGCATCAACTCAGCTGTGAAGGCTGCTTCTCGATCCGTAATCACAACCATTGGTGCACCATGTCGCAGGAGTATGTTATAAACGAAGAACTTCGCAACTTCAACTGCCGTTCCTCGTTCAAGGCAGTCAGTTTCAGCATATCGTGTGTAGACGTCTGTCGCTACTACGGTCCACCTCTTCCCTGTAGATGACGTTGGGAACGGTCCAAGCAGATCCATTCCAACTTGCTCAAATGGAGCCTTCGGTGGGTCTATGGGTTGGAGAAGGCCGGCCGGTTTGATGGGTGGTGTTTTGCGTCTTTGACATTCCCGGCAAGTCTTCACGTAATGCTGCACCGACTCTAATAACTTAGGCCAGAAGTATCTGAGTCAAATTCTGGCGAACGTCCGGCTGACACCTAAGTGACCCGACGATTGTTCGTCATGGAAAGCTTCCAAAATTTCCAGTCGCATGACTGATGGCACGAGTAAGAATTTTTCCTGATTGCGTTCGAAGTTCCTCTTGTAGAGTGCACTATCTCTGACGCAAAATGACGATAAACCTCGCATAAACATACGCGGAACTTTAACGTCGTGTCCTTCGAGGTGCTTGATGAGTGGTAGGAGTTCTGTGTCGGCCCGTTGATGCTCAGCGATTTCCTAAGCTGTTATCAAAGTAAGAAACGGGAAATCTTCGTCAGAAGAAGTAGACTCCACTGGTGAGCGGGACAAGCAGTCAGCATCGTGATGTTTTTTTTCCCAGACCTGTATACAACCGTAATGTCGTATTCTTGGAGCCGGGGACTCCACCTCGCAAGTCGTCCGGATGGGTCCTTTAGGCTTGCCAGCCAGCAAAGGGAATGGTGATCGCTGACTGCACGGAATGGCCTGCCGTAGAGGTATGGTCGGAACTTGCTGATAGCCCATATGACAGCCAAACATTCCTTTTCCGTCGCAGAGTAGTTTGTTTCAGCTTTCGAGAGGGTGCGGCTAGCATACGCTATGACTTTCTCTTCCCCGTTTTGCCATTGAACTATAACGGCGCCGAGACCAAGATTGCTTGCGTCGGTATGGACTTCTGTGTCCGCCGTCTCGTCGAAGTGGGCGAGGATCGGTGGAGCTTGCAATCGTTCCTTTAATTCATCGAAGGCAACCTCTTGCTCTCCATGCCGCATGAAGGGTGCGTCTTCTTTAGTAAGTCTCGTTAGAGGTTCGGCAATTTTGGAGAAGTTTTCTACAAATCGCCTGTAATAAGCGCATAGTCCAAAAAATCGCCGGATTGCCTTCTTGTCTGTCGGCTTCCGAAATCGCGCAACGGCAACAGTCTTGTCGGAATCCGGGCCAACACTTTGTGCGCTGATTACGTGACCCAGAAAACGAAGTTCTTGGAATCCAAACTGACATTTTTTAGGTGTAATGGTGAGGCCTGCGGAGCGGATAGCTAGGAGCACTAAACGCAGCCTCTGGACATGCTGGTCGAATGCTGCAGAAAATACCACCATGTGGTCTAGGTAAACTAAGCACGACTGCCATTTGAGACCCGAGAGGACACTGTCCATCATGCGCTGGAATGTCGCCGGTGCACAAGAGAGGCTAAACGGAAGTGCTTTGAACTCGTATAGGCCGTCTGGGGTAACGAAAGCAGTTTTTTCGCGGTCTCTTTCGTCCACGTCAATTCGGCAATACCCACTCTTGAGGTTTAATGAAGAGAAAAATTTTGCATGTCGTAGCCGATCCAAGGTGTCATGATGCGTGGCAGGGGGCACACATCACGCTTGGTCACGCTGTTGAATTTCCGGTAATCAACACAGAATCTCAGTGTATTGTCCTTTTTGCTCACAAGAACTACGGGTGACGCCCACGGGCTGTTTGATGGCTGAATGACATCGTCCTTAAGCATCTCTTGCACCTGACTCTTTATGATCTCTAGTTCAACCGGTGATACTCGGTACGGGTGTTGGTACACTGGTCTGGTGGCTTCGTCTCGTATTATACGGTGTTTAACAACCGGTGTGCGCCGTACCTTTGACGAAGTGGAGAAACATTCTGCGAAGTCGTTTATGAGCTCTTCCATCCATTTTTTCTGGGTTGGCGACAGACTTGGGCTGATTGCAACTGACATTATGGCGCCATGCGTAGTTTGTGCAGCAGGCGGTGTAGGCGCTAAGCTACATACATCTGTGACTGCAGTAACGCTGTGTAGAAAGGCGATGGCTGTGTTCTTTGCGACATGCTGAAATTCACTTCCGAAATTCGTCAGCAAAACATCAGTACACCCATCGCGTAACTGAACAATCCCCCGTGCAATACAAATACCTTTCTTCAACAGTAGCTCGATGTTGGCATCCGTTGTACCTTCCGAGTCATCGAATGCTTCACTTCTTACGCGAACCAGCATGCTGCATCGTGGTGGCACGGTTACGTCATCGTCAGTAATCCCCAAGGCAACGTGCTCTGGCTCCTCTGACGTTTGCATATCTATAGCCTGCTTCGTAGAAAAGGACATACCAGAATTCTGCAGGTTGATTATGGCACCGTTTGCAAGTAGAAAGTCTATCCCCAGTATTACATCCTTCGAACATTCCGGTAACACAACAAAGTTGGCGACGTAAGCAAAACCTCGAATTCCAATTCTCGCTGTAATGAGGGGTGTAATGAGGTGCCCACCATCTGTACGCATCTGGGGTCCAGTCCACGGCATCAAAACTTTTTCAGTTCCTTTTCGAGTGCATATCTTACGAAGGAATAATCAGCACCTGCGTCCATTAAGGCATTCAGCTCGCGACCGTCTATGGTAATGCGCAAGTCTGAAGAAATGCTCTGTTTACTTATCTTATTCACCTGTTTCTGTTCGTCGCTGCTGCTCGGTAAACTTGACGGAGGATCTTGACTTTTTCCAACGACAGCGGCCTCGCCTCCACAGGTCGCTCGCTTTAGTTTTCCTGACGTGGGCTCAGTGAACGACGTCTTGGTGAACTCGAGGACGGCCGTGGGCTAGGTGATCGGAAGCGTGTAGATGCTGGTGATCGCGGCTGGTGTTGGCATCTAGCCGCCGGGTCCTGTTGTCTGGATAAGTAGTCCTGAATTTCCATGGGTCTTTCACCATTACGAGGGCAAGGTGCATTCATCGTAAAGCCGCGACGACCTGATCTGCGATATGGGCACATTCTCTAAAGGTGTCCAGCTTCTCCGCAGTGGAAACAGAGTGGCGTCCGGTCGGGTGCACGCCACACGTAGCTTTTACGTGGCCTCAGCTCTGCTAGAAGGGGTTCACTGCGCGGAGTCCATTGGTGGCTACTGGGAGCTGCGAATGGAGCATTATGCACGGATGGCTGGCATAACACATCAGCGTACGTCGGCACGCGACGTACCGGTGGCGCTTGTTCGAGATGCACAGGCGGTGCCTCAAATCCTGGCTTCATAATGGCATGCCGAACTTCATCGCGAATGACGACGGCGAGAGTTGAAACTGTCGGCGTGGCTTGGGGTGGCTGCAGCTTTCGAAGCTCTTCCTTTACGATGGAACGCACCAGTTCTATTAGCGCTTCGGTGTTGCTGCCTGGGCTTGCTGACAGGAGGTAGAGCACTGCACGGGCCGATTTTTTCAGCCCGGGCCCGGCCCGGGCCCGTTTTTACGTTGGGCTGCCCGCCCGAGCCCGATCAAAACCTTTATGGCGAGACCCGGGCCCGGCCCGGGCCCGGAAATAATCTACGTTATCCGCCCGGCCCGGCCCGCCACTCCTTTACCTTAGGCCCGAGCCCGGCCCGAGCCCGACTCGAAACCGGCCCGAACCCAGCCCGAGAGAAAAATAATGTTTTTCAGAGTTGAGACGCCCGAGAATAACTCGCTGCACGTTACATGCACACCACCAGAAAGCCCGAGCCCGGCCCGGGCCCGGGTCAAAAAGCCCACGCCGTGCCCGAGCCCGGCCCGAGCCCGTGAAAAAACTGTTCTACCCGGCCCGGCCCACGGGCCGGGCCGCGCCCGGGCTTTCGGGTAAGCCCGAGTCCGTGCAGTGCTCTAACAGGAGGTCGGCTGGTGCACTGCTGACATCACGATTGTAGTGATGGGCACGCTGCTGCAGCGCCTTTTCTATGGTCGTCGCCTTGGTGCGAAACTCAGCAACGCTGCGTGGTGGGTTGGTGGGTTGCGAATGAGTCCTGCAAACAGCTCTTGCTTAACGCCGCGCATCAGATGGCGTAGTTTCTTATCTTCGGTCATGTTTGGATCAACGCGCTTGAAGAGGCGGGACATGTCCTCGATGTACATGCCGACACTTTCGTTAGTGCGCTGGTTTCTGGCTTGTAGAGCGTTCGCTGCCTTCTCTCGCCGATCGGTGCTGGCATACGTGGCAAGCAACTGTCGCCGAAATTCTTGCCATGAAGATAATGCTGCTTCATGGTGCACGTACCATGTCCTCGCTGACTCTTCTAACGCGAAGTACACGTTGCGAAGCTTCAGTGCCTCGTCCCCTTCATTGAAATGTGCGACTCGCTCGAAATGTTATAACCAATCTTCCACATCTTCAAACGCATCGCCATGGAAGTACTCAGGCGTACGTGGTGAATACACGATGAGCGGCGACGATGCCACCGAGCTGGTCATGGTTGTGCCGTCGCTGGTAACTGTTGCCTGCTCCACGGCAGCAACAAGAAGCGGTCCGAACTCGGGCGGTTCTCCTCGGAGGCGGCGGCTTGTGCGCTGGTGTATTGGAGTCAGCTCTCCGGGTTCCAATCACTGAGGGTCAGGACTCCGCTCTCTTGCGCACTAAGGACTTCCAATCATACGCAGCACCTCCACCAGAAATGTAGCACTCTTCAATGAAGCACACTAAACAAACTGGTTTATTGTGGGCGAACTTGTTCCCGGAAACCTAACATTAAAACACATTCAGTTAGCAGGATCCCGTTCCACAGTCGACCACGTCCGAAGATTGAGCACACGCGTAGCCGCGTGCACGAGAGACACGTGCTGTCTCGCCATGCGCGAGGCGTTGCTGGCGCTCTTCTAACGGCGGTGCGATGAGACGCCTGGAAGGATACTTCACGTGGAGAGATCTCTGCGGCAATATTTCCTACATAAATGTAATGCCGTTACCAAATGTATGACCGCTCAACTCAGCAGTTTGTACATTATAAATGGCTGCTTTCAGTTATCCGGTGTCATAACGACCATAATGAAACAATTAAAGGAACGGCATACCTCGCATGCATACATGTAGAGATGTGCAGATTTGTTGCGTTCGTTGAAGATAAGTGTGGTACCACATGGGGCACCCAGTTTTAATTGGTTGCAAACATGGTGAGACTATCAAAAAAGTTTTCCTTGTCTGAATCAATTTAGCAGAATTACAGGCTGCCCTCAAACGGAGCGTTTATATTGAATGACAGCTAGGAACTTGTTAAGCAGGACTTATTAACACCTGTGCGTTAATTCTCTCAGCAACTGCGCCGCTGCGCAACAGCCACGACTCCCCGGCAGAACAATCATTCGGAATAACAGTCCTCACTTGCATTGGTCACTCACCTCATATATATATATATATATATATATATATATATATATATATATATATATATATATATATATTGTAAGCACATTTAACGTACTTCATCGGTCTCATTTGTATAAAGCCATCATAATCCCTGTTCTTCTTCTTGTGGGAGCCTGGGCCGTGCCTGCGGAATAAACGGGTCTGCCAGTGCTGCCTGTCCCGGTCGTCTTCCGTCTTTAAAAGTTGGGGAAGTGCGTCAAGATCCCGACGTCCTCCTGCGTTCCTGCCCTGCCTGGAGCTACGTTCCGGTCGCCGCCTCCGCCCACCCACCCCTACAGCTATGGCCACCGCTGCGTCGGCCGCTGGCACTATCGCTACCCCTAACGCTTCCATTCCCACGACATCGGCTTCACTGACATCGTGCACCATTACCAGCCCTCAACGTGATCCACCAGTCTTTGCGGGTCTCCGCGGGGATGACCTCGACGGCTGGCTCGACAATTACAACCGCGTGAGTTCGGCCAATGTGTGGACTGACCGACAGAAGTTGACTAACGTCGCGTTCTATCTGACCCACGTTGCGAAGACGTGGTATTTTAACCACGAAACTGCTTTCGCCGACTGGTCAGCGTTTACTACCATCTTGCGGCAAATCTTCGCGTCTTCATCTGGCCGTTCAGAAATCGCCAAAAAGATTTACGTGCTCTTATCCGCACTATTATTCGCGAAGAACTTCAGGAGCAGCAACAGAGGCGATCCACTGTTGTTTCCGCCCCATCCCCAACGTTCGAATTGCGCAACCTTGTGAAGCAGGAGTTGGCAGCCATGACGACACCGACAACGTCTGTTGCCCCAGCAGCGTTCCCGATGCCCACATACGCTGAAGTCACCGCAATAACGCCTGCCGCTGTCCCTTCTGGGCCTCCTGATCTCACCTGCAGCCATTTGGCCTCTATGGGCGCCCGAGCACCTGCTGCACCTTCGTATGCTCAGTGGCGTCTACCTCGTCCGGTCTGCTTTTACTGCGGTATACGGGGCCACATATCACGTTACTGCTGTCGCCACCAGCTGGATGTAAGCCGAGGCTATGCCGATTTCGAGCGAGAGGAGTTCCGACGACACGACGCTTACTACCGAGGTCCGTCCGCTTTCACGCAGCGTCGTTCTCCATCTCCTCCAGGGTCTTCACATCTGCCTCAGGGCTCCCGTTCGGCTAGACGACGTTCTCCTTCGCCCTACCGCCGCTCTGCATCACCGCTTCGCCCCATCTCCCGCCTTGCTGACCAACACTCGGGAAACTAAGGATTGCAGTTTTATTGCGATAGCAAATATATGGACACTTCAACAGGATTTCTGCCGTCATCGTCGCCGTCGCCGTGAGGTTCCGTATACATAAAATCTTCGCCGCGCGCCGTATGCCCGAGCGGAAGCGTGCGGGGACGCGCGCTATCACGGAGAGCGAACGCACTCAATCTGCCACGCGCAAGCAAGGAAGCGGGAAGCCAGCGCCGGAGGAAGCGGGGGGTGGGGGGGGGGGGGGGGGGGGCGCACTTCTTCTGAATTCTGATTTCGCCACGCTGTTACTTTTATAATTGCAGGTTATTTCTTCTTCTTTCGTGTTTCTCGTGTGTTGCCCTTTGCTTTGTCTGGCACGACCGGGTCTTGGTGTCTTTCCTTTAACTCTCTCCGTGTCTCTTTTTTTTTCTTTTTTGTGGTATGTCCAACTTAACATGACAGGCGTGTCCGTCAATTGTGCATGTCAAACACGCTTAACAGCAACCTTGCCCTTTGCTTTGTCTGGCACGACCAGGTCTTGGTGTCTTTCCTTTAACTCTCTCTCTCTCTCTCTTTTTGGCATGTTCAACTTAACATGACAGGCGTGTCCGACAAATGTGCATGTCAAACACGCTTAACAGCGACCCATAATGGGGACCGTATCAAGCACTTGTCCACTGCCAATAATGACAAGCACCCGTCGGGAAGAACCCCGTTACCAACAAGGAATCTCCCTGCCATTGGCTCTCTCCCTGGGATTTTTATTTATTTATTTATGCATTTATTTTTGTTGTTGTTGTTGTTGTTGTTGTTGTTGTTGTTGTTGTTGTTGTTGTTGTTTGCTCTCTCTATCTCTCCTTCCTCGCTTTTTTTTGGCGCCTTCTTTCTCTACCTGAAGATATAAAAAGACTGTTGCGAGAATTTCCTGTATCCCTTGAAGAAGGTCGGTCCACCGACCGAAACTGTTGGGTAAATAATAAACCTAAGATAACCGCGAAGTTGTGCTTCTGATTTTCCTAAATACGCTTGGCCCATTGAAAAATCCAGTTACTACTATATATATATATATATATATATATATATATATATATATATATATATATAGATGGTTTTCCCTGCTATGTAAACTATTGCTGCGAATTAGAGTTTTCCGTGCAGTATTCACTAATAAGTGTGTTTGTTACTGCAAACACGTGCGCTTATTCCGGTCGGGAGTTCTCACTTTTTCCATTAGTGCATTTAGAATATTTGTTATTTTTTCCCTTACACATATATCGTGAATATATATGTCGATGTACCCTTTGATTTAATTGCCTAGAAATACACTCGCCATTCTTCGCGCCACGCAGTTAATAAACCTGGTTTATTTCACTCTAATGAGTGGGCACGGTGGAGCGGCAGCCATGCAGTTGCTCATAAACCCGATCTTGCTTTTTGTGCAGTTTATCGCCCGGTTTTGCACGTGGCAACAACCAACGGATCCAGCGATTGTCGGCTGTTCATCGACACTGTTGCTGACGGCCCCGATCTTCAATAATGCGTCCTCATGTGATCAGCCCTGCTTTAACGGTGGCATCCCTTCCACGTTCAGCTGGTCGACAACACTGTTGGCGACTGCAGCGACACGGGAGGATATAAGGACCTTGGAATTCCTATGCCCCTTCAGTGGGCACGGTGGAGCGGCAGCCATGCAGTCGCTCATAAACCCGATCTTGCTTTTTGTGCAGGTTAGTAAACCTCCTTCTCTCTACTGTAAGCGGACTAGCAACGTCTGCCTGCTGCTCCTACCGTGTCCAAGTGTGTTTTATGAGTGTTTGTGTGAATGCGTATTTGTTACAAAGCTCTTACTATGTTGCGGAGACATTGAACTAAACCCTGGCCCTACTAACAAAGAAATACTTGATGCTATCGCTAAACTTTCTGAAAAAGTTGACCACCGTCACGTTGAAGTCATGGAAGTTCTTGATGACCTAAAGACAAAACACGAGGCCTTACTACAAACAGTTGCTGACCTAACAGTAAGATTGTCCGCGGTTGAATCTTTCGTCGAATCATTCGACGGTTCTGCAGTTCTCAGTGATGCACCACGTCTAATTACTGAAGCTGTCAGAATTGAAGGCCAGGCACTCAGTTCCCGACTGGACGATCTCGAAGACAGATCCAGACGAGATAACCTATTGTTCTTTGGAATGCCGGACTGCCCGACTGAAACGTGGGTTGAGTCAGAAGGCCTTGTTCAAGATGTTTTGTCTCGTCATCTTAAACTACAAATTCCTGACTCGGAAGTCTCTCGAGCGCACAGGTTAGGATCCTACACCGATAAAAAGACTCGACCAATTATCATCAAGTTTTCGTCGTCTAAAGTCAGGGATGCAGTCTGGGCACAGAAACATAAGCTCAAAGGCACTGGTGTATCAGCTAGCGAATATTTTTGCAGAGCTACGCGAAACTCAAGGAGGAAACTAACAGAATTTGCAAAGGTAGCAGGGCAGCCGTACTCGCTTCGCATGAATAAACAGATCATGAATAAAAAAAGGTACGTTTACTGCGCAGTAACTGACAGCGTACGCGAAACTGATTTGCCACGATCGGCAGATACGCAAGATAGCGCGGCCACTGCACGTGCCGGCACTTCTAGTGCATCATAGCTGCCTAGATCCCGCGCAAGGAATGCCACTGTTTTCCTTTCCAATGTCCGGAGTATCCCGAATAAGCGCGTTGAATTGTCTTCCGCTATTGATTCATGCTCTGCTGATATTATTGGTCTGACGGAGACCTGGCTGTCTGCAAAAGTTAAAAATGAAGAAATTTTGGACTGTGAAAAGTGCTACAAATTTTACCGATGTGATCGTGATTACCGGTCTGGTGGTGGTGTTCTGTTGGCGGTTGCCGACACGCTTGCTTCTCATGTTATTCCAATTGTATCTTCACTTGAGCTTGTGTGTGTACGCGTGCTCATTGATTCTCGCGAAATAATTTGTTGTGTTTGCTATCGGCCACCAACTGCATCACTCTCCTTTTGCAATGACCTGCACGATGCTGTCAATCAGCTGTTCGTCAGATACCCAAAATCGCCCCTCTTCATACTTGGCGACTTCAATTTTCCAGACATTAGGTGGGAAAGAGCCCCGGTTTCCTTAAAACACAACTCAGCTGAAAGCAAGGAATTCTTAACTTTTTGTCAAGACTTCAACTTAACTCAGCTCGTTCACTTTCCCACTCGTACAACTCCCACTGCCGCTAACATTCTAGACTTAGTGCTTACAACTACACCAGATCTAGCTTCCTGCTTAACTCATTCACCGGGAATTAGCGACCACTGTATAATTCACTTCACCCTACGAGCACGGGTTTCCAACAAGAAAAAAACCAGGGTCATCCAAGACTACAGCAAAGCAGATATTACTGGAATGAATGGGGAACTACAGGCCTTTATTGATAGTTTTTTTGCTGGTTTTGAGCAGCGGTCGGTTGAGGACAACTGGTTGCTTTATAAAAACAAACTCTTGTTCCTAATTGATCGCTTTGTACCTAAAAGAAAAGTTTCATCGAGTCCTCGCTCTCCGTGGTTTCATAACACGTTAAAGCGCATGCGCAACAAAAAGAAGCGGATATTTCGACGGGAAAAGCTAACAGCCAGAACAGACCACTGGTCTTGCTATCAAAAATTTAACCGAGAATTCTGTACTGCGCTTTCAAAAGCAAAGAAGGAATTCTATCATAAAACTCTTCCTTTGCTACTGCTTTCTAACCCCCGCAAATTTTGGAGCATTATTAACGGTTCTGAAGGGACACACATTCAATTATTCCAATCTAATGTTCCAGTAGTTCAAAGCGAGTGCTGCAATGTTCTGAACAATGTGTTTGTTACTCATTTTAATAAGAGCATTCCCACCGTGTTTCCACAAATACCAAAAACCAACTTTTTACCAATGGACCCCGTCGCTATTGATGCAGTTGGTGTCGAAAGGCTTATTCTCAATTTAAAGGTGTCTTCATCCGCCGGCCCAGATTGTATCTCATCAAAAATGATGAAGTGTACATAAGTGTATTCTTCATTGATATTGTCAAAGCTTTTTGAACATTCATTACAGGTGTCTACACTGCCCTTTGACTGGAAGATAGGGAAGGTGGTCCCTGTGCATAAATCTGGTGATGTACATTCCCCCAATAATTACCGTCCCATATCATTAACATCCATCCCAGTCAAAATCTTAGAGCATATAATATACTCGCATCTCATCGAATTCCTTGAGTCCAATTCCTTCTTCAGTATTTATCAGCATGGATTCCGTAAAGCAGTTTCGTGCGAAACGCTATGGCTATGTTTTACCAACGACTTATTTATTAACGCGGATCATGACGTTGATACTGATTGCATATATTTAGATTTTGCCAAAGCATTTGACTCGGTCTCACACGACCTACTTATATTCAAGCTTTATCAACTTAACACAGACCCCAGCGTACTTGCATGGATTAAGGAATTTCTCTCTAACCGTAGCCAGGATGTGACAGCTAATGACTTTTGTTCACCTAATTCCCCCGTAACATCCGGTGTTCCGCAAGGGTCCGTTTTGGGCCCTCTACTTTTCTTGATTTATATTAATGATCTTCCTACTTGCCTTTCTTTCTCAACTGTCCGACTGTTTGCAGATGACTGTGTAATTTACCAGAAAATTACTAACCATGCTGATTATATCAATGTGCAACACGATCTAGATAGGGTGTTTGAATGGTGCAATCAATGGCTCATGACACTTAACCCAACTAAATGTAAAAGCATGCGAGTTTCTCGCCACGCTACTACTCATTGTCCGCGTACTTACTCCCTCAATAATATTCCATTACCATCTGTTGACAGTTACAAATACCTTGGTGTTCACATTTCTGCTAACCTTTCGTGGAATACGCATGTCGAATATGTAGCTAACAACGCGAATCGCATGCTTGGCTATCTGCGCCGAAATTTTTTAGATGCCCCATCGTCCCTGAAGTTAACACTTTACAAAACCCTGGTACGTTCTAAGTTAGAGTACGCATGCGCCATATGGGATCCTACTCAGACCACCCTCATTCAAACTCTTGAAGCTATTCAGAATCGCGCAGCACGTTTCATCTTATCGAATTATTCACGTCATTCCAGTGTCACGTCTATGAAGAAAACTCTAAACTTGCCTGACCTTTCGTTGCGTCGAAAGTCATCTCGCCTTTATCTTTTTCACAAAATCTATTATTATAACAACGATTTAAAGGACATCCTGTTTCATCCACCTCATTATATTTCTTCAAGGACCGATCATCGCTTCAAGGTTGGTCTACCGTCTTGTCGCACAAAATTGTCTAATGACTCTTTTGTTCCTAGGACAAGCGTCGCATGGAACCACCTTCCCTCCACAATCGCAAGCATAACTTATGATCACGAGTTCAAGATCGCTTTACAAAATGCCTTGTATTATTTTTGTTAGTTGCACGTCTTGTCATTTTCTCCCCACTCCTTTCTGTAGTGCCTTCGGGCCCTGAAAGTATTTTCAATAAATAAATAAATAAATAAATAAATAAATAAATAAATAAATAAATAAATAAATAAATAAATAAATAAATAAATAATAATATTGTTTTATTCGATCATTGTCCGTGATCAATATCCACCAACAAGAATCGCGCGTAAAATGACACGATATCAATAATAAAATGTAGCTTCATGTTGCACAGGTACCAGTTACTCTTAGAAGACAGTGGTAAAAACAGCAGTTCGCTTGGTTAAATCTACATTTGGTACCGGCCGTCAAGAGTCATGAGCGCACCAACGCAACTAAAACATAAAAAGTTGTCGCAGTTTCACCTGAAAGGCGAAGCCTCAATTGCGATAGCAAATTTGTAGAGAGCTATACGGAGTAATGATAGTAGCTTTATCAGCTGTATAAACTTGGACATGCAGCAGCACCGGCCACACGCAGAACTTGTCGACGCCGTCGGCGTTTTGCCCGCGTTCGCAAAAAATGCGTGCGGCGGTGGTGACTGTTGCCGGAGCCTCTGATATAAATAGGCAGTTGGTGCCGCAGCTAAATGTCGCCTCCCCCCCCCCCTCCCCCCACGGCCTTTCGCGCGTCGGAAGAAGGCGCGTTTGCTCTACATGTATGGTGATTGTAAAGGAGGAAAGAGACGCCTACTTCTGCAGCCCTTAAGGGAGCACGGCGCAGAACGCGCGTTTGTTCTCCGCCGTGGGTTCACTCCCCGCGAAAGCACGCGTCCCTCGCGGCCTTTCACTCGCTCATACAGCGTT
The DNA here is from genome assembly GCF_013339745.2 of Dermacentor silvarum. Taxonomy (NCBI): domain Eukaryota; kingdom Metazoa; phylum Arthropoda; class Arachnida; order Ixodida; family Ixodidae; genus Dermacentor; species Dermacentor silvarum. Next base: position 134,635,371 of record NC_051158.1, on the reverse strand, counting down.
CGGCGGCGCGCAGCGACGATTTCATCTCCATTGACGTCATACGGAACCTCACGGCGACGGCGAAGGCGACGACGACGCCAGGAATCTGCTTTGGAGTGTCCATATAATTGCTATCGCAATAAAAAATGTACTGCACAGACGTTCTGGGAGAAAAAATGTCACAGTTTCGCCCTAAGGGCGAAGCAATGAATGTGATAGCAACACAGCAATGTCATACGAAGTAAGGTGAGCGGCTTTGGTAGCAATATGAATTGTAGTAAACATGAGCTGATTAAGTAAGCAGGTGTGCTGCGGCGTAAGTAGACCGACATGAAGAGAGACTCGATGACCACGATAAGGCACGTGTGAAACGGTTGTGTTGATGAGAAGCGCTTCCCGTGGGCAGCGCGTGCGAAGGGACACACCTGTAGCGCTGCACTGCCGACCCGGGCAGCATTGCATGTGTAGCGTGCGTTGGAAAATGTGGCCCGACTATTACTAACTGATTGAACAAGCGTGATGTGAGCGCGCACAAACAAACATGAATAGATCACACTGAATGACTGCAGACAACGACTGTCAAAACGCTGGCAGCAAGCGCATACGCCGCAGCAACGGGCGAAGGTACGTGCGGTCTATCGCTTCAACGGAAACTGAGCGGCGAATGCACGGCGCATAAAGGTCAGAGCCGTGTGGAGATAAGCGACGGTGCGAGCGAGCGACCCCCCCACTCCCTCCGGCGCTGGCTTCCCGCTTCCTTGCTTGCGCGTGGGAGATTGAGTGCGTTCGCTCTCCGTGATAGCGCGCGTCCCCGCACGCTTCCGCTCGTGCATACGGCGCGCGGCGAAGATTTTATCTATAGGGAACCTCACGGCGACGGTAGAAATCCGGTTGAAGTGTCCATATAATTGCTATCGCAATAAAACTGGACGTCCGCCAGTGTCCGCGTAGCGAACGCGCGCTCGCTAGCAGACGACGCGCTTGATAACGACAGCATAAGTGAAGACGTCGCGTTGTATAATCCATGCCACAAATATAAATGTTTGGAAAAATGGTGTAAACATAAATTTGCAGTTGAAATAAAGCACTATTTTATGACCGTACTCTGCGCAATCAGCCTCGGCGCCCGCAGCGAAAGTACGTTGAATATGCCGCGGAGCGCGTCTCCGCCCCATTCCAGTTCGCTCGCAGCGCCCTCGCAGAATTTTTCCATACGCGGCGCCTCAGTGGGAGAGCGCCGTTCGGCCCACTCGACCATTGTCTGGTACACTCTAGTTACAAGCAAGGCTGTTTCGGTGGTAAATTCCTGTTTCGTCGGTAAACTTAAAAATGACTTCAAAGTGTACATCACGAGAGGCATAGTTAAATGCTCTAGATACAGTTACTTGCATGAACATTGAAAGACGGTATGTTTAGAATTACTGTATATGTACCACATTGTAGCGAGCTTGGAATGACCCAAATAAAAAGCTACAAACGGCGAAAAATATTCACACGGAGGGGCAAACAAAAATGGCTAGAGTTTATTTGTTAATGTCTTGAGAAAATATATGCAACTAGAAAAAAATAATACTGACACGTATACATGTTTATCTTTCACCGGTGGCCGCTTTCCACCGGCTAACAAATGTTAAACGTTATCGCTCGGCGCAGGACGCGCCTGTATCGGAAGTTTCTAGAACGTTATCGATGCTTCTTTCCGTTGCCTGTTTTCACCGACGCTTATGTTATCTGATTGTATGACCGACGCATATTGTCTAGAACTTTCTGGAAGACACGCGGGCATCAGGGATTAATCAGGAGCCTTCGATGACTCAGGTATAAAAGCCGACGCGTTTCGCCGCTGATCAGATTTTCGACGATCGCCGACTGTTCGCCGCTATCGTTGTGCTTTGAGTGTAGCTTGCTTTTGTGGGCACAGGTTCGCCCAATAAACAACCAGTTTTGTCATACACAGTTTTACGACTGTTTACTTCAGCGTCACTACTACGTGACGTCTGGTGGAGGTGCTAGTGCGTTCATGCAGCGAACGCCCCCGCAAAGCCGCGATCCAAGCCCAAAACTGGAGGACAACGCCAACGTCGCCAAGGACCATCGAGCAAGCCGTAGGCAGCAAGGACTTCTCCCGCAATACGGACTTCTTCCCGAGAAGACCACAGCGATCAAGGCCAAGTCAACAACCCCAATGGCAGCCCCAGCGTCCCCCATCCTGCTCCAACAACCTCGGGAACCACCGACCTTCCGTGGATCATCGGCTGAAGACCCTGAAACCTGGCTGGGGACATACGAGCGGACCGCGACGTTCAACAAATGGAGCGACGACGACAAGCTGCGCCATGTCTATTTTTCGTTGGATGACGCTGCTCGGACCTGGTTTGAGAACAGAGAGACCACCCTGGTAACGTGGGACCTTTTTCGTGAGAACTTCGTGAGGACCTTCACGAGTGTCGTACGAAAGGAAAGGGCAGAGGTTCTCTTAGAAACCAGAGTGCAATTGCCGAACGAGAGCATCGCGATCTTCACTGAGGAGATGACTCGCCTCTTCCGCCACGCCGACCCCGACATGTCTGAAGATAAGAAAGTAGGGTTCTTAATGCGGGGTGTCAAAGAGCAAATATTCGCCGGATTGATGCGCAACCCGCCCAAGACTGTCGCCGAATTTCTTTCCGAGGCCACAACGATCGAGAAGACGCTTGAAATGCGCTCCAGGCAATACAACCGCCGTGTCCTGACCAACTACGCCGATGCTCAAGCACTAAGCGCCGACGACCTGCGCGAGACCATCAGAGCAGTCGTTCGCGAGGAGCTGCAGAAGCTCTTTCCCGGCTCGCAGCCTCAAGTGGCATATATATCGCCGATGTCGTCAAAGAAGAAGTTCAGCGCTCACTTGGAGTTCCCGATGTGTAGCCGCAATCGCCGCTACCCCAGCCGGAAGCGCTGACCTACGCCGCCGTTGCCCGTCGTCAAGGCTCCCCTTCACGCTCGCGCCAGGGCCCCGTAACGCCGCAGTTCCGTCGTCCACCGCCGCCACCGCCGCCGCCAGCACGCCCGCCCGTCGCCCAGCGTAGCTACCCAAGAAAGACGGACATTTGGCGCGCCCCCGACCACCGCCCGCTCTGCTATCACTGCGGTCACGTCTACCGCCGATGCCCATACCGCGAGATGGGCCTACGAGGGTTCGCCGTCAACGCGCCACGTCCGCAGCTTGGCGAGTGGCCACGTGACATCGCCGACTACATCGCCGGAACGCAGTGGAGATCCCGACGTCCTTCGCGTTCGCCATCGCCAGGACGCTACCTGTCGCCGCAGCACCGACCATACACTGGCCCATCCCGGTGCCGGTCAGTGAGCCCCTATCCGGGAAACTAAAGGCAGCAACCGATGGAGGTGCGGTTGCGACCGACGCATTGCCGAAGATCCTCCGCCGACGACGAAAAAGCTTCACGAATCATCACGACGAGGTATCAGCACGCCGCCTGGAAAGAGCCTTGAAAACAACACTTCGCCGCCGCAAGACCGGCCGACGCGACGTAGCAGCAGCGGAGAAAGCCGATGCAGCCGTGATCCGACGCCACGACTTAACCGTAACGCTAGACGACGTTCTACAGACTTAGACGTGCTAATCGATGGTCATAGCGTCATCGCTCTCGTCGACACTGGAGCCGACTATTCCGTTTTCAGTGGCCCGTTCGCCGCCAAGTTGAGGAAGGTGAAAACGGCCTGGCAAGGACCCAATATCCGGGCAGCGGGAGGCCACCTAATATCGCCGGCTGGAATCTGCACAGCGCGAGTCACGGTAAACAACCACACTTACCCGGCGAGCTTCGTAATCCTGCAGCATTGCTCCAGGGATGTCATCCTAGGCATGGACTTTCTAAATGAACACGGTGCAGTCATCGACTTAAGGTCCAAGTCGATAACGCTTTCAACGCACAACGCGATACCACCGGCTACAAGCATACGTTACCATGCCTTGAATGTGCTTGAAGAACAAGTCACCGTTCCGGCTCGCTCCAGCGTAATGATTTCCGTCGGTACCGAAGTGCCTGCAGACATGGATGGCGTCATCGAAGGTGATCGTCACTTACTGCTCGACTGTGAAATTTGCGTCGCTAGAGGCATAGCTGAGCTACGTGCAGGGAAAGCAAGAGTGATGCTCACGAACTTCAGCCCCGAATACAAACACATTAACAAAGGCACCACGGTCGTCTACATCGACGAAATAGTACAAGCCAGCAGTGATTTCGCCTTCACGAATTCCAGCGCACCTGCAACGACGACTATAAGACCAGAACCAACTTTCGACGTCAATCAGAACCTTCCCAGGCATAAGAAAGAACAACTAAAAGCTCTGCTCCTGCAATACAAGGACTGCTTCTCGTCGTCGTCAAAAGTTCGACAAACCCCTGTCGCCAAGCACCGCATCATAACCGACGAAAATGTCCGCCGACTCCGTCAGAGCCCGTACCGAGTTTCGGCGCGCGAACGTGAGGCCATAAGGCAACAAGTCGACGAAATGCTACGCGACGACATCATCCAGCCGTCCAAGAGTCCGTGGGCGTTCCCCGTGGTTTTAGTGAAGAAGAAGGATGGAACCCTACGTTTCTGCGTCGATTATCATCGCCTCAACAAGATCACGAAGAAGGACGTATACCCCCTCCCACGGATTGACGACGCCTTGGATCGACTCTACAACGCAAAGTATTTTTCGTCGATGAACCTCAAAACCAGCTACTGGCAAATCGAAGTCGACGAGAGGGACCGGGAGAAGACTGCCTTTATAACACCAGATGGACTGTTCGAGTTCAAGGTCATGCCGTTTGGTCTTTGCTCGGCACCTGCGACTTTCCAACGCGTCATGGATACAGTACTGGCAGGCTTGAAGTGGCAGACTTGCCTCGTCTATTTGGACGACGTTGTTGTGTTTGCCTTAAGCTTCGAAGAACACCTGCGACGCCTTGAAACAGTTCTTCAAGCAATCAAAACCTCCGGACTCACGTTAAAGCCAGAAAAATGCCGCTTCGCATATGAGGAGCTCTTGTTTTTGGGCCACGTCATGAACAAGTCTGGAGTGCGCCCCGACCCTCAGAAAACTACGGCCATCTCCAACTTTCCTCCGCCCGCTGACAAGAAGGCAGTGCGTAGATTTCTTGAACTGTGCGCCTATTACAGGCGCTTCGTCAATGATTTTTCACGGATCGCTGAGCCACTGACGTATCTCACGAAGGCCGACGTCGAGTTCAAGTGGGAGACGCTGCAAGTCGACGCATTTGAAGAACTGAAGCGACGCCTGCAATCGCCGCCAATACTTGCGCATTTCGACAAAAACGCCGGTACCGAAGTCCACACCGACGCAAGCAGCGTAGGACTCGGCGCCGTTCTTGTGCAGAGGACTGACGGACTAGAAAGGGTTGTAAGTTACGCTAGCCGGTCGCTATCGAAGGCGGAAGCAAATTATTCCACAACAGAAAAGGATTGCCTCGCCATCATCTGGGCTACATCAAAGTTTCGCCCCTACCTCTATGGCAGGCCCTTTAAAGTTGTGAGCGACCACCACGCCTTGTGTTGGCTAGCTAACTTGAAGGATCCTTCAGGTCGCCTCGCACGATAGAGTCTGAGACTTCAAGCATTCGACATCACCGTCGTTTACAAGTCCGGGCGAAAGCACTCTGACGCAGACTGCTTGTCTCGCGCCCCTGGCGAACCGCCGCTACAGGACGACCAGGATGACGACACTTTCTTGGGACCAATCAGTGCCGACGAATTCGCCGAACAACAGCGAGCCGACCCGGAACTAAGTAGCCTTGTAGACTACCTGGAAGGCAAGACCGTCATTGTGCCGAAGGTGTTCAGGCGAGGATTGGCGTCGTTTTTCTTGCAAAACGACATTCTTCTAAAGAAGAACTTCTCGCCTCTCCGAACGAACTACCTCCTCATGGTACCCTCAGCATTGCGTCCAGAGGTTCTGCAAGCTCTCCATGACGACCCAACGGCTGGACACCTCGGTTTTTCCCGCACGTTCGCGAGGATACAAGAAAAATACTACTGGCCTCGCCTCTCTGCCGACGTCGCCCATTACGTAAGGACATGCCGCGACTGTCAGCGACGCAAAACACCGCCGACAAGGCCAGCCGGACTTCTACAGCTGATCGAGCCACCTCGCCGACCGTTTCATCAGATCGGGATGGTCGCAGATGGTCGCAAAAAAAAAAAAAAACACCGCATATCCACGGGGTGAATGATGATGAGTGGGCGAAGCTCCGGAGGGAATCATCGGTAAACCGTGAATCTTCCGTGTAATTCGCCCAGTCTCGCCGCACTAAATCGAACGATTGACTTCCACCAATGACACGCGCCATATGTGACGTCATTTCTATTTTATAACAGCGCCCTTCATTATAATTGCACCATCTCCCGCTTAAAGGGACGCTAGCACAAACGCGTTAGAAACATGCAGTACTCTCTAGTAAGGGGGAGAGGCCACAGCGTCTTACGCAGCCGTTTACACATGCCGGAACGTGCACCGCGTTTGCCGACGCCATCACATGACTGCTGAGAGAGTATAACCCCCGTATTCATAAATGCTCCTCGACTTGAACTTGACTTGCCACTGCCTTCAACACGTTTCGAACGCGCTGGCCAAGGCGGTGGCAAGTCAAGTTCAAGTCGAGGAGCATTTATGAATACGGGGGTTATACTCTCTCAGCAGTCATGTGATGGCGTCGGCATCAGGGGGTAAGGCGGAGAGGCCACAGCGTCTTACACCAGCTTCTTACACGGGCCGTAACACGCTAGCACAAACGCGTTAGAAACACGCAGTCTTTCGTTAATGTTGGGTATTTATTGTCATCGTGGTGCGTGTGTCTATGTGCGCTTCGTGGCGTAGTGGCTAGCGCCGCGCGTTCGGAAGCGAGGGGTCCCTGGTTCGATTCCGCGCTACGGACACAACTTTCGGAATTTTTTTTAAAAGTAGACGTGGCTACCTACTACTACGACGACGACGACGACTACTACTACTACATACTACAGAGGAGGGACAGACCCGCACCCTAAGGAGCTTCGCCCCTAAAAGTCGCAGTTTCGCCCGAAAGGCGAAGCATCAATTGCGATAGCATGCAAATTAGTAGAGAGATATATGGAGTAGGGATAGTAGTTTTATCGGCTGCATAAACTGGGACACATTCGCTTACTAACTGGATTAACAAACGTGGTGTCAGCGTGCACAAGCAAACATGAATAGATCCCACTAGATGACGGCAGAAAACCACTGTCAAAACGCTGGCGTGAACAAGCGCCGCCGCCGCAGCGAGCGAAGGTTTGTGAGGTCTATCGCTTCAACGAAAACTGAGCGGCGAAAGCACAGCGCATACAAAGGTCAGAGCCGTCTGGCGATCACTTTAAAGATACGGTGCGCGCGACCGCTTGCACCGGCCCAAAGTACGGAGTTGTTAGAAGAGTAGAAGTCGACCCCCCCTCCCTCCCGCGCTGCCTTTCCGCTTTCTTCCTTTCGCGTGGGAGATTGCGTCGCCAGTTCACCTTGAGCCCGGTTGCAAGATACGCATTTCGTGCAGCAGCGCAGCGTCGCCCCCCCCCTCCCTGCCTCCCTCCCTCCCATACCCCCACGGCCTTTCGCGCGACGGAGGAAGTCGCGCGCCGTGCGCTCGCTCTCCGTGAAAGCGCCCGTCCCCCGCGCGCTTTCACTCACACATGCAGCACGCGGCGACGATTTTATCGGCCTTGGACTTTATACGGAACCTCACGGCGGCGACGGTGACGCCGACGGTAGAAATCGGCTTGAAGTATTCATATACGTATAATTGCTATATCGCAATAATATACGAGTGCACTCGCACCTATGCCATTTATTGCTGACCAAAACGAGCGACTTCAGCGATACGGCATTAGCAGAAGTGGAATTCAGGTCAAGACCACCGTTAGACTTTCTACTTCTTGCTATGATAACGAAATGTACTGCGGCTTCTTGGCAAGCTGCGGAAATAGCAATGAAGGTTATTATGTGGCTCTCTCGAATTGAGAAAACCTTTCTGTAGAACTTGGCGCATTGTGCAATGGCTTCGGTAACCTCCACAGCAGTTGAACTCACTCAGGACTGCGGCCCTACGCGAAGGCCAGTGTAGAGTGGAGGTCACCGAAGGTTTCTGTAAATTAGTCCTTTGTGCCTCCCCCAGACCATCATCACATTCACAGTTGGCCTTTCCATCCCTTAGTGACGACGATTTTAATGCACCATTCACCAAACATAGCCTTGACGCAGCAATATCTCCATTTCGCCTTTTCCATCTCCCTACAGGAAAGAACAGCATTACGTACCCACAACTTCTCATCTCGTTACCGAAGCTCTGTTGCTCTACAATTCCAAGTCAAACTCGGTGACTGCGCCCGACAATTCGAAGAGCAGTCGTCTCTTGGCTCTGCTGAAATCTGTCAAATGGCTATACAATTTTCCGTCGTATCGAACGACAACATTGAAAAGTTGGGTTGATCGAGTTATAGAACGAAATAGCATTCAATTGAATGACTACTCTAGATAAATCGTGGCTTTTCTCATTTTATCAACGGATTTCGAAGTAGCCCGTCATCTGTCGACGGTGTGATCGACATAGCCTCCTCAGTCCACCATGAGAAAAGACACGGCGTTCTGGCATGTATGCTTGGTTCTGCAGCTACCTCAGTGGCCGTGTCCACAGCGGACAGACACTTTCAGACTTGTCGTTTGCCGAGGTGTTCCGCAAAGTAGGTAGAGTCCAAGGTCCGATATTGTTCAATGCTACACTGCTTTGCTGGGCATACGAGTTGCCTTGCATTATCTCAAGTGTCTTGTCTTAGTCTCATCACCTTTAGGAGCACCAACGCTGATTGGGGGTCACGCGTCCACAAATGCGTGCAAAGCTTGAACGTGCGGATACAGTCAGGTCGAAACTTTTGCGTCGTGAAGGCCTACAACTCTCAACAGCGAGGTGTTATTTACGTGCAGTCAGGCAGAACTCAACGTTAAAATAATGTTCGTCAATGTCCACAGAACAAGGCTCTCTCTAGTTAACCAACACGAATTTCTCGGTGTTAAATCAACCGCGGACTTTCTTGACATGTCTCTGCACTCAAGACTGGGGGAAAAGAAAGCTTCGCTTTAAAAGGATTCCGTCACAGCAGCTTTTATCGCATCAAAAATATTTGTTCAAGTCATTTAGCCTTAATCCCTTCGAATGAGTGGAAACTGATGATTATGTCCCCACAGGAAGCGGGGGAGTACGTCCTTACAAAACATCCTTAGGATCTTTACCTTAAAAACAAAAACATTTTTTGAAAACAATGCGTGGCTTTAGGGCCAACACTGTACTTTTTCAACTTTTGCATAAAGATTTTTCTACAATACAAGCATGTTAGAAACCATTTGTACCACTGTACACTCTAAACACTAGGGAGAGTACTCTTCAAGGCATTGTTTTACTGTCCCAAAATGTCGCGTAGAGTGAAATGCATTAGTCATTGTCCGCAACGTGAAATGCTCTTTATACTCTGCCCTTCTGAGAGAGAGAATGACCGTTCTACTCTTGTAGTCGTACTGTGTGTGACACCTTCCCTGTTGTCGTTATAGTTTAAATAGACAGACAAACGTTATTACCAATTGTAAAATCCCACTGACTATGCAATGAAGCTCCAATGTCTCTATACCTGAATAATTAAATTCGCTAGTGTGACAAAGAAAAATTAGTTAATATCCGCAGAAAGGGCAGCATGGTTTCGAATGGGATGCATGGTGCCATTTGGCATCACCAAAATTCATTGTGATTGTCATGCATGATTGTCATACAACAGTAATGGCATAAACCAACACGATGCACCATAAATATGCAAATCGTTGAGCGCAGTGCTGTGGACTTAGACGATGAAGTGACCATGCTACCAAAACAAACTGCGTTGAGCATTTAAGACAATACAAAGAGAATATGAGAAAGGCATTCTTTGTTCTGTGATAAATGTCAGTAGAGGATCAGGCTTTTTGCTTGTCGAAGAAAACAAAATTGCACAATGTACAACCTAAGAACTGAATTGCCAGTGCACACCCATCTTTTGACCACAGTTATGATGTGGCTTTGGACACTGTATATGTCCGCCCAGTCACAAATATATCTGTTTTAAGGGGGCGACAAGATTCCTTCACCATATTTTTTTCTTTAGTGTACTTTTACCACTTAAGTTAGAAGAAAGCTGTAGTTTTAGGTAGTTGGTTCATTTCGTAAGTATAGGCACAGCCGCATGCAAAATTCATGGGCATGGAAGGGATATGTAAAACAGGATGATGGCCTTCCCGATTTATTATTCACTTCTTTGTCTTTGTGCACTTCCCTGCCTGTGCTTATGCTTCAGTAGCCTTGGATCCAATGAATTCGTCACATCCAACTTTGTTTCGCGTCTGAAGCCATGCCACACTTCAGTTATAATTCCTTTTTAACTGGTCACAATAAATGACCATCTAACTATACCGGCGGCTCTTGAGAAGTACCGCGTTCATACCATAATATGGAGCAAAAAGCTGCCAAATAAGGCAAGGAATGTGACGTGTAATGTTTTAATGCTAATGCTTCATGCTATTTTATACTCATTTTGCCATACACAAGCTAATATCGCAAATTTAATTTTAGTTATTTGTGCGGTCTAGGTATAAGATTACAGAGTAGAGTGGGTCAACGATCAAAAGAATTATATTACTGACGACAGCAGAATACTAAAAGTAGGTTGAAGTGAATAGTACCATTAGCAGGGACGGAGAAAGACACAACAGGAACATGGCACTGGCTACCAACTGAGGAGTTTATTTGCGTTGCTGTCCACTTTTGTAGTAGACATGCTACTTCATGGTGAACGTTTGTTGTCAGACAGAAAGAAGCAACACACAAGATAATGTGAATAATACATTGAAACAAGCAAGAAACCACTTCTTCATACAGCTGTCTTCATTTCAGCAGAACCATTTGTACATCAATGAGGGCAACGTATAGCTGTATGTTCCAACTTGATTCTTCTTCATGAAGAATGCTCCCACAATTTCTCCTGTCCCCAGGTCACGATGCTAGTACAGCACCTGCACCTTCTTGATCTGTGGCTGACATATACAGGCCCTGCAGTGCTAACTGCAAGCACATCGCTGCCTGGATATTGTGCTGTTGTTTGCTAAGGCACTTACTAAAACGCCTCCCAGTCTGCCTGATGTAGATACACCTGCAGGAGAAAGGGATCTCATAGATGCTGGAACATCTGCATGTAACAAACATGGTGGCAATCACCGTAATGCAATGTTTTTGAAGTGCCTTCAATCTGAATGTCCCTCTCAATTTCTGCAAAGTGTGACCCGTGGTCTTTCTGTACCTTGCACGACATTGTCAAAAAAAATAGGAGAAGCAATGAAGATACGGCACCACTGTCTTCCTTTTACGTGTAGTAACCCTAGAGCTGGACTGAGTACTCATATGTAACACTTTCAACTTTTATACTTAAACTTCTACTTTAACAGCATCTCCAAACTTTCACCTGTAAATAAGAAGACTTGCGCGAAGTCTATGACCACACGCGATGAACTGTATGACTCAGGAAGAAGAAGAAAACCTAGAAGGAACTCCTGAAGCACTGCTCAGCACGCACTAAACTAGTGAAAAGTAAAATTGCCAAGCCAAGAATAGCTGCATCCTTGACAAGATGCCATGTCCACCTGATTGAATTTAGTGACGTGCAGCAGATCACGAAACCTAAGAAATCCAGACATCCAGAGTAGCGAATAAGTACAAGTTTGGAGATGCTGTTAAACATTTCAAAGTGGTATGTGCCAGTACCCATCCCAACACTATGGTTTCCATGCGTAAAAAGAAGGCAGTGGTGTAGTACATTCATGGCCTCTAATTATTGCCAGATAGTCGTGGCAAAGTACCGAAGGGAGTTAATGTTCTTAGCAAGAACAAATTTCATTCTTAGCAAGAAGGAGAACATTGCCCAACGAGGCAGGCCATCATGTTGTTTTACATGCACATGCGACTTTGTCAGCTAGATTCCTTTCTCCTGTAGGTGTATCTACATTGGGCAGACCAGAAGGTATTTTAACAAGTGCCGCAATGAAGACTCATGCATTATTAGGGCAGCAATACACTTGCATTCGGCAGTGCACGGATGTAGCTGGAAATGTTGCGTGCGCACTACCCGCATCGTGACCAAGTAGCGCACGAAATTATGGAAGCGTTCATCAGAAAAAAAAACAAAGCAGGCAGCCTCTGTTGTCCTCATTGATACCAAAATGACGCTGCTAAAATGAAGACAAATGTGTGAACTGGTGTTCTTTGCTGGTGGGACTTTTTCCTTTCATTTGTTTGCTTGCATTACTCCTTTGTGTTTGGCTACGAACATGTGCCATGGAGTAGAATGTCAGCTATAAAAAGTGTCAGCACCAGAAATATGTTTGCCTGTTGATAATCGCCACTGTGTTCCTCGCATTGCTGTCTTTCTAAATCGTTCATTTTTGTGCTGTTATGCAAATAAGCATCAAACATTTAAGTATAAGGGAGAGCTTCATATTTAGATAACATTCAGAAGAACAAGAGAATGTGAAATTAATGCTACTTCATTAGTCTATTACATACCAACGGCAGAATGAAGCAGCGAAACATCTTCAATTGTGGCAAAAGTTCACAGAAGGTAGTTCGAATCATGGCATATGCGTGAAAGTAATGCAATAGAAAAGATTATTCAATAATCCCCACTTCCCAGAACAGATCATGAGAATACGTGTTTGTGCGAAATAAACAAATTATCACGTAATGTCTTATGAGAAAAAAATTATACAACAGACAACAAGTATACCACAGTAGTTGTACAATGCGGCAGCACGCTGCGTCAGTAGCTGTCTACGAAAGATAGTGCGTGAGAAAGCGCGATGGCACAATCCCTACAGTGCCAGCAAATTACTTTCGTGAGGGCTCCAGCAGTGAAGTTGAGCTTTCTGCCAAAATATTATCAGCTTTGGACCCAACCTACTAGGAGCTATGATATGCATCTGTACCGCCTTGACACCGGGTAGAGATATTGCTGCACAACCACGGCAAGATGCGCGCTTAGAAAAAAGGGGGCGCAGCCCATATATGAATAACTGTAAAATATTTAAAACCAAAAGTAGACGTGATGCTTTACATGAAAATATATGACACATTTCTAAATATACAGTATTCTCAGTCAGGAGCATCCATACGTTACATAGGACGTTACCAAATGAGCTGCTGTCTTATAATATGGCATGAAAAAACGTTTCTTGCGCAATTTACTTTAACAGCCTCGTGTTTAGCAGCTAATCTGGTAACCTCTGGAGGACGAGTTTTGTGCTTGAAATGCATTTTATGACCAGTAATGTGGTGCATCTTTCTCTTCAATCGTAGTGCCAATTCTTTGCGAGTTCGTGCACGATTGATCTTTGTTTTATTTTCCATTGTCTACTTTTATTTTGTTAATGTTGCCAATTGAAAACAAAGAATATTTCTGACAGCATTAGCGATGAATTTTGGAGAATATGTTTAAGTATTATTGCTATGTGTTGTAAAGTTCATGAAAATCTTTGTAATCGAATGTCATGTGTGTATCAATATGTTTTTCAAAATTTTACTGTTTCTCTTGTGACTGTTTGATCAATAAAAACGTTGACCTTTTAAGAAAAAGATGTGTTATTCAGCGACTAAAGATCAAATCCAGGAGCTGCTTATGAAGGTATCCAATATACCCGACAAGTAAATGTTGTGAATCGCTTCTAACGTGACCGTGGCACTACATCGCGAGTGCTTTCACGCTTTTGGGCGGAGCACCAGCACACTTTTCTGTAAGAGAACAATCACTCTGTTAGGAGTACAAGCACTCTGTTTGGGAGAGTAGAAACACTCCGTTTGGGAGAATACTGATACTATTGTGGGGTGGAGTATTCATACTCTGCGGAAGAGTTCTGGCACTCTGCTGAATAGTAATAATACTCTGTAAGGGGGTTTTCTTATATACTCACTCGGAGATGGAGGTGTTTTACTCTGGAAAGGAGAGTTAATTATGGGACAAACAGATACTCCCTGAAAGTGAGTTCCCAGAACTCTCTTTGTTTTTACAGTGTATATATATGAGGTAAAACTCACGTGCTAAGACATTTTTTATAAGCAGCCTGTAAAACTGAATCGCGTAAAAGTACGTCTCTAACAAGGAAACGTTGTCTATCTGAGGCCTGTAGAAAATGTCTAGACTACCTATAGTAAACGTTTTTGTAAGCATTGACCACGCAATCAGCGGCGTCGGGTACAATTCTGTTACGTTCAGCTACGTAAGTATTACTTTCTTAGCAATTCATGCAGAGTCAACTGATGTTCCGATGGCGGGTTTATCAGTATCTTGATGACTGTGTTGATCGCTGCCTTACCTGGTAACTATTGGCAGGCATTCTTTGCATAGATGAAAGAGATAATGCGGGACCCTGGTAGGCCAACAGCACGAAGGCGGTCAGAGAGGTAAACGAGATGAAGGCGAGCCCACATTCGTCATTGTCCATATTTGTGCCAGCTACTTACTAAGCTATATCAATAACTAGCCCTGTGATCCATCCAGCTGACAACGGGAACTTGGCTGAGCGACAACCATTGGAATGTGTTCTACTTAACACACGCACAAATGTTTATTTAGCATGTAGTTATTAACAGAATTATGTTCTGAAGATGCGTTTATTTGCAAGTGAGGAGAACCATGTCAGAGTTGCGCAGGTTTAAGACCGCGGTGCTGGAAGGCAAGAAAAATGAAGAAAGAAAAGAGAATTAGATTTCGTAGATCGGATTATGCCGTGCTAAAACAAAATGTCCTTCCATTATGCAATTGATTGCACTATAGAACAGACGCATACCTAATTTCACAGGTCTTAGTTTCATTGCTTTTAAAGTGCAGATTTTTTACTTTCCTAAAAATAAAATTTGGGGCTAGTTCCCGCAGCCCAAACAGGAATGCGTAGACTATTTTTAGACAACATATAACGAGAGAAAGCGGACAGCAAAATACGTCAAATAGATTAGATTATGGGGTTTTACGTGCCAAAACCAGTTCTGATTATGAGGCACGCCGTAGTGGGGGACTCCGGAAATTTGGACCACCTGGGGTTCTTTAACGTGCATACGTCAAAGTAAAGCAGGACCTAAAAAAAATAACAATGTGCTACGACCGTCGTATATAATCGAGCCAGATTTGTGCAAAGGCTGAAGTTTGCACGTTCGAATGTCCACCATCCAACCAATACTGCAACTTCTGGAACATACCTGACAGACACTGTCTCCCGCTGTGCTTGGAATCGTCGTGCTTTAAAAAAGGCGAAGGGAGCTGTCAGCGATTTTCACGACTTTCTCTTGATCGCATTGCTGATTACGGCGAAGCGGGTTTGATCCCGCCCGTGTTTACCTTAGTGTGGTGTGTGGGACAGGGGCACGTTCGCCAGGTTTATACTTTGGTGTTTACGTGCGAGACATCGCGTAATTTGACACTATAGATAGCGCACTATCGATAGTACTATTTGTGCTATAGTCTATAGTACAAATAGTACTATGCTATAGTCTAAAGTCTATAGTACTATAGTGCTATAGAATTTTTCACAAACCGACGTTCGAGTAGCGCCATTGCCGGACACGGGCGACATCTAGCGTCAGAACATGTTATGCCGCCATTTTGGACTATGAGTCTTGCGAGAGCAGGCCGGCCGCACTTCGGTTATGGGATCTTCGCCGAGCATTATTTCGATTGTTTTCATCCGCTTCGCTTGTCTTGTGCCGCTTGACTTGTTGCATGTTTCACGTGCTCGCGTGAGTGCTCAGTTGAAGTGCAATGGCAATAGAAAGCCCAGCCAGTGGATGTGGAGTTTCGTCGTCGGTAGCGGTGGCAGCCGCATCTGCTTCGTCGAGACATGGCTTGCTTATCAGCGATTTTTGTCAATGTTATTGCTGGGCACATGTGACTGTAGTCGTCGATTGAATCTGATCACCATTACGATTCGCGGTTCAGGGTTACCTCATTTAGCGACAGCAGGCGCGTACGTAGCTTTCGGGCAATGTTTAGAACCAGTCGCCGGGGGGCCGCGCGACGCGTCTCATCGGTTGGTAGATATGCGGTGGTTACTCCATAAGCTTCCGACGCAACTCAACAGCTCAATTATGCAAAATGTATTGAATCCGGTGCAGCGCAGGGTGCTTATAACCAAATGTCAAAGCAGAAGCGTGGCGCTCGAGCAGCGCTGTACCTGCAGCGAACCGACGCGCGACGGTGATCACAGATGCCAGAGCAACTGATACAGCCCAGGTGCTAGATTTCAAAATTACCTTTGTTTGCAGGGCCATGCAGGGCCGCGCAGGGCACGTGTGAACGCCTAGACAATGTTTTGGTGGATACAGGGGCTGCATACATCTTCCACGGGACACGGTGTTTCCAGATAGTTGCGAAGTGTGTTTACTGACTAGTTCGCTTCATTTTGCTTCATTTTGTCTCATACCGGTGTCACACGGCCACTTTTGATCGCAATCGAGCCCGATCTGGATCGGAATATTCGACCGCGATTGGCTCTAAATTCCGCAGTTTGAGCAAAGAAGCCAATAGCTACCGAGAAAGAAGAAGAAACACCTAGAAGGAACTCCTGAAGCACTGCTCAGCACGCACTAAACTAGTGAAAAGTGATTAGGCACTGGAATGAAGTCGTGTTTGAAAAAAAAAACAAATGTAGCCTATGCCACTATATACGAGAAAATATTGCATCGAAGAGCTGACAATGCTTGCAACCTGTTTGAAATGTACCGAGGAGGGTATACCACAATGCGTTATTTAACTGATGTGTGCATTGGTTCATATTAGACTGAAATGCTAAGTCCTCAGGCAATCCAGGAAACCGGTGAAGCGTAAACATACCACATTGGCAGTGGTCACGCGGAGTGCTGTGTTCTGGACAAACTTAGTCCCCAACATCGTTATTTCACGCTGGTTGTTTGTGCATCCATGAACTGCAGTGCTGGCCTGTAGACCTTTCAGGAGTATATATGCCATTATTTACGAGCGCAAGTCATTCGCGACAAAAATAAACGGGAACATCGAAGGAAAGCTACCACTCCGCAACGTAAGCGTAAGGCAAGCTTCCAGTCAAGACCGAACAGGCAACACTGACACATACTCTCGACGCCAGACCGTCGGAAGCGCCCTCGTGAAAACGTGTATAGGAACTCGCCGTGGCGGCGTAGTGGTTTTGGCGTTGCGCTGCCAAGGTCGAGGCCGTGGGATATTGAATTCCGGCAGCGGCGGCCACATTTTCCATAGTGGGGAAATGCAAAAAAAAGCCCGTGTACCGTACATTGGGTAACCGTTAAAGCACCCCAGGTGGACTAAATTTATCCCCAGTCCCCTCTGCGGCATTCCTCATAATCATACCATGGTTTCGGCACGTAAAACCACAGAACATTTTTTAAAGTTCTATAGCTGTTAATAGCGCACTATCCGTAGTATTACTACTATGTGCGAATAGTTTTCATAATGGTTCAAGTATTGAGAGTATCGATAGTTTTATCGATAATTATGCATCACTCATGGTAAAGCCTCTATGCACATTATTATGACGATTCTTATATCGATGTTGTCTGCCACAGAAATATTCGTTACTCCACTGCTGATTGCGTGTGTATTACTTAGCTCTCGCTAGATGTCACTGCAATCCTAATTCGACTAGTTTCGATGCACAAAGGAATACTAAGTCGGAGGAAAGTTACTGAATGGCTTGCTCCGCTTTCGCTAGATGCCAAAGCGATGCTGTGCTTTAGAAACCGCAGCCTAAAGGCGCTCAACCGGCATCTAGCATTCGCCGCTGCGATTTTAATTATGTTTTTCTTTCTGTTTTTCTTTTTGAAAACGGTGACCGGGGATAAATGAAAGCCCAATTAGAAAAAAAGTCACAGGCCTGCGCGGCACACGCAGCACAGTCACAGCGTAAGCTGGGGCAGCAGCTGAAGAGTCGCTCTAATTTGGACACCACGCACAACAGGGTCTTAGCGGCAGCCTGTTCGCCTCGTTTTGACGAGAACGATCTGAACTGCCCGCCCGGCATCGACGGCGAGTTGCAGATTGTAATGCTCTCTGCACAGCAGTCAGCTGAGCCCGATCAAGCCTTACAACTGCAACTTACATGTCGGGCACGCTGCGTTTGCAGGCATCTTAACTAGATCGCGCCACCATACTGGTGGAGGCTGGGGATTGCGTTTTTTTTTATTGCGCACCTCGACTAAATGACATCTCGTTGTCTGCGCCTGCGCACGATGCGCTTGCAGGCGCCTTAACTTGATGGCGCTACCACACTGGCGGAGGCTTGGATCGTCTGCGCCTACTTAAAAAGGTATTTTTCTGGTGC
Source organism: Dermacentor silvarum (assembly GCF_013339745.2). Taxonomy (NCBI): domain Eukaryota; kingdom Metazoa; phylum Arthropoda; class Arachnida; order Ixodida; family Ixodidae; genus Dermacentor; species Dermacentor silvarum. Next base: position 134,616,950 of record NC_051158.1, on the reverse strand, counting down.
CCGATAGCAAGCGCTTGCGTGGCTCAGTGGTAGAGTATCTGGCTCCCAGGCAGAGGGCGCGGGCTCGATCCCGGCGGGAACCGGGTACTTTCTTCGCATTTCCAGCGATAGCAGTTACGTTCGCCGGACGCCGATCGCGAACCGAAACGGCTATTGGAATGAGCCCAGAACAGCTTACGCTGTAAAAAGTCACAGGCCTGCGCGGCACACGCAGCACAGTCCCAGCTAAGCTGCTGGAGCGGCTCAAGAGTAGCTCTAATTTAGGCACCACGCACAGCAGGGTCTTCGCGACTAAGTCTCTTCGCCTCGTTTTGACGAGAACGATCTGAACTGTCCGGCCGGCGTCGACGGCGAGCTGCGGCTTGTAATGGTTTCTGCACAGCAGTCTGCTGAGCCCGATGATGCCTGGTTGTAGACGCGCAGGTAGCTCTATGATTCGCTTCTTCAGCAGCGGTTCGTACCTTGCGAGGAAACGCCGTAACGTGTACCGAAGAGGTATCCAGAATACAAGGCGCACGTCTCACATCGGCATCGAGTTGATTGCGCGCCTCGTCAGAATCGCATCTCGTCGTCTGCGCATGCTGCGTTCGCAGGCACCTTAGCTAGATGGCGCCACCATACTGGCAGAGGTTCGGGTCGTCTGCGACTGTGCGCATGCCTGGGGAGCATTTATAGCGCATTTTCCCATTGCCCGATAGCAAGCGCTTGCGTGGCTCAGTGGTAGAGCATCTGGCTCCCACGCAGCGGGCGCGGGCTCGATCCCGGCGGAAACCGGGTGCTTTTTTCGCATTTCCGGCGATAGCAGCTACGGTCGCCAACGGCGGCGGAAGCGGTGGCGGCGGCAGCGGCGGTGGACACCATCGCGAACCGAAACCGCTATTGGAATGAGCCCATAACAGCTTGCGCTGTAACATAACCACCACTTCCTCTGTCGAGAAAATGGGGGTAAGCGAAGCTTGTTGTGTGTGCATCTGACCTTCGTCAGGGCAACGTAAAGTTCATCACATGTCACGGTAATAAAACAGCGAAGCTTCTCGTGTGTGCATCTGACCATCGTCAGGGTAACGTAAGAGAGAGAGAGAGAAAAACGAAGAGGGAAAGGTAGGGAGGTTAACCAAGGACGTGCCCGGTTGGCTACCCTACACATGGGGAGGGGGAAAGGGGAAGAATAGATAAAGAGAGAAAAGAAAAAAATGGAGTCAGTCATTCGCAGAGACAGTCAAAGAAGAATCTCCGCTGTCACAAGCGTTCGTACAATCCAGTACTCTTCACGAACTGCAGAAGGGCTTTTGTGGCCTTTTGCATGCAAGAATGCATAGGCCATGGCCCAAGAATTTTTTCTTCCGAGAACGTTCTGTTGTCTAACAGGTTGAGTTTAGCTTGGAGAATACGTCGTTGAGTGTCAAAAGATAGACAGTGACACAGAAGGTGCTCGAGAGTCTCGTCGCACCCGCACAAATTGCACGCCGCACTGTTGGCCATCCCTATTAGGAACGAATAGGCGTTGGTAAATGCGACACCCAACCACATGCGACACAGTAAAGTTGTTTCACGACGGGAGAGTCCAGGTGGAAGGCGAAGTCGCAAATTAGGGTCAAGAGAATGCAAACGTGAGCTGGTGAAACCCGGTGAATTCCATCGCAGAAGTGTCATAGGGTAACGTAAAGTTCATGTCACGGTAATAAGACATAAACGTTTATTAAACCGAGGGAGGGAAACGTACAATGGAAAGAAAGGAAAAGTTGCACGAAAGGGAAACAAAAGTAGAAGGAAAGGGAACGAAAAGTACCACGAAAGGGAAGGGAAAGTAGTACGTCAAGTACACACATGACAAGCTTCGCTTACCCCAATTTTCTCGACAGGGGAGGGGCTGGTGATTATCTTTCTTCCTCTCTCTCTTGCCTTCTTTCCCTTGTTCTTTTTTGTCCTTGGTATGTGCTATTGAGCTTGGACCCTTTCTGCGCTATCACCAGGATCGTCCCACCTTTTAGTGTGACACCACCACCACCACCGCCGAAACTTGTGAGCCTATTGACCCCTTTCGTGGCGATCCCGTGGGCGCTGCCATGTTTGATTACGTGGTGACGCGTCCATTGCTTGCCTCAACTGCCTCCGTTGCCTCCTTGTTTACAATGGAAGTGTATGACACCGGCGCAGCTTAGAAAACCTCTGTTTTTGGAGATATCGTAGACGGTGACTGGGTGAACGACACGAAGCTTTGATCACAGCTTCAGAGAACATGCAAAAGCGCTTTCGGAGCTGATTAACGTATGTCCAAACGGCACAAGCATCGTGAATTGTGCTTGTTCTAAAAGCGGGGCTAAATATGCATTCCAAGCTATCCAAACATTCCGCTCATGAATTGAATCAGGATTAGTGTGTTTTGCTCTTTGTACTTTATTTGGCAAATATTTTGAAGTAGCGGCTTGTCAGTTTCTGATTCAGTGAAGTTCCTCGATGCGGCCACTATCTGATTATTTTCTGGCTAATCGCTCGCGGCTGTGCTCAGTTCCGATAGATTTGTTCTTGCTGCGCACAAGGCTTGAAACGTAGCTGTTCTGAACATTGCAATACCTTGTTGCAAATGCGTATTATCGCGAGTAACTCGCTTACTCTTGTGGACCGTCACGAAACACTCAGCTTCGACCATTCGTGCGCTATCAATGTAGTACCGTCACTTAGTGTGCGTATATAGTGCGCATATATTGAAATGTGAGCCCATTCACTTATTCTTGATACGTCGGCGATAGAGTGGGCGTAAGTTTTCCTGCCATTTGGGATAGATGTGTATAGATAACGTGCGTGAAACTGACTATGACAGGAAGCGGCGCTACTCCCTTTGTCATTGTTTAATGAGTGGTACTCACTCTTGCCGACGTTCTGGGGCTGAAGCCCTTCCTTTGAAGGTTAGCGATACAATGATGACAGATGAGCAAATTTTTGTACCTTCGGGGAAAGCCGTACATCTGGAAGTGCTGGTAACACGTTCGGACAGTTGCAGCAGCGGTCCGCGAACTTGGCCACACAGATTTATTCTATTCCTTAACATGCCAGTCGCTATTTTTGCAGCCAACTACTGCACACTTCTTCAATCCACACGATTCAATCTAGCATGATTGGAGCACAGTGCGTTAGCGAAAACTCAGTTGCATTACCGACAGCTGATCGCACAGAAGCAAGGTAGAAGCGGCAATCGTTTCGTATTCGTGCGTCATCACTGAGGAGACGGATGGCGCGCCGCCGTAAGCGCCATCTCGTTTCTCTAAACCAAACTGCTCCGCGAAAAGGGTCAATAAAGCACCACTTAAAATGTGTGAAAAGGTGGCAAGCCAATGTTTAACATGTCCATGTTCCCAAGGTGCTTGCCTATTGCTTCAGAACTGTAGCAAATGCTTTCAGTAAGAAACACTAAAAACCGATACAGCGCTGAATTCTGATACGTTCTCAATACATTTAGCGTGAGTCTGCTTCCCGATAATGTACGGATAGCTTTGCTCTGGTCACGTACAATTTCAAGATTTTCTATGTCGATGTTCTGGACCACCAGCCACACGAAGTCGTCGCCCGGCTGCACTCTGGTGAATCGCGTTTTAGCAGTGGCACTCGACACCGCGCAGTAGTCCTCGCCAATAGAAACTACGAAAGTCACAAGCTCTTGAGGGTCATTGTAGTTGGGGAACGTCTCAAAGTCCGGGCTGCCAGCCTTGTCCACGCCGATGAGAATTCTGCGATGATTGCAAAAGCACAACAGCAGGTATAGTGAACAACCTCGCCCACACATTTATACTGCCCTACATCAGATGGCTGACCTGAGTTTTGCAGAACTAAGCTGCGATGGTCATCGTTAATTATCAGATGTGCAGTCCTAAAAACAGTGGTAAGACACAGCGAGCAAGAAAATATATCGTCACTCAGTTGATTTACGCACTCCCCGTATTCACTTCTAAAGATGTATCTCTTCGGTGCTGGGCGAGCCGGTCCACTTGCAGAATAATTTTAGATGCGAAGCAGCTTATGGCGGGGGCTTTGTCCGTCCCTCCTTCCATCCCGCGGCGTCCCACACCCCCACAGCGCATGCGCGTCCCCTCCCCCTCTCTCTCCATTCCTACGCTCACCCCTTTCTTTCCTCCAGGAATCCTCTACTCTAAATCCTCTACTCTACGGAGCGGTGCGCACGACAGGTGGTGCGACAGCTGCATACTCCGCGGGGGGCGCCATGGTAGTTCCGCGGTATTAAAATGACGGAGCGCGCGTGCCTCATTCTCTCTCCTGTGCAGCGCCGCGATGAGCACTCGGGCCGCTACCGCGAAACGGGAGCGGCGATGAACGATTGGCTGGTCCAGCACATGCTAGACGTGTACTCTTGTGATGCGTTTCCTACGACCACAAACAACCGACCACCATTAGGGGAACGTGCATAGACCTGATCTTCGCAAACTTCAGAATGAAAACTCTGGAACAGCTAGCAACCCTTGACGCTACACTTCACCGACCACAAGGCCGTCGTCTTCAAAGCGCCGCGTGCACCGACGCTAGGAATCGCATACGGTCTCTAAATAAATGAACAGGCAACCACTACGTTCTCTCTCTTCTCTTATACATTCTCATTCGTCCTCTCAATAAAATTACGCCATCTCCCGCTCAAGCTAACTATCTCCCCGCTGCTTCGCATCCACACATGGTTCCCTTTAGCGGGAGATGGAGTAATTTTTTGTCTACCCCATCATTCATGCATATCATCGTCATCATCATCATCAGCCTAAATTTATGTCCACTGCAGGACGAAGGCCTCTCCCTCCGATCTCCAATTACCCCGGTCTTGCGCTAGCCGATTCCAACTTGCGCCTGCAAATTTCCTAACTTCATCACCGCACCTGGTTTTCTGCCGTCCTCGACTGCGCTTCCCTTTCTTGGTATCCATTATGTAAGTCTAATGGTCCACCGGATATCCATCCTACGCGTTACATGGCCTGCCCAGTTCCATTTCTTTCGCTTAATGTCAACTAGAATATCGGCTATCCCCGTTTGTTCTCTGATCCACACCGCTCTCTTCCTGTCTCAACGTTAGGCCTAACATTTTTCGTTCCATCGTTCTTTGTGCGGTCCTTAACTTGTTCTCGAGCTTCTTTGTTAACCTCCAAGTTTCTGCCCCATATGTTAGCACCGCCAGAATGCAATAATTGTACACTTTTCTTTTCAACGACAGTGGTAACCTCCCAGTCAGGATTTGGTAATGCCTGCGCTATGCACTCCAGCCCAATTTTATTCTATAAATTTCTTTCTCATTATCAGGGTCCCCTGTGAGTAATTGACCTAGATAAACCTACTCTTCTGCAGACTCTAGAAGCTGACTGGTGATCCTGAATTCTTGTTCCCTTGCCAGTCTATTGAACATTATGTTTGTCTTCTGTATATTAATCTTCAACCCCATTCTTACATTTTCACGGCTAAAGTCCTCAATCATTTGCTGTAATTCGTCCCCATTGTTACTGAATAGGATAATGTCATCTGCAAACCGAAGGTTGCTGAGATATTCACCATTGATCCTGACTCCTTAGCCTTCCTAGTCAAAGAGCTTGAATACTTCTTTTAATCATGCAGTGAATATCATTGGAGAGATTGTGTCGCCTTACCTGACCCCTTTCTTGATAGGTAACTTTCTACTTTTCTTGGGGAGGACCAGGGTAGCTGTGGAATATTTGTAGATATTTGCCAACATATTCACGTATACCTTCTGTGCTCCTTGATTACGCAATGCCTCTATGACTGCTGGTATCTCTACTGAATCAAATGCCTTTTCATAATCTATGAAAGCCATATACAGAGGCTAATTGCACTCTCCAGATTGCTCTATTACCTGATTTATGACATGGATATGATCCATCGTAGAATATCCGTTCCTGAAGCCAGCCTGTTCTCTTGGTTGGATGAAGTCAAGTGTTGCCCTGATTATACTGGAAATTATCTTGGTGAATATTTTATACACTACTGAAAGCAAGCTAATGGGTCAATAATTCTTCAATTCTTTAACGCCTCCCTTCTTATGGATAAGTATAATCTTGGCTTTGTTCCAGCTTTCTGGTACACTTGAAGTCGTGAGGCATTGCGTATAAAGGGCTGCAAGCTTGTCAAGCATGATATCTCCTCCATCTTTGATTAAACCGACTGATATTCCATCTTCTCCAGCAGCTTTTCCCCTGGTCATGTTTTTCAAGGCCCTTCTAACTTCATCGCTAGTTATAGAAGGAGCCTCTGTATACGGTTCATCACTACTTGGAATGAAAGTAGCTTGGCTGTTTTGGGCACTGTACAGGTCAGCATAGAATTCTTCCGCTGCTTTTACTATGTCATCGAAATTGCTGATGATGTTACCCTGCTTATCTGTCAGTGCATTCATTTGGCCTTGTCCTATGCCAAGTTTTCTTCTCACCAATTTGATGCTGCGTCCATATTTTACTGCTTCCGCAATCTTTTCCAAGTTTTAATTTCGAATAGCCCTTACTTTCTTCTTGTTGATCACATTCGACAGTTAAGCGAATTCTATTTGATCTCTCGAGTTTGACACTTTCATGCTTTGCCATTTCTTTATTAGGTCCTTTGTTACTTGGGAGAGCTTACCTACTAGTGGCCTTGGTGCCTTACCTCCAGCTTTAATCGCTGCTGCTGAGATCACCCTAGTTACGGTTTCATTCATTACCTCTATGCTTTCTTTATCTTACTCTTCTAAAGCTGCGTATTTGTTTGCGAGCACCAGCCTGAATTGGTCTGTTTTTACCTTTACTGTGTCTAGGTGGGCCTGTTTCTTCTTGACTAACTTCACTCTTTCTCTCTTCAAATTGAGATAAATTCTAGACCTCATTAACCCATGACCACTGCACTTTACCTTAGCTAACACTTATGAAATCTATTTCACTCCTTGTTTCTCCATTAGGGCTTCTCCAGGTCCACTTCCTGTTGCTGCGCTTCCTGAAGAAGGTATTCATTATTCGGAGCCTATTCCTTTCCGCGAATTCTACCAACATCTCTCCTCTTGCGTTCCTAGAATCGATGCCGTAGTTGCCAATTGCTTGCTCACCAACCTGCTTTTGCCCCACTTTTGCATTGAATTCGCCCATGACTACAGTATACCGAGTTTGCACCGTTATTATTGCCAATTCAACATCTTCATAACACTGTTCTATTTCTTCGTCATCATGACTGGAGGTTGGGGCGTAGGCTTGTACTACCTTCATTCTGTACCTCCTATTCAGCTTTATTACGACACTGCTACCCTCTCATTAATGCTGTAGAATTCATCAATGTTGCCTGTTATGTTCTTATGGACTAGAAATCCTACCCTGAATCCTCTCTTATCTAGAAGACCTCTGTAGCAGAGGACGTGGCCGTTAGTCAGTACTGTGTAAGCCTCACCAGTTCTTCTAACCTTACTAAGGCCAATAATCTCCCAGGCAATACTTGATAATTCCTCAAATAATCCTGCAAAGCTAGCCTCACTCGAGAGGGTGTGCGTGTTGAACGTTGCCAGGTTCAGTTTCGATGTATTTCCATTCATGTATATATACCCACAAAAACAACCAAAAACAGTTTCTGTGAGCTGGTTTATCACAACGTTCAGTAAAGCAGAAGGGTGGCCTAATAAATCCAAGGAATGCTGTGTGGTATACCAGTGACAACTATTTCTGGTTGTGAATTAAGGCAAAGCTGAGGATTGGGTCATCTGGCTAGCGCAGTGTTGGTCGGATTGTAATTTTATTTATTTAGCCCCGTAATTTAGTTCATGTTTGCTGACATGAGGGAACAAAAACAGAGTAACTATAGTTGTAGCAGAATGTAGTTCAAAAGAGTCATCATACAGGATGTTTCAATTAATCTTATATTTCTTAATCAACTTCTCGAATATTATAGTCAGATGAAAAGTGTCAATGAGAAAATTGTAGATCAACATGAAAAACTGCCGATACAGCTTTCTGTTGCTCAATACGTGCTACACAAAAGTGTTTTTCCGAGCGCGAAAGAAGCCCGCGAATACACGTAAAATTGCCGCACGATTGGCCGCTCGAGGCTTTGTGCGTGTAATCGCGGGCTTCTTTCAAGCTCGGGAAATCGCTACGTAGCATTTGCACATTTATATAGTTTGGCCCAACTTAAGCGAAACACCATGCTTATACAAAGCTTTAGGAGGTTCCATAACATCTGCTTTTCACTTTAAACGACGACATATGCTTCCGTGCAACTGCTTAGACAGCCAAGTAAGGAGGCAGGATAAATTACCGGTTCGGTAGCACGACACAAGTGATGCTCATAAGTAAGGGTGTTTTGTTACGCTTTCAGGCATTAACATTCACATCGAGGCTACCATCCACTACCAGCGCATTCCAGTTCATGCAGGTAACCCGTTGCGCCAAGTTTATGCCGTTGCCTTTAGGCATCGCATACGTAAATGTTCGCGTGAAATCGACATCAGGTGGTTCAATGTGCCGATTTCTAGCATTGAGAGCGCTGATCCTCCTGTGCGTTATCAAACGACCATCTTGTTTTGGGTCGTAGTAGCTTCTTTTTCTTTTTTTAAAAGTCTCCAGTCCACGTTCACTCACCCAGTGAGACTGCTGTTGATCTCCTTGTACTTTCCTTCTATTATGGCATAACCGCCAGCGCTGAGATGGCTTATGGTTGCGAATTGCAGGCTTATCTGGAATGGACGACAAAACATTTTCCCATAAAAATCCCATTTTGAGCAAAAAATAAGCCTACAAAGCCGAATGCGCATATTGACTGCAACCGCTTTTTCTTGCCATCATTAAGGGCTAACACCTGTCGCATAACCCAGAACAGTAATGAGAGCATTGATTCTGCTCTCTGTGCATGAGGTTATATGCTTGGTGGCCGTGAATATACCGTCGTCACTCTCGCTCCCCAAAATATTTTGCGACTTGCGGAAATGCCGAGTAACAGGCAGTGGGAAATTTGGATTGCTAGCCAAGATCAATAGAGCCAGAGAGCTCTTCTCGATCAAGACCAGCGAGCCGCAGAGTACAGTGGAGCTCTGGACTGAGGGGCCCACTCGCCACCCACAACCATTAGCAGAAATAAAGTTTATACTACTACAACGTGTAATGAAATAACAAGAAAGAAACCTTCGCACATGCCTGCTTATATGAGTAACTCATGCATAAAGACAGCTCAGCTGTGCAGCGAGTTGTCACACCCTTGAGAAGAATAGGTTATCTGTTGTACCAATCCCCCTAATCTACCCAAGAACTTGGAAAAGCTTCGCTTATCAAGGGCAATCTCTTCGCTACAGCCGAGCCTTTGAATATATAACGTAGCCTTTGAAGTATAACGCTCGTTGCATCTATGGAATGCGTCCTATTCAACGTGACGCCGAATACATCAGAGCCCAGAACTTGTTATGTAACATAATTATCGAGAGTTGAAGTTGAAGTTTATTTTACCACATAACTACACTGATGTACATGAGCGGTGGCGATGGCGGGATAAAAGCTGCATATAGCTGCAAAAAACGCTGCATACCGGCGGGATAAAAGCTGCAATCCCCGCGGCTCATGTACATCAGTGTACCCATGTGGTAAAATAAACTTCAACATAATTATCGAGACTTGAAGAATGCGTTTTCAGGTATAGTGCTATCCACTGCTCAAGGGAACACTCGGGTGGGCTCCTCTGACTTTGCTGGCACCTTAGTGGCCGCAGAAGCAATGTCAGTACACTGCACAGCTATGTCGAAAGGAGTCAGAGCTACCATGCCACAAATTATCTGATCTACTTCAAGTCTCTGCGATTGTATCTTTGTGAGGAAGGAAACTCCGGACATGCTCTGCGCTCAAATGATCCCTTTACCAGTGGACCCCTCTGTGCCTACTCGAATAGGCAACGTCAATGCGTGTTCATCTTAGCGAGAAGATTCTCGTTCCTGACGACGTCGCCAGAAATGCTTCGATTGACGTCGCATTTCTCAGGGAGATTCCTGTAGGCAGAGTAAATTAGTGGCTTTGGAAATAAAATTTGGCACATTTAGGTCTGGATGGGAATCGAATCCGGGTGTCCGGGGTATGAGACGAGCACGCGTCCCGCAAGCCACGGCTGTTCTACGGTTCTGTATTACTAAAGGCGTGCCTAGTGCGTGCACTAACTACCCGCACTTTAGTTACTACGTTAAGTGTTCGTTCATATGTGACGTTCAAGAGGTTGCCTTAGTGCCACACGTGTATTTCCAATTGCGGCTCGTTATGTCTTGCAAGAAGGCTAGCCCCCAGTTGTATAATTTAATGTATTACCAATATCTCTCACAAAGAAGTATAACCTCGATTGTATAACTTCAAGTATAACCAGATGTGCAGCAGGCTCTCGCCTTCTTGTGTTACAAGAGTGTATACACCTGCTGAACTTTTTCACAAAAGCCGGCAAAAGTAGCCGGGGGACCAGCCTCACAGCCTAACTAGCTCAGTTCATTATGAGCTGCTTTCAACGCTAGAACACAACACTCGGACGAAGCGACATAGGCAACGGTATCGTGATGGTATACACCGCGATTTGATCCATTGGGCGAATCACTACCGCGCACGCACGTCGGCGCAGCCCGGAGTAGTTACGCGTCGAAGGCGAGAAATGTCAACAAGAGAGGAGAATCTGCCCCAACAAGATGGCGGAGTGACGCCAACTTCCGGTGTCACCGAGCTTCACGAACGTTACTAGTCTAGCTTCAGTTGTTGAACTCTCCGCAGGCACCGTATATCGCGGGAGCCTCCGTGCCTTGGTTGGCCGCGAGATGGCGGGAGCGCCGCATGCACCACTGTGCAACATGCTTGTTGGAAAGGAAAAAGGAAGCCAAAAAGCTGGTGGAAGTTGGAACAGGCAGGTATGGGGATCGATCGACGAACGACAGAAAGCATCACGAGAGCACAGGCAGGCAAGAAATGCACAGTTGACGGGATTAAATGGACAGAAAATGGGAAATACACCGCGGAAAAAAAAACATGGTTCAAATACTAGTTCAAACAAAGATTAAAGGCGAAACTGAACGTTGGTGGTCAGAAATGCGTGAGAAAAAGAAGGCCGCACCGAGAATATTTTGGAACCACAATAGCTTATTAGGCAGGAACTCGGGAAAAGTAGAACACATCCTTGCCGAAGATGGAAACAAACTGGAAGGGGAAGCGGCATTGTTCGAACATTAACATAACAGCCGAATCATTTCATGGCAATGGTGAAGTGGTTTCGAAGGAAAAAAAGGAAGAGCATGAAGGAGAACCAGACGGAAAAAGAGCTGGTGCTGAGTAATATTGTGACACAAGGATTAAAGTAACAGTGAAATCTATTTACAGCTGATATTACAAGAGACAGGCAGCGCAGGCAAGTCCCTAACGTTGTTGTCTTCCGACACCAGCTCATGCCCTTCTTCCACCTTGTTCCCAGCGTTGTAACATATGGCCCTCCGGCGTGGAAGCACCATCCCGGGGCGTCTTATGTAGACGAAGACTGGTAGCGTTGGAGGCGGGCAACATGCACGACGTCACGGGGAGGCTGGGCAGAGCAAGCGGGAGTCGTGACGGGGGAGATTTTGTATGTTACAGCTGTAACCTGGCGGAGGACCCGGTAAGGACCAGCGTAGTGCGATATTAGCTTTTCTGATAGGCCAACGCGGCGGCTAGGAGACCATACACTGTAAACGGAAATAACTCTCAGGTGGGAGTATAATGCTTGTCCTCTAGCGACCCCCCGGTTGGGAGTTTATTATGCTCCGAATGATCGGAGTATAATTTTTACTTCGTGCGGGCGGAATTTTTGCGTGGTGCCTTCGGAGTTTTTTTTTTCTGTCATTTTTAATTTTTACTTCGAGCTGGACGGAGTTTTTTCGAGGTGCACCGGGAGTATAAAAAAGACACGTCAATTTGCGTGGAGAATTTTTATGTAGAGGCTTCGGGTCAAATTCCGAAATATACACACAAGCATAAGCCAAATTCTGCGAAACAAGTGAACGAGACCAAACAGACCAAGCAATACATAACACAAACATTTGAGAAACACCCGACGAAGAGCTGTGAAAGCCATCCAACGCACACTCGACACACAACAAGAAGCAACCCTGCCAGTATATATAGCCACGATAATGTGGGCCTCGAAACGGCCTAGCGAGCAGCTGTAGTGTTTTCAGAGTTACGACTCAGAGGCTCGCACATATGAGATCGGTCTCTCTGAAAACAACATGAAACATAAATCCACACGGAACTGTTAACTTAGAATATTGAAAAAACAACGTTCATGGCATAATGTTTCAAAATTAGAATGCCATTCCGTGAGCGCTGAAGCGACTTCGCACACTGCCGGCGTCCGCGGCCAAAAAGTAGTGCGTTAGTTACAGTACGCAAGAAAAATGTACGTGCGCGTGCTTCATGACAAAATTAGCTTCATGCGAAAGAATTGTGGCTGTATAACAATTTATTACATGTGAGCATGACCCGTAGCAGCCTACGTAACACCGAAAATTGCGTAGTCATACATTTTTTTGACCGCACTACTTGCTCCGCGTCCAAGCAATGTCTCTCGGCTGTGAAACGGAGCCATATCGCTCATCTGGCAAACGAATCCTCACGCTCGGAGCCAGCAGGTATGCTCCTAAATCAGTATGTTGGATGGAGCTGATGTTAATGCAATATCCGAAGCAACGACGTGATCAAAACAGAACTGCGCGATAACAATTCAATTCACATCGCTCAGTAAGAAGCTTTATTCACAGTACGTACTTACGTCCTACCGTATTTCTTGGGCGAGGATATCCGTACACAGATTCATAAAAGAGTTGCTTGCACCACGGTCTAACTTACTGGCAGCACAGCACCGTGACGAACTCGGAATATGGCATTCATGTGCGGCTATCACGGACGTTGTCGCTCGAACCGTGGCTGCTGTTGCCATTGCTACGCGGCACTTTACACCGGACGTTGTCAGAATATACTCAAAAGGACATAAAAGTGGTATTGAACTCACTGAGGAACACAAGTCAAGGTCACGCAACACGGAAGCACAGCCAGAAACCCGAGCCGACATCACGAGTCAACCGGCAGCTTCGTGGTCAGAACTAAGCCTTTTTCCGCACTTGAAATCGTTGCTCTTGCATTCATCGTTGCCAGCAGAGTGATCACAGCTAACGCACATGAAGATGAGATGCAGTGAGCTTCAGACAGGCCTATAACACTTTCTGGAAGGAAGTATAGGAAAGAAAATCGGCGAAACGCTGGCACGGAACGACACTTCACAGATGTAAACAAACCGTCAGCCATGAGCACCGCCGACTCCGCCGAACGCGGCCGGTCGCTGGCGCGGCGCACAGCCTTATGGGAAGCACCACGTGACCAACCTGTTCTGGCAGGGGAGTTTTTTAAAACTCCCTGTGCGGAGTTCCCGGGGAGAACAAAATTTTGAAGGCGGAATAAAATCACGTCATGTCCGCCCTCATCCTCCCACAGGTTGTGAGCGGAGTGAAACGAGGGAATGCCGTTGTATTCCTCCCATACATCGGAATAAATATTGAAGGATGGGAGTATATAGGGCACATCACCTCGTTAAAATTCCCATGCGGGGGTATTTTCGTTTACAGTGTAGAAGGACAAGGTCCCCGGGAAGGAAATTAGCGTCACGGTGGCGACTGTAATATGTGCTCTTCTGCTTGTTCTGGGAAATAGAAAGGCGACGATGAGCAACTTGACGTGCCTGTTCGGCTGTGGCAATGACGTCTCGGGCGTATTCCGACGTAGAATCGTGAGCGATGGGCAGGACGGTGTCGAAAGGCAATACGGGGTCGTACAATAGATAAAATGGTGAGTAACCGGCTGTGTCGTGACGCGACGAACTGTACGCGAATGTGACGAAGGGGAGAGCATTGTCCCAGTCACGGTGGTCATCGGCAACGTACATTGATAGCATGTCGGTGATGGTGCGATTAAGGCGCTCAGTAAGGCCGTTCGGCTGTGGATGGTAGGCAGTAGTGAGCTTGTGGCGCAGGAACGGAGTAGGTCATCCACAACTCGGGAGAGGAAATACCGGCCACGCTCTGTAAGAAGTTTACGAGGAGCGCCGTGATGAAAGATGATGTCGTGCAAAAGAAACTCAGCGACGTCGGTAAAGCAGGATGTCGGTGATCGCGTACCGAGTTGCATAGTCGGTAGTGACAGCAATCCACTTGTTGCCGGAAGCAGATATAGGGAAAGGTCCAAGCAGGTCTAACCCAATGCGAAAGAACGGTTCGGATGGCACGTCGATAGGTTGAAGGCGACCAGCAGGGAGTAGAGGTGGCTTTTTCCGGCGCTGACATAACTCGCAAGAAGCGACGTAGCGGTTGACGGATCGGTATAGACCGGGCCAGAAGAATCGGCGTCGTACACGATCGTACGTGCGAGAGACGCCAAGGTGAACAGCCGTGGGTACATCCCGTAACCAAGAGAGAATGGTGGCACGCAGATGGCGGGGAACGACAAACAGCAGCTCGGGACCACTAGGGTGCATGCTGCGCCGATACAACGTGCCGTCCTGGAGGAGAAACAGTCGAAGGGAGGGGTCGGACGGCGCAGACGCGAACTTGTCCACGACGTCACGTATGTAGGGGTCACGGTGCTGCTCGGTGGCGAGGTCCGCGAATGCAGAGAGCAAGGGAACAGGAGCAGGAATGTCGGTTACCCGCCGCGGTAGCTCAGTCAGCTAAGGCGTTGCGCTGCTGAGCTCGAGATCGCGGGATCGAATCCCGGCCGCGGCGGCCGCATTTCGATGGAGGCGAAATGCAAAAACGCCCGTGTGCTTGCGTTGTAGTGCACGTTAAAGAACCCCAGGTGGTCTAAATTAATCCGGAGCCCTCCACTACGGCGTGCCTCATAATCAGAACTGGTTTTGGCACGTAAAACCCCAGAAAGAAGAAGGAATGTCGGTTGCAAAAATATCCGGAGGGTCGACAGGATGACGTGACAGACAGTCGGCATCTCGGTGTAAACGACCCGACTTGTAAGCCACGGTGTACGGGTAGTCCTGAAGTCGCAATTCCCAGCGACCGAGGCGACCTGTAGGGTCCTTCAGGGAAGAGAGCCAGCACAGCGCATGGTGGTCCGTAGTGACTGTAAAAGGCCGACCGTTGGTAAAATTTCGCGAAGATCCAGACAAATGCAAGGCACTCTCGCTCGGTGATAGAATAGTTGCGTTCAGCAGCAGAAAGCAAACGACTTGCGTATGCAATCACACGTTCATTCCCTCGCTGACGCTGAGACAAACGCCGATTACATGACCACTGGCGTCAGTGCGGACTTCCGTAGGCGTAAACGGGTCGAAGTGCGCCGAAATAGGTGGGGATGTCAACAGGGAGATGAGCTTCGAGAAGGCGGTCGCTTGCTCAGGGCCCCTGGAAAATTAAGGATCAGCTTTCAGAAGCGCAGTAAGAGGTCGGGTGAATTCCGCAAAGTTGTGAACAAAGCGGCGGAAGTAAGAACCCAGGCCCACAAAGCTCCGTACATCCTTGGCGCTGGTCGGTAAGGGAAAATTCTGCACAGCCCGCACTTTATCTGGGTCTGGGCGCACACCAGATGAGTCAAGAAGATGGCCAAGGATAGTGATTTGGCGGGGACCGAAGTGACACTTAGACGAATTAAGCTGTAGGCCAGCATTTCGAAATACAGAAAGAGCTAATGAAAGGGGCTCGAGGTGTGTGGCAAACGTAGAAGCGAAAACGATGACGTAATCTAGGTAACAAATACAGATTGACCACTTGAGTCCATGCAGAAGTGCGTCCATCATACGTTCGAACGTGGCTGGGGCATTGCACAAGCCGAAAGGCATGTCCTTGAACTGGTATAGGCCATCCGGTGTTACAAACGCTGTCTTCTCGAGGTCCATGTCGTCTACAGCAATCTGCCAGTAGCCGGAGCGAAGGTCGATGGAAGAAAATTATTTCGCACCGTGAAGGCAGTCCAGCGCGTCATCGATGCGGGGGAGAGGATAAACATATTTTTTAGTTATATTGTTCAAGTACCGGTAGTCCACGCACACGCCAGGTGTTCTCTTTAACTAGGACTACATGGGACGCCCACGGGCTTGAAGACGGCTCAATTATTCCCCGAGAAAGCATCTTTTCGACTTCCGTTTGAATAACTTGTCAAGTTAAGTTATGGGGTTTTACGTGCCAAAAACACGATCTGATTATGAGGCACGCCGTAGTGGGGGACTCCGGAAATTTGGACCACCTGGGGTTCTTTAACGTGCACCTAAATCTAAGTACACGGGTGTTTTCGCATTTTGCCCCCATCGAAATGCGGCGGCCGTGGCCGGGATTTGATCCCGCGACGTCGTGCTCAGGCATTTGCAGCTGATATTACAAGAGACAGGCAGCGCAGGCAAGTCCCTAACGTTGTTGTCTTCCGACACCAGCTCGTGCCCTTCTTCTTCCACCTTGTGCCCAGCGTTGTAACAATATCAACCGGAAGGAAACTGAAGATAAAATTCCTAAACGCACAGCCATAGGTTTAGACGAGATTCCCGTTAGGCCGATTAATGAACCAGGACCAAAAAGTAAGGGAGCTCTGTTGAAATCAGTAGAAAAAAGCTTACAAGATAGGCGAATACCAGACAGTTGGTGACAAAGTAGAATGAATTTAAGTTATACAAGTAAGAAGAGGGGGAGATAGAATTCACTCGTATAGACCGTTGATATGGTGGCAATATACAGGTTAACAATGCAGCCGCCTAAATTAAAACTGCAAGCTGGTCAGAAGAAAATGGTATATTCGGAGAACTTCGGAATGGCTTCAAAATTGGGAGGCTTCTGGACGATAACTTATTTGTTCTCACTCAGTGCATAGAAATTTCCAGAGAAGAAAGGAGACTATTACATTTGGATTTTTTAGACATTACCGGAGCGTATGACAACGTAGACCGCAACATTCTGTGGGATATTCTGGAAGGGGAAGGCATAGGCAACGACTGTATACAGATTCGGAGGGAGATTTATCGAGAAAATACCGTTTGCGTTGAATGGGAAGGAATGAGGAACCAAGACAAAGTTGATATCAACAAGGGACTGATAAATAGTGGCCCTTTAACCCCGCTGCTGTTTGTGATGTACATGGTAAGGATGAAAAGGGCGCAAGAAGGAATCAATATCGGGTTTAACATCTCACACAAATAAGCCGGCACAATAGTTGAGCCGCAGCTTCGAGGTTTATTTTATGCGGACGACATTGCGTTGCTTGATAACAGACAAAGTGATACGCAACGTCTGGCTGATATCTGTGGAGAAAAATGTGAGAATTTAGGTTTTATGGTTTAGTCTCGTTTTATTACGTTCAATGAAAACAGCGAACAGACGGTGTTAATACAGGGCCAGGAAATACCTCAGGTAAAAGAATACAAATACCTTGGTGTATGTATAAACGAAAGCGATTGATATCGGGAGGCACAGGAAAAACAATAATAGCGAAAGGGAAGGGAAATGCAGCCATAATAAAACACAGGGCGCTACGGGGATACAATAGGTACGAGGTGCTCCGGGGTATGTGGAAAGGTGTAATGATTCCAGGGCTTACATTTGGAAATGCGGTTGTTTACTTGAAGTCAGGTGTACAATCGGGACTCGATGGCAACCAAAGGTCAGCGACACGCCTCCCATTGGGCGCTTAAGGGAGTACTACTAAAAGAAGCGGTGCAAGGCGATATGGGCTAGACAAGCTTTGAAGTAACGGAGGCTCAGAGTAAAATTTATTTTGAAGAACGACTGCGGAATAGGGAAGAAAGTAAATGAGGTGGGAGAGTGTTAAGATATTTGTAGAGGCAAAACATTGACTCACAGGGGAGGAAAAGAAATAGGAAGCTTACCAGCTACTGTGCGACCGGTATGGCCAGAACACGACAACAAAGAACGTCAAACGCAAAGTGACAGAGGCTAAGACAATGTCAAGGGTGGCGCCAGAGGAAAAGAAACCTGCTATGGCTAATTACCTCAAAGGAAAAAAATAAAACAGGAAAGAAGCATATTATGATAATGCAAAGGGAAGCGACTTTTCGAAGCGAGATCAGGGTGCCTTAGAACGCGTAGTTATAAAGCAAGGTACGAGGTAAAGCTAGGGAAACGATGAAACATGTTTTATTGGAATTGAAGATATCTACCAAGCTGCCAGTTTACGCTCTTCTGGCCTACTTCGGCCCTCGGGTTCAGCGATAGCAGAGGAAAAGTAAACATGTCCGCAGTAGAGATTAGAGCATTGCACGGGCTCGGGTAGGGTATAGTTTTTTCACGGGCTCGGGCCGGGCTCGGCACCGGCATGTGCTTTTTGACCCGGGCCGGGCTCGGGTTTTTTGACGTGGGCCCGGGCCGGGCCCGGACTTTCTGGTGGTGTGCATGTAACGTGCAGCGAGTTATCCTTGCGCGTCTCGACTCTGAAAAACATGTCTTTTTCGGTCTCGGGCAGGGTTCGGGCTGGTTTCGAGCCGGGCTGGGGCCGGGCTTGGGCCTAAGGTAAAGGGGTGGCGTGCCGGGCCGGGCTGGTAACGTACATCATTTCCGGGCCCAGGCCGGGCCCGGGTCTCGCCATAAAGGTTCTGGTCGGGGCTCGGGCGGGCAGCCCAACGTAAAAACGGGCCCAGGCTCAAAAAATCGGCCCGTGCAGTGCTCTAGTAGAGACTACTAAGAGGCGACTGGAGGTTTGTTGGTAGATAAGTATGGAGACCCCAAACAACAGAGGCGTACAAAAATGGAGTTCCCAGTAATGGTTAAAAAAGTTTGATGCTGGGAATTCTTTGCATCTGTGTATTTTCTCAAAAATATAGGTAAGCCATTATGCAAAATAATAACAAGAGCTTGGTGGACCAACCCACCACCCTGTTTAAAAGGGGACGCTCATAGCATCCCTCCATCCATCTATGCATCCATCCAGCCATCCAGCTCTACGCGGGTGCAGCTCTACGTTGGCGAAGGCGCTCGGCTCCTACGAATTTGTAACTTACGAACGCAACAAGTGTTTTCACCGATGCCTCTTTTAATGCTTGTATGGGCTAGCGTTTAGCATATTGATTGATAAACTTTGCTGAGCTGTGAAAAAGCTGCGGCGCTCCCCCGGAGTGCGCTGTTGGAGTCCTTAGTCCAGGGCCCCAGCAGCTCTGGCCGTCCGCTCCGCTCTACTAACCAGCGGTTGGTGATTAGTACAAAATAATTACTAATTAATTAAATAATTACTACTAATAGTTGCTACTAAGGAGTAGTTGTAGGCCCGTCAGGCCAATCAATGAATTAGTTTTAGGGGCGAAGCTCCTTAAGGCGTGGGTCTCTACATCCTCTGTATGTAGCCACCTCTCGTTTAGTTCTTGGAGTGTTCACTAGATGGCGCTGTTGACGCGCGCTCGGAGTCACCGGATGGACAAGGCTGCAGAGCGGCGAGCGCGCAAGGCGGCCGCAGCGCGAGCTCGCAGACAGATGTGCGAGCCCGCGAGGCAGAAGCGCTCCGTGAAGCTGCGCGACGCCGCCGCCAAGATCCTGCGGTACGTGAAAGAGAGGCCGCAGCGGCACGACTGCGGCGTGAACAGGATCTGCAGAACGTCAGAGAACGGGAAGCGGCGAGAAAGCGCGCGTATCGGCAGGCAGACCCCGATGCAGTGAGAGCTCGTGAGGCGTCTGCAAAACGCATCAGGCGAGCTCAGCCCGAAGGTGCCGACGCGCGGTTTAAGCGAGACTTTCTAGACGTTTCGTTCGGCCATAGTTGTGGTGTGTGCGACAGATTGTGGTTCTCAAACAGTCTAGTCACAATATCTTCCATCAAGAACGACCAGGCTCGCGCCAATGCCATTGCCGTTCACCAGCGCTGTTGATGATGTAGTGGGCGAACTTTCACTGAAGAGTCACGGTTTTACCGATGATTTCTTCTCAGGAGCTTCGCCCCACTCATCATCATTCACCCCGTGGATATGCTGTCATTTTTTTAATTAAGAAATTAATTACTCAGCCCTTACAGTTGCTACTGCTCTGAAGTGGTACCAGCCAGCAGGCCAATCGGGTAATTAATTAATTAGTGAATTAGTACTAATTGCTTCTGCTAATCAGCAGTTCTAGCGGTCAGCATGTCAGTCAGTTAATTTTTCAATTAGTACTAATTGTTGCTACTAATCAGTAGTTGTGCAGTTGTAGCAGTCAGCAGGCCGACCGATGCACTTCTTTTAGAAGATATATATATATATATATATATATATATATATATATATATATATACAAGTAGGAATAAATCCAAGACACTTTCTCTTGATATATACACACTCTCAGCAATTTATTTCGGGATAAAAAATGAAGCTAGCACTATTTTCTCTAATCAGAGCACCACACTAGCAATTGCAATGTTGAAACTTACATGAGCTCTGCTCGCTTGCGAGCAGACTTTATTTGCAGATTCAAGGAACGCTATCGCTGCAGGAACCGCGCATAAAAATACATTCGGGGCACGAAATAAAATTTGGTGGTACGGGCCGTAAACTCCTCAAAATGCACTCGGCATCCAACACGCACAAGAGTGTCGCAAAAAGCAACGAGACTGCAGCAAAACACGCATGTATACACACGGCCAAACCTCGTGAACAGCCGTGAACAGTGCTTAGCCACCTCGTCCGTTTCGCGCTGATCGAACAAAGTGCGACAGCAGCGCCACGAGATGCGAGAATTGGTGGCGGGGCCACGCAGACACAGTAGTTTGAAACTGAACCTAGTTAGGGTGGCAGGCCACTCTAACCTATTCTAGTAACGATGGAGCTTCTCAAAAAGTGACGTCAGGGCGCCTGAGTTTTAACAGCGAAGCTGTTTAAGCCAGCCGTAATTTGTGGTTCGTGGTGCGTATCAAGAAAAAAAAAAGAAACTTATTTAACTAGGCACGTGGGATTCGAACCCACGTACCCCCGGTCCCAAGGAGAGCGCCGTAACCACTAGGCTATACAGCCACTTTTTTTTGAACATGGAATTTATTACAATGAATGAAATGTTGTATGTACATGAACCATTTACAATAATATGAGCACCAGGTGGACATAAGTAATCAAACGTCGACGAGTAGTCCATATGAAGATAACGTCACACACAGCAACACCGTCCTTCACAGCAAAAACTTGTAGGGGAAGTTAAACACCTAATCAAAGGTGGATACCAAGCGGGCTGACATTCTTCTTGGTCGTAAATGTCTTTTAAGTGTATGATCATCTGAACGAAATGCGATCTTGAGGAAATTGTTTTTTCTGCACTTCGGTCTTGCATACGAGATTTCCATAGGCTATGCAGGCCTATCGGTAAAAACATATCGAATGGAACATCATCATACGGAGCAACAAGATATCTGATACTGTGAGAATTTAGTTCAAAATATTTTTGCAAATTTTTATGGATAACATCCCAAAGTAAAATGGCGTCTTTACAAACAATAAAACAATGTTCAATGGTCTCAGGCACGTCACGTAGGCGACAGTTAACTGATAAAACGAAAATAATCTTTTTAAGCAGCCATGTTTTAACGGGCAAGGTTTCAGTGTGTAATTTGCAAAAAAAAAGTTTTTGTAGAAGGGGTAACTGGCATTTTGCGCACTCTCGCAAACACATCATGTCCAGGTAATGTTATGTATACGGATCGATAAAACGGCGGAGGGAACAACATCGATATTAAATCTTTGTAAAGATGTTTTCGTCACACAGTAAACGAATAATCTTTATAACAGCGAACAGTCAGAAAAGAAATAGAAAAATAAACCTCACGCATAAACCCCCACAAACAAGGTCTAGAAATTAAATTTGAGTACACCACCAATTCTGGCAGGACATGAACCAGGTTAACCTGCATGAAAGCTGGTTATACCGGATGAAAGCTATCCCGAAAAAGAAAAAGCGCGAGACTAACTGTCGCACATATAAATGCACCAACCCTAACCCTCCAGCACTCACTGGTCGAAAAATGTTGTCGCGTCTCATAGGTTCAAAACTGGAAGACCATATGAACGTTGAAAAAATCCTATTGAAACGTTGAATTTTATATAAAGCCTTGCGCAGTGAAGAACCTGAAAGACATAGAAAACTTTGGTTGCCAAAAACATGTTGCAGGCTTCTGCTCTTCCAAATATTGATAGACGGTGTGGGACAAAGGTATTTGTGTAGCGCCGGAGGGCTGGAACGCGCTCTCTCCAGTAGTGTGCACTGAACTTGTAGGCATGCAGTGGAACTCCTAGATATTTCAGTGGCACACAGGACCACTCAATGCCAGGATAATGTGATGGTGTAATGGCCCAATGTCCAAACCATAGCCCTGAGCTCTTTATCCATACACCAAGGTATTTGTATTCTTTTACCTGAGGTATTTCCTGGCCCTGTATTAACACTGTCTGTTCACTGTTTTCATTGAATGTAATAAAACGAGACTAAACCATAAAACCTAAATTTTGACATTTTTCTCCACAGATATCAGCCAGACGTTGCATATCACTTTGTCTGTTATCAAGCAACGCAATGTCGTCCGCATAAAATAAACCTCGAAGCTGCGGCTCAACTATTGTGCCGGCCTATTCATCCGCGCACCGGAAACAGAACCAAACTCTTCTATAATAGAAATGGTGTTATCGATGCTGGGCTTGTCTTTGAAGAAGAATGCAATATCGTCAGCGTATGCTAACACTTTTACGTCATTACCAAAAAAATTAAAACCACGAACACTGCTGCAGTTCAAAATGCTCAGAGTGGTTCTAAGTAATGGGCAAAGAGGAGCGGGGACATAGGGCATCCTTGTTTCAAGGAAGAACGGATGTGGACGGGATTTGAGAGCCTTCCATTGACAACAAAGCGGGTTGTACAATGACTATAACAAAGTCGAACGCCATTAAACACTGTGGATCCTACATTGGCGTGTTCTAGAAGAGAAAATAAAAACGAATAACGGACCCGACCAAATGCCTTTGCTAGGTCAATCTGGAGCATTGCAAGTTGATCATGAGAAGTCGAACAGTACTCAAGAACTGTGCGCGCGACGTGTATGTTAGTTTGTATAGAACGGCCTTTGATATTACATGTTTGATGAGGGCCAATAAGAATAGAAATCGCTACCGGCAACCGATTTGACAAAATTTTAGCAAAAATTTTGTAATCAACGTTTGGCAATGTAATCGGTCTATAACGAGCAACAGAACGTAATTTTTCTCTGTCCGTACTTTTAGGTATTAACACTGTGTGACTTTTTGTGAAAGACAGTGGTAAATCCTCTAGTTCAAAACTTGTCAAAATATCTTAAATAGAACAGGCGTAAGAATGGACTTAAAGGTTTTATAAAATTCACCCGAAATGCCATCGGGACCGGGAGTTTTCGGCATGGGTAACTGATAAATGGCAACCTCTACCTCCTGTTTAGTAAAGGGACCGCTAATTACTGAACAGTCTTCATCAGTTAGAGAAGTTATTAAAGACACAAAGTATTGTAGAAGCTTAATATTCTGGTCTCCAGAAGCATCACTGAAGAGCACCGAATAGAAGTCTTCGAACTGAGACACAATATCACTCGTGTCAGTTACTAATGCGTCTTTCGAATACATGTCGGTAATAACTTTCGCAGAAGCGGGGCGGAGTTCATCAATCAAAGCCTGGTGGGTCGGCTTCTCAAAAAGCAAGGCGCGGTTATTACGTGACCGAACACGGGCGCCTCTATAGCGCACTGCGTCAAACTTTTGCAAGTCACATTTAACATTTGCAATGTCATCAGCGTACATTCCAGGAGATTCACATTGAAGCTCATAAAGGCTGTAAATACTTTTCAACAATTTCTTCTCTTCATACTTTTTGTAAAACGGCTTAATAGAACCAAGTTCAATGGCAACTGATCTCATTTCTTGCTTAAAAAGCTCCGATGCAGCGAATAGTGGCAAATCAAGAGAGAAGCAATTTTTCAGTGCTAAGCATACCTGATCAGTAAACATTTTATCACCAATTAGAGATGAATTTAACTTCCAGAGTGCCCAATGAGGCCAGAAACTAGCATGAGTGCATCCTCCTAGCCGCGTAATTACCATACACTGGTCGGAGAACGAAATAGAGTGAGTTTTGCATAGGAGACTTCTAGAAATCAACGATGTCGAAACATATATACGATCGAGTCTAGAATGTGAACTTCCTTGAGTGTGCGTATATGAACAATATATTTGCCCCGATGCTCCTATATCTATGAAGCCCGCATTTTCAGTGATGCTAAATAGCACTTCACTACTTTTGTCCTTATGAGTGTTACGTAATGAACGGTCATTCACGTCGCACACGCAGTTGAAGTCTCCTAAGAGTACAGTAGTAAGGACAGTACGGCCACAATCCAATAAAGGAGCTAGATTTTCAAATAAAGCAATTCGTTTTGCGGAATCATTGAACGCATAAACGTTAACGATGCGCCATGGTACGCTACGCAACAAAATATCACAACATATCCACCGCATTTCAGAGTCTACATTATAAGTGATGCGGTATATGGAAGGGTCTTCCTCAAAAACAAAAAGCAACGTGCCGATAACCCAACTGCATGAGACACACAAACATTGTACTCGGACAAAAAGGGCTCTAATGCCCTCGCAGTGTCTTCATCGCTTTTGATCTTTGTCTCCTGAATGGCGACAAAGTCGAGTCGTTTGCTAGATAACAGTCGGCGTAGCTGCAGCTTCTTCTGTCGGGACCGAAGCTCTCGTACATTAAGTGTTGCGAAATATAGTTGCTGCGAGAGCGCCATGTTGCCTACACACCGTTTCTTGTCAATGCTGCATGAGACCAGGCGCGGAGGACGAAGGAGATTCCTCTCCTCCACCAACACCAGACCTTCTAGATCTTGACCGTCGGTGTCTCTCCTTGTGTTTAGGTGAACGTCGGCGACGCAGTTGTCTGGAAGCGCTTGGCGTGCTGTTCTCTTCACTCGACACGGAGGTTGTCGAGGCACGGCGCTTCAGCAAAGTGTTGTTGGAGAGTGTGTTCTCTATAGGGGTAGGACACTGGTTCGGTAGCTGAGCAGTGGCGATTTCTGCAACTGGAATATCTTCTTTTGCGATTTTGCTGCTAACTGCCTCAACGATATCTGGCTCTTCACTCTTCTTTGTGGTCTCTTCCACAGGCTCAGACTGCGCCGTTGTGATCTCAGTAGATGCAGTCTCGCTAGCTTCTGCGCTGACCGATGGCGGAACTTCGCTGGTGTCAGCTGGCAGATCTCCCTTTGCATCTAGGACCTCTGTGACATCCATGATGTGTTCTTGCAGTGCGTCATCTGACGGTCTTGTGCAATGTCGCAGCTTGTCAGCATACGTTACTACACAGTCTGCAGTCGTGTGCCTAAAGCGTCGGCAATCGTCGCACCTAGGCGTGCGACAGTGACGGCGAATGTGGCCAATTTTGTGGCAGCTAAGGCACAGTGGTGGTCTTCCAGGGAAGAGTAGAAGACTTTGTATTCCGCAGACTGTCCGTAAGTGTGGGATATCGGCGACACTGACACTATCAGCAAGTGACAGAACAACATCTCGATTGAGAGTTCGCATGTCTTCCATATCTGATACTTTCCAGCTTTCCTTGGATATTGACAGCATTTTTCCGAAAGTCTGTAGTGCCTCGCATATGTAAGCATCCTCTAAATGTTCAGGAAGCCATAGCATCTGAATCTTTACTTCCGCTGGCTCTGGATCAATCACAGCACATCTCTTAAACTTGACCAGAAATTCACCGCAGGTGATTAATCTGGCTTTTGCAGAAGGCGATTTGAATGTCACCATCCAGACGTGGGACATCTGGAATTGTCCGATTGAGATTATTTCTTGCAAGTCTATAATCTTCCGGAGAGCATCTCTGAAGTCTTGAGCACGATATGGGCGTCCGGCTAGGTCAGCATGTAGAAAAAACACCGCATATCCACGGGGTGAATGATGATGAGTGGGCGAAGCTCCGGAGGGAATCATCGGTAAACCGTGAATCTTCCGTTTAATTCGCCCAGTCTTGCCGCACTAAATCGAACGATTGACTTCCACCAATGACACGCGCCATATGTGACGTCATTCCTATTTTATAACAGCGCCCTTCATTATAATTGCACCATCTCCCGCTTAAGGGGACGCTAGCACAAACGCGTTAGAAACGTGCAGTACTCTCTAGTAAGGGGGAGAGGCCACAGCGTCTTACGCAGCCGTTTACACATGCCGGAACGTGCACCGCGTTTGCCGACGCCATCAGCGTTTAAGAATACGGGGGTAAGGCGGAGAGGCCACAGCGTCTTACACCAACTTCTTACGCGGGCCGTAACGCGCTAGCACAAACGCGTTAGAAACGCGCAGTCTTTCGTTAATGTTGGGTATTTATTGTCATCGTGGTGCGTGTGTCCATATCATCGTGGTGCGTGTGGCAAGACGTATGATAACGCGAAAAAAGACGAAGACGCTGGCCGAAGAAACAGCCAAGAGACCCACAGGCGAGAAGCACGTGAAGCGCGTGAAGCGCGAGAGAAAAAAAAGTTGCAGTGGCTTAGCTCGGCTATGCCAGGATATACGTAGCGTTAGCAAAGGTTCAGCTGATTATTCTTAGCTTTCCTGGCTGTCTCCTACGCTCAACCGCTAATTGCCAGGCAACTACTTCGTGATCCGATGAGTCAAGCTTCTCCGTTCTTCTGCGCTGTTGAGCAGCATTTGCGCTCTCCTTCTCCATGGCTATACCACACTGGCAAACGCCAGTCAGAAGCGCAGCGGCTCCAGCGCAGTGTCAGACGGCGACTGCACAGCGAGCGCGCGCCGGCGCCAGTGCGTCTACCACGGCTACGACGTCACTCCTCTGGAATGCGCCGACCGGCGGCGGTGAGTCGCGCGCGGCGGCGGCGGAGTGCGCGAGAGGTGCCGGCTCCGGTGGCTCCGGTGCGCAAGCCGTGTGACATCACTGATCCTTGCGCATGCGCAGCACGGCTCTTGATGTGCCGCGCGAAACGGGCTTGGCTAGGCCAGTGTAGCTAACGCTACAAAAGAAGAAATGAACAAAAAGGGGACGCAGCGATGATGAGCTGGCATTGCTGACGTTGTCGCCAAGCAGTTGCATCTCCAGCTGTGCTCTGGAGACGGGAGGCAGCAGCTTCAGGGACCATGGACCGAAGAGGGGACGTTCGCGAGTTGGCCAGCGACAACTCCAGCTCCTGAACCCCGACTGCGTCGCCGTGGCTGTGTCCCGCGGGCCCGGTCCAGCCCCACGCTGCCGTAACCAGTTGCTGCCCTTTGCCACGAAGGCAATCGCCAACGCCACGTCAGCGGCACAACGGCCGACTGGCCCAGACCGCGTCCTGTGCCACGCGGGTCTCTGTGGAAGACCACAACCTCATCGCTCTCGACGGAGGTCGACGCCCACGCTGGGCCACGCTGGGCCGGAGTCACGCTGGGCACGCTGCTTGCCACGCTGGGCCGGAGTCCGACAGCACGACTGGCGACGGTCAGAACGTTCGTTTGTTCGTGACTTTGCGTTGGTTAGTCGAGCGGAGGAACAATATATAGTTGAGGGCTTGTTTGTTTTTATATGTACAGCTAGTTTTTGGAGTGTTTGTCTATGTATAGTGCTTATAGTGTGTCAGGGTAGTTTGCTGTTTGTTTTTCTTCTATATTCTTTCTGTTTGAGATTAAATGTTCTTCTACGTATTTGCTTTTTGTCTCTGTCCATTTCTGGAGCGCTGAAATTCGTGACAATTGGCGAGCCTGCCAGGAGTGATTTTTCCTGCCCCGTCACTGAGTTTTTGTGGTACGGAAATGGACTGGGACAAGACTCTAGCCTTAGTGAAAGAGTTGGGTTTTTCGAAGGACGAAGCCCTGAAATTTATTGAGAAACAGAGAGAGATCTTTCAAAAGGAACGCGAGGCCGAACGTGTGGAACGCGAGGCCGAAGGTGCGGAGGCGCGGGAAATGCATGCTAGGGAGAAGGAAATTTTAGAACTCAAATTGAGATTGGCACTAGCAACGGAGTGTCACCGCGATGACGAGAGTTTGGCGTCAGTGTCCTCCGGCTCGCAGTCTCCAAAAGCCAACAAAATCTGTCCGCGTAAGCTAGTGGCACCTTTCGATGAAAATCGTGACGACTTGGATGCATACTTGCACCGGTTCGAAAGTATAGCCCTCGGACAAGGCTGGGACCGGAGCGAATGGGCCACAGCCCTAAGTCTTTGCCTGGTTGGCGAGGCACTGAGTGTCTTTGGGAGGATGACCGCCTCTGACTCCCTAGACTATGACAAGGTTAAGAAGGCACTGCTACAAAGATTTCGACTTACGGCGGAAGGTTTTCGCGAGCGATTCCGAAACTGCAGGCCGGAAGACGCAGAAACGGGAAAGCAATTTGCGTGTCGCCTGTCAAATTATTTTGACCGGTGGATGGAAATGGCCGATGTCGCGAAGACTTATGAGGGGGTCCGTGATTGCATGGTCAGGGAGGAATTTTTAGCTTGCTGTAGCAATAATCTCGGTGTCTTCCTAAACGAGAGAAAGTTGAATTCACTCAACGATCTAGCCGAACATGCTGATCAATTTTTAGAGGCACAGGGACTGAGAAACCTAGGAAGAATGAAAGAGGACCTAGCCAGAGGGAAAGTAGACGATGCAAAATACGAGCCTCAGGGAAGCGTGCGCCCACCCCAGTTAAGGTGTTTCCTCTGTAATCGTACCGGGCACCGTGCCGTTAACTGTCGCGCAGGGAACAGCCGCCCCCACCAACAAATAGTGTGTCAATTATCCAATAGAAAGAGACACCGTGCGGATGAGTGTAGGTCAGGCACATCACAAAAAACAGCGTGCATAATAGGCAAGTCTGGAGAAGCCGACTCGCAACCAAACTGTGTAGAGGTGAACCAAACTCAAGAGAACCAACAGGTACCGAGAGAAAAGCGGAAAGAAGAAGACCCGAAGGAACAAGCTCTACCTGTCGTAGAAGGATACGTTCATGGACAACGGGCAACAGTGCTAAGAGACAGCGGCACAAATATAGTTTTAGTAAAGAGGAGCCTGATACGTGACGAAGATCTGACAGGAGTGCTAACGCAAGTTACCTTGGCTGACAACACAGTGACGTACCTACCTGAAGCCCGTATCCAAGTCTCCATGCCGTATTATTCCGGGTGGCTTAAAGCAAAGTGTCTTGAAGAGCCATTATACGATCTGATTCTAGGAAATGTATCTGGAGTACGGAGAGTGGATGATCCAGATCGGAGCTGGAAGAGAAGTACAGTTATCGTAGATAGAGAGATGAATGACTGTGGTGAGCAACCACGCAAAGAAGTGCGCAAGCAACAGTTGTACAATAACGTTTCACGAGAAGCGGCAGCTGGCGGATGCCGTCCAGTTATATCGTCGGCTGTACGAACCAGAGCCCAAACCCAGAGCAAGGCACCCATGTCAGCCTTGAAGGCACCTGCAATTCAGTGGTTAAAAATCACGCCCGCTGATTTCAGGGAAGAACAAGACAAGGACGCGTCCGTCAGATCGTGCCACAAGAAGATAGGAGAAATAATGAAAAGGAAAAGAAGCCGCACTACGTTTGAATTTGTTATGCACAATGGTCTTTTATATAGAAGAGCCGTATTCAGCTCGGGCAGAGAGGCTCAGCAGCTTATTGTACCTAAAGCCTTTAGGGAGACAGTGATGGGATTAGGACATCACAGTGTCATGGCTAGGCACCAGGGCGTAAAAAATACCCTAGCAAGGATTACAGAAGAGTTCTTTTGGCCCGGAATCCAGAGTGACGTGAAGAGATACGTGAGGTCTTGTGATGTGTGCCAAAGAATGGTACCAAAAGGGCGAATGGGGCGTGCACGACTAGGCGACATGGTTCAAAAAGAGTGTGGGTGTAGAAAACGTGGTAATTAAACCATCACGTTCGGAAAAACAGTATGCGGTACTGAAGGTTCTACTGTACAAGTACAGCGGTTTGGTTTCAGACCTTCCAGGAAGTTAGAAAGGAGAAAGAATGTCTGGCATTGGTATGAGCTATCAAAAGGTTACATATTTATGTTTGGCAAATGTTTCAGAGTAGAAATGGATCACCAGCCGTTGCAATTCTTGAGTAAGGCTAAGTTAACAAACGAAAGAGTAATGAGGTGGAGCCTGGCTTTGCAAGAGTACTGTTTTCATGTCGAATATATTAAAGGGAGAGAAAACGTGGGTGCAGACTTCTTGAGTAGAGCTACTTAGGTTCGGGTGTTAATACACCAGACAAGCAGTGTATATTGTTTTTTGTTGTGCAGAGCGTTGTGTTTAAGTGCAGTGAAGTGATTAATCATCTTGTGCTGTGAGGTGATGTACGGACAGTGGACATATGGAGTGACAGTGTGTTCGTTCATTTAGAACCTAGTGTGATAAGCGTGAGATGAGCAGTTTTTTGTGCAAAAAACTCTTGAAACGGGGACCTGTGTCATGAGTCACCGGCAAGACGTATGATAACGCGAAAAAAGACGAAGACGCTAGCCGAAGAAACAGCCAAGGGACCCACAGGCGAGAAGCACGTGAAGCGCGTGAAGCGCGAGAGAAAAAAAGAAGAAATGAACAAAAAGGGGACGCAGGCGATGATGAGCTGGCATTGCTGACGTTGTCGCCAAGCAGTTGCATCTCCAGCTGTGCTCTGGAGACGGGAGGCAGCAGCTTCAGGGACCATGGACCGAAGAGGGGACGTACGCGAGTTGGCCAGCGACAACTGCAGCTCCTGAGCCCCGACTGCGTCGCCGTGGCTGTGTCCCGCGGCCCCGGTCCAGCCCCACGCTGCCGTTTCTCTAACCACACGACGCCATCCTAGGCCCGCGCGTTGGCGGTGGCCGCTGACGTCACGCTCCCCCACTTCGCAGCCGCTGCTCGAGGCTTCGCCCCGCTCCGCGAGAACGCCATCGCAGATAAACGGATCCGGCGGGTTTGAGCCTCCTATGCTTAATGTACGACAATAAAACTGCGAAGTTACAATAAAAATACTTGTAGCGTATGAATGGTACTGGGCTCGTACTGGATATTGTCAACGTGTAATGGTGATCACAATGAGTGCTACAGTTAAAAAAAGTCGCCTATGCGTAGTTCTTAGTTTAGCTGCTAGTTGTTATTATTTATATATGAACATTTCAGCGAGAGATCTCTTTCATTAAGCAAGTTGGTCGCGGAACCGATGACAGCGAATGACGGAACCGATGACAACCCAATGGGGAACTTAAGTTGATCAGGCGCGAAGGCGCTCGCGCGGACATCGGCGTGCTTGGCAAAAGGGACGTCCCCTCGTTCATTCGACGCCACCGGCGGGACGAGTAAGGCACGGCCGGCGCCAGGAGGTCCAAGGTGTTCATGAGAAAAAATAACTACGGCAACTTCGCGGCACCACACCCCTACGGAATACAACTAAGCTTGTGAGCGAGCTAGCTTTACATCTACATGGCTGATACCACTGGTACTCGCGAAAAATAATTTTGAAGAATGCTGGTGGCCGTATTTTTTGCGACAGGGCCATCCCCCTGTCTGCGAGGGGGCGTTGCCAAAATCTGAGCGGGGGGGGGGGGGGTCAGGACATCCGGACATCCCCCCTGGATACGCGCCTGGACGTGGACTCGGCGTTTCTTGGCTACGCGTTGTTGCTGCGGTGCCGGTCCGAATTATGCGAAGCGTACCGCTATAGACCCTGTGTTGCGCGCACGTCAGGAAAGGCCAACACTGTCGCACTCTGTTCGCGCCGCTAATCAGACCGCTCAGCACAACTGTGCTGGAACGCGAGCGATTTGGCACTTGCGTTGCGGGCTGTAATTACCGATTCGCAAGGGCGCACAAATGAGCAACACGACGAGGAAGAGCAGAAAGCGCGCGTACCTGCTAGCAGACTAACCGGAAGTCGTTGGTGCTTGTTCAACCAATGGAAATCGTTTCCGCAGTTGACATCACCAGATTCCCCCTGCTGACATCGTCACAACCGCTGGGGATACCGGAAAGGCGAGGGGAGAAAGACGGCATTGTTTTTTTTTTTTTTTTTTTTTTTTTTTTTTTTTTTTTTTGTGGCGCTCCCGCGGGGCATAGCGCTGCAGCGTTTGGTATCGTTGATCGTGACGGCATTCTGAATTCGATGCGCTTGTTTACTTGAAATGTTCAAAAAATATCTCAGGTGGTTTAGGGGCCCTTTAAGAAAGTATTTAATGTTTGCCGTGGGGCTATGCCACCGCACTACGTACTGCAGCACTTAAGGCTACTTGATACTGGTTCACAGTACACTAACAGCGCGAGACACAGGACGAGACAGCTGAGGACGCCCATACCTGTTAGAATGGTGTGATGCTGCGTACACAAATGAGTGCACCTCCAAAAAGAATTTTTTGGTGTCGGCTTTTACACGTTTCGAAATATGCAGAAAGGACTTCTATACATAATTACAGCACACGCGCCACGATGGACTAACCAGGCTAGCGCTATCATTGTAGTTAAAGATTCCATTCCACGTTCAGTAACTACACACCGATCATTTGACGCTTCCTTTACGGGCACACTTGCGGTTTCGGGTTTCTACGTTGCTGCGTTACTACGTTTTGAGGCTTGCTGCTACGTTTGGCGCAATAATATGGCTGGGAGCAGGCACCGCTAATGCACAATTACGAGCAATATACACACAGGCTGACGCTAAGCACGGGCAGCGCGAGCGTCTCTCTGCGATGACGCGACGACTTCGCTGGAGCCGAATTCCGAATACTGCATATGCGATAGCGATTGTATATGGCCTTGTTGATAGGTCTTCCTGTAATTCGTTGTAGCGCAGGCAAAACGACACGGACACAGAAGGCACACGAGACAGCACACAGCGGTGAACGACCAGTTGCGAACAGACATGGAAGAAGGAAAAAACGGCGAGGCCTTACACGCTCCGCGCAGAAGGAGAAAAGTGTGGAGGAAGTCATGTGGTACTTTTCGCTGTAGCGGCCATGTTGTCGAGGCACAATGGCGGTTTTGCTATCGTGGCGTCTGCTCATGGGTGTGCCGCCGCGTAGGTCTCGTGCCGTGGCGAAGGCGTCGTGCGGCCCAGTTTTACAGCGACGCTGTTAGCGTCTAGTTAGTCGGGAGTTTTCGTGGCGTGCTCACCCAAAAACCGCCAGCTGGAAAAGGGGTGTGAGTTTACGCGTAACAGAGTTATGTTTTATTGCGATAGCAATTATATGGACACTTCCACCGGATTTCTGCCGTCGGCGTCGCCGTCGCCGTCGCCGTGAGGTTCCGTATAGATAAAAGCTTCGCCGCGCGCCGTATGCCCGAACGGAAGCGTGCGGGGACGCACGCTGTCACGGAGAGCGAACGCACTCAATCTTCCACGCGCAAGCAAGGAAGCGGGAAGCGAGCGCTGGAGGGAGCGGGGGGGGGGCGCATTTGTACTCTGCCAACAACCGCGCTCGTCGCTCGCTCGCACCGTCTCTTATCGCCACACGGCTCTGACCTTTATGCGCTGTGCTTTCGCCACTCAGTTTCCGTTGCAGCGATAGACCGCACGTACCTTCGCCCGGTGCGGCGTATATGCGCTTGCTGCCAGCGTTTTTGACAGTCGTTGTCTGCAGTCACTCAGTGTGATCTATTAATGTTTGTTTGTGCGCGCTCACACCACAGTTAGTAATCGTCGGGCCACATTTTCCAACGCACGCTACACATGCAATGCTGCCCGGATCGGCAGTGCAGCGCTACAGGTGTGTCCCTTCGCACGCGCTGCCCACGGGCAGCGCTTCTCATCAACACCACCGTTTCACACGCGCCTTCTCGTGGTCATCGACTCTCTCTTCATGTCGGTCTACTTACGCCGCAGCACACCTGCTTACTTAATCAGCTCATGTTTACTACAATTCATATTGCTACCAAAGCCGCTCACCTTGCTTCGTATGACATTTCTGTGTTGCTATCGCATTCATTGCTTCGCCCTTAGGGCGAAATTGTGACATTTTTTTCTCGTATACTCGAATTACGGTCCGATGCTGTGACGTTTGTAGGTTGCCTGTAAGCCGTACTGTACGAATTTTGTGAGACAGTTTATTTTGAGAAAATCAATTAGTTTTATGACGCACTTGCGCCAGGCGGAGGGTCTACAAGAATGAGGACATATGCTGCACTTTCGCAACCATTCGTGCACGTGTGACGATCGTGTGCACACAATGTACGTACCTGTCCTTGTTGCGTGGGTGGTCTGCCCGTTGCATATGTCGGACAGCGTATTCTGCGACCGTAATCGACATTATGGCACGTACAGGGCCTACAAGAATAAGGATGACTGAGGATGGACATCAAACGGCAGATGGTGAAGGGCTTTGTCTTTCAGTTTCCGGGTAACAGGGTTGTTTTCTCGTATATTCGTATTACAATCCGAAGCTATCGTGCCTGCAGCTTGTGTCTAAGTTGTACTTTAC
Source organism: Dermacentor silvarum (assembly GCF_013339745.2). Lineage (NCBI taxonomy): Eukaryota > Metazoa > Arthropoda > Arachnida > Ixodida > Ixodidae > Dermacentor > Dermacentor silvarum. The sequence goes on along the minus strand of NC_051158.1, from coordinate 134,582,541 downwards.
GCATTGTCTGACGCCATTTGCTTTTAAACGATAATTTAGTTCAATCAGGCACTCGCGCTTGGCCTAGACGAATGAGGATGTATGCAGCACTTCCGCACACGTGTGCGCGCGTGACGTACGTCACTTACGGTGGCGGTGCATGTGCGACGTCGTCTAACGTCAGTCCTGGGGTGACACTCGTCTAACGACCGCACCAGCTTCGCTGTACATACACTTTCACAGCGTGCAATGGAGGCGGACTTTTTTCCAATAGCTAGGGCCACAAGGTATGCATGCGCTCGTGGTGATGCTGCTGTCATGGTCTTTGTATCGTCGTCATTCCAGCTTTGTCATCCGACTCTCCTCATGCTATCGTCTTCATGCTAGTGTCGTCATACACTCGTCGTCTCTCATTGTGCCCATACCACTGTCATGTCATTGTCATCATTGCTTCATCGCCATACAGTCGTTGTCATACAATCGTCGCCGTACTGTTGGTGTCGTGATGCCGTCACGGTCGTTACATCGTCGTGCTTCTAACTTCGACATCCGACTCTGACCTGCCGTCGCCGTTGCACAATCGTGCCGTGCCATTGCAGTCGTGCCATCGTCGACATGCTGTTGTGTTATCAACATCGTCACGGATTCGTCGTCATACCATTGTCAGCGTGCCCATCATACTCACGCTATCCTTTAGGGGCGAAGCACCTTAGGGCCGAGCCTTGTCCCTCGTAGTCCGTAGCTCTGGTTGGCATGGAGACCGCTATGTATGTATACGCATATATATATATATATATATATATATATATATATAGTATATGTACGCCAAGCTCCGGAAGCCGACTTCCGCTTCCACTTCCGGTTCCGCTTGCGGAAGCCAGCTTCCGGCTTCCGGAGAACGCTTCCGGCGTTTTAACACGAAAGTGTTTTATGCCGGGGTCCACCAAGACTTCACTGACGTATTTCCGTCACGGAAATACGTCACACGAACATACACGAACATAATACATAGAAAGAAACCAGAAGAAAAAGTTCCACAAACATGCAAAATTTGGAAATCGAACCCACGACCTCTCGGTCCGCGACGATAGATCGCCGAGCGTTTAACCCATTGCGCCACAAGCGCATTTGCAGACAGCTATACAGACGCGCCTTATATATCTAACACTCCTCCGTGTACCCGCGCTCTTGCTCGGGGCGGTGCCGCCGCCTACGAGCAGAAAAGAGAAGTACTGCATTATGACACTAACGCGCACCGACAGTATAGTGCCTAGAATATACTTACTAGTGTGCCGACCGCCGGGAGTTTCCAATGGGAGACGCTGGCACTGCCGGTGATGCCTTCCGCCGGAGGCCCCCAGACGGCGACACTGTTTGGGACCGTGCTAACCGAGCGGCGCATCACGCGTCGCTTGCGCATCACGCGTCGCTTGCGCTTCGGGTGCACTTCGGATGCGCGTTCGTAAGCGCAGTCGGTTGCGGCGCGTTGTTGCTTTCGAGCAAGTAGCGTGTGGTGCCTCCGCACGTCATTGCTGGGGTTCTTTTCTGTGCGCATGGTTCGTACTTGTGTTTGTTCACGGACGGAACCGACATGTCGTCGCAGAAAACGAGGCGTAAACACAGCACCTGTTTTGTCCCATATTGTACAACTGGATACCGCTCAAATAACGAGCAAGTCTCATTATTCAGCGCGCCTGCTGACTGGCCAGAACGTTTTGCCGAGTGGGAGAAGAATATAAGAGTGCAGATCGAAGGCTAACTCTGGCGGCTGTCGCTTGTGAGAAACACTTTAATAATTGCTACATTGAGCGCTCGTTCAAAATTAGTTGACGGTGTGTCGTCTATGAAAATGTGCCCTGTTTAATTACCTTCATTTATGGTAATTAATTTAATTTATGGTAATTAGATACAACTTGGTGTGAATTTAGCATTTGTGGACATGTCTCGCATATAATAGTTTACTGTGGAAAAAAGTTACACTTCTTCGGAAACCACGTATTTATTTATTGGTATTTTTCGCAGAAACACCCCGTATCGTGTAGCGTTATAATGATAACTGTGCATACGATCGTTTGTAAGTGCAACAAAATCATATTCTTTCGATTACGCTTTGCACCTCAACCAACGTTCCGCAGAACGAAACGGGCTGGGACAGTCCATTGGCGTCTGTCGCACACGCGCGCGTTGGCTAGAGACGCCGCTCGGCATAGCACGGTCCGTACGGCTATCGCCGTCTGGTGGCCGCCGGCGGAAGGCATCATTCTCCGTGCCACCGGAAAGCCCGCGGTCGGCACACTCGTAAGTATATTCTAGGCACTATACCGACAGTGAACGCTTCGGTGGTCTCAGCACTAAGACGCCTCGATGCCAGCATTCGAAGGGACGCTGGCATCAAGAAGCACTACCAACGCCACCTAGGTGGCGTTCACCGTACTCAGCACAGCGGAGCGTGGCCTCCGCAATTAGCTCTGAAAATGTTTCTGAAGTTGATCGCGGAGGCTGCAATTACGACGCGCTGTACGCGCTGATTTGACTCGGTGACGATTCAGTTACGTGCTTTGTCTTGCGCGTTGTATTAGTGTGTCAGTTACGTGCTTCGTCTTTCGCGTTGTGCTAGCGTGTGCAGCGTAGTGCAGCTTCCATATGCACGACGGTTGCTCATGGTCATCGACGTTGGTAGTCGTGATGGAGGAGACGTGCCACCAGGCGTCAGCGTGGGTGCATCAACGCCTAAGGGCGCTTTAGCCACAAAACACCAATAGACATTATATATCAATGTGCAATAAACATTACACTACTTCTGTGAAGACACGTTTCACTTTCGTGTTCTATACCGATTCCTATATAAGAGGGATCAACCACATTTTTTTCTCTCTCGTCCGTAGCTAGGGGCGCTGCGGTGCACAAGGGCGTTCGTTCCCGACGCGCGCTCTCTTTCTCGTACGTTGCAAGGGGCGCTGCATTGCACAAGGGCGTTCGTTCCCGACGCGCGCTCTCTTTCTCTCTCGTCCGTAGCTGTGGTTTACCCGAATGATCCCCCGGTGCTTCGCCCACTAATCATCATTCACTTCGTGGATATGCGGTGATTTTTTTACCATTGTCATCAATTCAGCAACGTCATCGCATTGGCGTCCTGTCGTCGTCATCCGTTTGTAGCCACGTAGTCGTCGTTATACTGCCTTTGTCATTCCATTGACGCGATTCGTTCTTCGTAATTACACGGTCGTCACTCCGTCGGCGAGCTACAGTGGTCGTCAGCTCGCAATGCTGATGGGCGACCTTGGCAAGCGAGTGCCATAGCCAAGTCAGACAATAGCGGAGAGAGAGAAGAATAAAGGGAAATACAGGCAGGTTAACTATATCGCAATGTTCTGTTTGCTACCATGTGCCGGAGGAGAGGACAAAGGGGGGAATAAAGATAAAGAAAAAATATAGTAGAACATCAGAGAGGGCAGGACACATTCGCGAAGTAAAACAAACTGAAGTGTTTGAATGGTTCGCTCAAGCAGTTGTCCGAAGGAACCGCCAAAACTTTTGTGCTGACAATCGATGAGGCCACTTTTCGATTACGTCGCATATAGCTGATGCAACGGAAGTCTCAGAATGACCGCCAGATGGTAAATAAATGTGACCTAAGAAATATGATGTGGCGCTACATAGGTCCAATGCTCAACGCATTACCGTCGAGTCATGGGGACATGAGTTCTGCCTTGATTTTTTATTGCGATAGCAATTATACGGACACTCCAAAGCAGATTTCTGCCGTCGGCGTCGCCGTGAGATTCCGTATGACGTCAATGGAGATGAAATCGTCGCCGCGCGCCGCCGAACGCTGTATGTGCGAGTGAAAGGGCGCGAGGGACGCGCTCTTTCACGGGGAGTGAACCCACGGCGGAGAACAAATAACGCGCGTTCTGCGCCGTGCTTCCTTAAGGGCTGCAGAAGTAGGCGTCTCTTTCCTACTTTACAATCACCATATATGTAGAGCAAACGCGCCTTCTTCCGACGCGCGAAAGTCAGTAGGGGGGGGGGGGGGAAGGGGGAGGGAAGGGAGGTGACGTTTAGCTGTGGCACCAAGTGCCTATTTATATCAGAGGCTCCTGCAACAGTCGGCAACGCCGCACGCATTTTGTGCGAACGCGGGCAAAACGCCGACGGCGTCGACATTAGTTCTGCGTGTTGCCGGTGCTGCTGCATGTCCAAGTTTATACAGCTGATAAAGCTACTATCATTACTCCGTATAGCTCTCTACAAATTTGCTATCGCAATTGATGCTTCGCCTTTCAGGTGAAACTGCGACCACTTTTTTTATGTGCGTCAGCTATTCGGCTGAGTATCTGCAACAAACAAAGCCTGGGAGAGTTTGCAGCAAAAAACTGCGTTTTAACACTGCAAAGCGCACTCTCTTCTAGCTGACATTGAAGACTAAAATTTTGAGCTTGAAAAGAAGCCCATACAGGCGCGCTGTCATTCATTCTACGATAGATATGCTTGCTGAAAATTGCAATGAAAGAACGTGTTGAGAAGGCGGTCATCGTCAAGGTCGTTCACAGATGAGTGAACACAAGAAACCTGTCGATGACGAGCACCGACAGGGGCAGTCAGCGTTCTAATCAGACTTGTACACGTTACAGAAAAAGAGGTAGCCGATTGCAATCGCAACTGTTTTATTCAAAAAGGTAATTGAATCCAATGACCACTTAGCGCACCACAAAATTAACTGAGAAATTAAAGAAAAGTAATCGATTACTCTTAAGTTACTTCAAAGTAAGCATTGCACAAATACAGTCAAGAGAACAAGCTGCCCTGCCTCTTTGAGTGCGTCCTCTGCAGCCTCGTGACATTTGTACATGCATTCGTATTGTGCCATTTAACTTACGTCGCGGCCGTGCACACCTGACAAAGATCGGAGCGGGATAAGCTCAACGCATTAATCAGGAAGGCAATCAAGAGAGCTCTCGGCCTCCCCATATATACACACACGGAACGCTTACTTCAACTCGGCATGCATATAACGCTACAGGAAATAGCGGAAGCGCAGGCTGGAAGACATATCCACACAAGCTGGAAGACACATCCTGCAGGAGCTGGGCGTTCCTCCCACAGTAGTCAAAACAAAGTTCTGCAGCATCCCTCGAGAGCAGCGGGACCGCATCACTGTCGCCCCGATCCGACGAAACGTACATCCGGAACACAACGTGGGAAGACGTCGGGTGCGCGCGAAGGCCCTCCTGTAAAAAGGCTCGTGAACGGGCATTTGCGAACAGACATGGAAGAAGGAAAAAACGGCGAGGCCTTACACACTCCGCGCAAAAGGAGAAAAGTGTGGAATAAGTCATGTGGTACTTTTCGCTGTAGCGGCCATGTTGTCGAGGCACAATGGCGGTTTTGCTGTCGTGGCGTCTGCTCATGGGTGTGCCGCCGCGTAGGTCTCGTACCGTGGCAAAGGTGTCGTGTGGCCCAGTTTTGGGCTGGGCCACACGACACAGTTTCGTAAACGCATCGCGCTACGCCGACGGACGGGCTTTCGCTGCGGTTAGCGTAGACCATATCCGAGCTGGCCCCAGGGGTACTAGGAATCAAGGAGATCAAGCTACACATAGTCATCTGGTTTCCAGCCCACACGGGACAGATTGAGGGTACCCCGCTTAACCTCAATGAGTCGGCACACAGTGCTGCGCGAGGGATCATCAACCGCGTAGCTACTGAGAAGCGTTTTGGGTATACTGACAATCGGGACTCTCCTCCCTCGTACAACGAAATTACTAAGCACTTGTACTTAGCTCGGAGGATCTACCCCTTCCCACATTGTAAACTCAATAGACCTAAGGCTTTAACACTAAGGCTTCTACAGACGGGGGCATACCCAAACCCCCTACTTCTTCACAAGATTTACCGCGAAATTCAGACAACAAATGCATGTGCACTACGCAATGACTTAGCGAGCTTACCTCACATGCTCTGGTGGTGTCCCGCGTTACGCGGCGATGAAAGCAACACTTCTTCACGCTGGGATGCGGTTCTACGCAGCCCCAACCTTGAAGAGCAGTTATGGGCTGTCCAACGGGCTCGCGACGTGGTGGGGAGGCTCGGCCTCTAGCTCTGTCCCGACGTGGGAGCGGCCGGCTGCGCACGAGCGCGCGCCCTAAAGGACCCTAATAAAGTTTTATTGCGATAGCAATTATATGGACACTTCAACCGGATTTCTGCCGTCGTCGTCGCCGTGAGGTTCCGTATAGATTTTTTAAGGGCGATAAGATCGTCGCCGCGCGCCGTATGCGCGAGCGAAAGCGCGCGCTATCACTAGGGGACGCGCGCTATCACTAGGGCAAACTCCCCGCGCGCTATCACGGAGAGCGAACGCACGGCGGAAACCAAATCGACCGTCGCGCGAAAGGCCATGAGGGTATGGGAGGGAGGAAGGCGGGGCGGCGCTGTGCTCCGGCACCAAAGGCGTATCTTGCCACTCAATCTCCCACGCGAAAGCAAGAAAGCGGGAAGGCAGCGCGGGAAGGAGGGGGGAGAGGCGGAGCAGCTTCTCCTCTGCCAACAACTTTTTCTCTGCACAACTCCTCTGCACTTTGCCCTGCTTTGGCGGTCGCCCACACCATCTCTTATCTCCACACGGCTGTGACCTTTGTATGCGTTGTGCATTCGCCGCTCAGTTTCCGTTGAAGTGATAGACCGCGCGAACCTTCGGCCGCTGCGGCGGCTGCGCTTGCTGCCAGCGTTTTGACAGTCGTTGTCTGTGGTCATTCAGTGTGATCTATTCATGTTTGCTTGTGCGCGCTGACACCACGATTGTTAATTCAGTTAGTAAGCGAATGTGTCCAAGTTTATGCAGCCGATAAAACCACTATCCCTACTCCGAATAGCTCTCTACTAATTTTCTATCGCAATGGATGCTTCGCCTTTCCGGCGAAACTGCGACATTTTTTCATCCATCCACCCATCTAAACAATTTCTCTAACATTTTCTCTGGTCATCTTCCCTCGTTTAATTTTAAGGGCGTTGAAAGTGAGACTGAAAACTCGATCGATGTGCGCGATGATGGGAAGTGCGTTGCTCTGCCGTACGAGCACTAGACGGAGAAATTACTAAACTGAGGTCGGATAACTGTCCGCTGATAAATAAAAAGCGAAGGTGAGGTGCAGGATGCACTGCCGAGAATAATATAAGCCACGCGACTAGCCTTTAAGTTGGAGAAATAATTCTGACTTCTCGGGTTTGCCTGTGTGAGCATGCGCATTCGCAGGCCACAGCGTTTAGGTACCGCGGCCGTTCCACGCAACCTCACTCCATATTACAGAGCCCACAGCTGCGTCGCCTGTTACAGCTTGTTTCGTCAATAACGTAGCTGGTAACATGTAACTCGCTATGGGAAAAAAACGCAAACAAGTTACGCTGAGCGTTACCAAATAAATAAAGTAATGGATGAATTACAAAACTACCATAAAATGTTATTGATTGAAAGCAATTATTTGGATATAGTTCCGTAAAGGGGCCCCTAAGCCACCCAGAGGTCGAAATTTAGTTGTGGTGTTGCGGGCCAATCGACGACTGCGAAGCTGCGCGCCTCCGCCACCACTGACGAAAACATCGGCTGCAGGTACAACAAAGACATGCCTTGAAGTGGGGTCATTCCATAAGCCTCAGTTATTAGTGAATCTCCGCAGTTGTCAGAGCCAGCGGTGAATGTTTTTGCTTTATTATCCTGAGCTGCAACCGAAAGAATGGTCGACTAACTGGTCCACCAGCTCGAGCTATAGCCTAAATCTTTATGTCGAGATCAGCGTAGTTTCTCCGATATTCGACATCCCGTCAATTGTATTTTGTACGCGTGATGCTTTAAAAGCTCACGAATGCAGTGAAATATTGGTTGTATAATTATACCCGTATAATATTTATTTCATTTATATATTTACGAATACTACTGTCTTTTACAACACAAAGCACTAACAGGTGCGAATCGAATAAACAAGTGCACTGTTATTCATCGGCATAAAAAAAGAAAAAAAAAAACATAGCAACACCTAGCAGCAAATATGGCTCGGTAGTTCGATAGAAATTGTTTTGAATGCTCGGTTGAGCAGTACGCCATCCAGGCTGTTTCGCAATCTATCGTCATAGACTGAAAAAAAAAAGAACTGGGTAAATGTTCAAGCGGCTACTATGTCGCGTTGGCCTTGCAGAGTCGCCGATGATTGAGTCATCAATCAGTGTTGATTCATGCACAATTTTACGGTAGGGCGATAATGCGGTCACACGCGAGTCTGTGCTCCCCGAGACTGGAGCAGCAAGTTGACAGTTGACAAGAACTTTATTAAAAGGTCCTGAGGAAAAAGATTGGGGGAGCCGAAGGCACCCCAATCAAGTTGGTGGCTCCGCCCATGACGGAACCGGGAGCTGGTGACTCTCGGCGACGTCGCGGGCCCTCTGGACGGCCTGTCGTTGGTGCGTAAAGTCCGCGCTTTGCAGTAGGGCGTCCCACTTGGACTTGTCGTGTAGATCAGAGCCCGCGTTGGACGGGCACAGCCAGAGCATATGATCGAAAGAGCAGAAGTCGTGCCCACATTTGGAGCACGATTGCGGGAAGTTAGAATCTATCCGATTGAGCGCTCTGGGGGTGAGGTACGATCTCGTCTGTAAGAGCCTGAACGTGACACACTGAGCCCTGTTTAATTTTGGGTGAGGGGGAGGAAATTTCCTTCTGCTCAGTCTGTAGTGGGATGTGATCTCGTTAAAGGTGATAAGAGGGTCTTTAGGGGAGCAATCCTGTGAGAGAGCTGGACCGCTAGCCCGGGCGCGGTTCGTGAATTCACGCGCTAGGCAGTGGGCCTGCTCGTTGGGGTTGCATCCCGCTTGATTAACTACGCCTTTAACGTGGGCCGGGAACCAGACGATGTGGTGACCTCCTGTCTCGTTATCCGCAGTGTTTTCAAGAGATTTGTTGACTAGGCTAGCCGTGCGCTTAGACACTAGGGCTGACGAGAAGGCCCTGACGGCAGTGCGTGAGTCGGAGAAAACAGTCGTTGGGCCTTTGGCAGCGTTAAGCGCCAAGGCTATCGCGGTTTCCTCCGCCTCGTTTGCGTGCTTAGTGCAAACGGATGCAGCGCTAATCAGCGTTCCGCGCGCGTCTACGACCGAGATTGCAAACTTGTTTTCGCTGCCGTATTTGGCCGCGTCAACGAAGAGTGCATCTGCCCCGTACGGATTAACTCTTTGAAGGATGGCTTTAGCCCGTGCGATTCTTCGGCCCTCGTTATATATCGGATGAATGTTTCTCGGTACGGGATCGACCGTTATAGCTTCCTTGGCTTCTTTGGACAGGGGGTATCTGTCGAGCGGCGGTTGTATGGATGATATATCTGCTTCGTTTAGGATTTTGTTACCCGGCTTAGTTAACGAAAGCCTGGTGATCTGTGCAGTTCGATGTGCCTCGATTAATTCGTCGATAGTATTGTGAACACCAAGCTCCAATAGTTTCTCCGTGCTAGCACATTGTGGGATGCCGAGTAGTCTTTTGATACCGGACCTAATGAGCGTGTCGAGCTTCCTCTTTTCGGCTTTACTCCAATTGAGGAAAGGCGCCGTGTAGTTAACGTGACTGATAAAGAAGGCCTGAAAGACTCTGAGTAGGCTGTCCTCCTTGAGTCCCCCCTTTCTACTTGTAACTCTGGCAAGTAGCCTGAGTATATTGTGCGCCTGTGCGCCGAGCTTCTTTAGAGCTTCTGCATTACATCCTTTGGCGTTTATTAAAAGTCCTAAAATTTTGATGGAGTTCACCCTCGAAATGGGGTGTCCTTCTCTAGTCGTAATTTTGACTGGCAGTGTTTCCAGAGGCTCAAGGTTCCTAACGCCTTGCCTAGCCTGCCTGTAGAGTAATAGTTCGGATTTGCTGGGCGAGAGCTTTAGTCCTGTGTCTGTGAGGAACTCCTCCGTCACCTCTATGGCCCCCTGTAAGGATTGCTCTAGTTCGGCCAGAGATCCCCCCGGAGACCAGATTGTAATGTCGTCGGCATAAATTGCGTGGCCCACTTTTGGGAGTTCGGCTAGCCTGTTAGAAAGTTTATGCATGGCGATGTTAAAGAGTAACGGGGATAGGACCGAGCCCTGAGGAGTTCCGCAGTTGCCCAGTTTGTAAGGACCGCCCGAAATCGTACCCAGTCGAAGGAGCGCCTTTCTTTTCGACAGGAAAGAAAAAGTGAAGTTAAAGAATCTCCGCCCTAGATTAAGGGAGGAAATCTCTTTCAGGATGTGCTCATGCGCCACCTTGTCGAAAGCTTTGGCGAGGTCGAGTGCAAGTATGCCTTTAACGTCACGCGACGCGTTGTCGAATATGGATCTTTTTAGAAGGAGCATTGTGTCTTGTGTTGAAAGTCCTCTTCTAAATCCGATTAAAGTGTGTCTAAAGAGTTCGTTGTTCTCTATGTGATCTGTGATTCTGTTATGTATAGCATGTTCGGCCACTTTGCAAATACAAGATGTTAGAGAGATGGGACGCAGGTTATCTATATGCGGGGGTTTCCCCGGTTTGGGGATAAGCACCACCTTGGCTGTGCGCCATTCCAGCGGGACCTGCCCCGAACTCCATACTTCGTTTATCTCTGCCGTTATGATTTCTATGGCCTTGTCGTCCAGGTTTCGGAGGAGTTTGTTGGTAACTCCGTCTGGTCCAGGGGCGGACCTTCCGTTTAGGTTGAAGAGAACGTGTCTAATTTCTGATACAGTGAACGGTTCGTCTAGCTCTGGCCTGTCTAGCCCCGTGTATCCTGCTCTCACCGTTCCGCCTTGCGAATCTCCTTCCTTAATGGGGAGATAGGTGCGAGCCAGGATGTTGATAGTTTCTGCTTCCGTGAGGCCCGTGGCGATCTGCTTATGAATGAGTCTATCCACGGCAAGATTGAGAGTTCTCTTGGACTGTTTGTCGTTGAGGAGGCTTTTGAGCAAGTTCCATTTACTGCCTCTTCTCATGCGACCGTCCATTTCGTTACACGTCTCGTCCCACTGCTGTAGGGCCAGCTGCTTGGAGTACGACTCTATTTCCTTGTTGACTGACGTCAGCTTAACTCGAAGTCGGCGATTTAGCTTCTGCGTTTTCCACCTCTCCGCGAGGGCGTGTTTAGCCTCCAGGAGGTGCGCTAACCGCGAGTCCATTTTGGGAACTTCGAGCTGTGCTGTGATTTCCTTGGTTGCGCTCTTGACAGCCTGTTTAAGGTTTGCGATTAGTTCTGTGAAAGATTCACTTGAAGGGGCCATTTCGCCTCGAATTTTTCTGAAAAGATCCCAGTCAACATAATCGTATCTAACTGGTGGTTTTGGTTTGACCTGCACCGTGATTTCGAGAATGTAGTGGTCGCTACCCAAGTCCTCCTGGAGATTATCCCACGTACCCTCGATACCACGGAGGAACGCGAGGTCGGGTGTGGTGTCGCGACTGACCGAGTTACCCCTTCTTGTGGGAAACCTAGGATCCGTGATGAGTGTGAGGCTGGAATCGGCTGCACAACCGGCTAAGTTTGTGCCTTTCTTACTGCTAAAGCCGTATCCCCATTCTGTGTTTGGGGCGTTGAAGTCACCCGCAATCAGAAGGGGCGCGTTTCTGGCTATCCTGATTGCGGCGCTGAATAAGGTGTTAAAATCTCTTTTCCTGTCCGCTGCAAGTGATTTGCGTTTTACGAAGGAGTGTTTTCGCGGTCTATTGGGTTCTGAATTAAAAAAAAATTTTTTTTTCTTTTAAAGATGCATTCTAGCTTTTCAATATCACACGCATTTTGAGGCGATTACACCGAAGAAGCATGTCGGAGTACGAGCCGCACCAGATTTATGTGCGCCGTTCGTTCAATGGAGAATCTTTCAAGTTATGCGCATTTGTGCACGAGAGATACAGCATTTTCAAACTAGCAATGAAATTGTCTCAGAACTTTGTGCACGCTGCCATAAGAAAAAGCGCTTCTGCTGCGACGAACTTACATAAGATACACTTTTGTCTATTGGGAGGCCTCCGGTAATTCCGGTATACTCCAAGTGATGCTCCAGCACTTGGATACCCTTAAAGTTTACGTGGTAGTACAGCCGGCGAGCCACATGGCGCAGGTTATCCTTCGAAAAGTTAAACTTCTGGGACGAGTGCCCGTTGACTGCGACCTGGAAAAGATAGGCAGTATTTATGTTTTACATGCCAGCCAAATATGGGCCAACAGCTACGCATAGCCTGTGAGCACTGGCCAAAGAATGATACTGGAGAGCTTGTTCTGTTGAGCTTGCGTGTGCCCTTTATTTTTAATAAAAGAACGCGAATAGCTTAAAGTACCATTTACGCGTGCCTCTCCTTGCTTCATGTTTTTGCGCTTTTAGTTCAGGAAGATGGAATTCGAGCCACAGAAATGGTCATAGCACCAATAATAATTTTAGTTAATCCTGTATTCAACCGTCATACCAACTGCTACTGGATTTCTCAACGCAACTCAGATATGATCCGTATAGCCTCCAAATTGAACTATTGAAGAAATTGGGACAATGCTGCTTTGAAAATAAACGCTGAAATCTAAGAAATGCTGTTGTTTAAGCATTTCATTTTATTGCGATAGCAATTATATGGACACTTCAACCAGATTTCTGCCATCGCCGTCGCCATGAGGTTCCGTATAAAGTCCAAGGGCGATAAAATCGTCGCCGCGCGCCGTATGCGCGAGTGAAAACGCGCGAGGGACGCGTGCTATCACGGAGAGCGAACGCACGACCGAAAGCAAACGCGACCGTCGCGCGAATGAATGTGGGGGTATGGGAGGGAGGGAGGCGGGGTGACGCTGTGCTGCTTCACCAAATGCTTATCTTGCAATTGGGCGCGGGGGGAACTGGGAACTCAATATTCCACACGAAAGCAAAAAAGCGGGAAGGCAGCGCGGGAGGGAGGGGGGGGAAGCTTCTCCTCTGCCAACAACTTCTCCTGTGCACAACTCCTCTGCAGTTTGCCCGGCGGTGGCGGTCGCCGACACCGTCTCTTATCTCTACACGGCTCTGACCTTTGTATGCGCTGTGCATTCGCCGCTCAGTTTCCGTTGAAGCGATAGTCGGCGCGAGCCTTCTTCCGCTGCGGTGGCTGCGCTTGCTGCTAGCGTTTTGACAGTGGTTGTCGGCGATCATTCAGTATGATCTATTGATGTTTGCTTGTGCGCGCCGACACCACGCTTGTTAATTCAGTTAGTAAGCAGATGTGTCCACGTTTATGCAGCCCATAAAACTACTATCCCTACTCCGAATAACTCTCTATTAATGTGCTATCGCAATTGATGCTTCGCCTTCCCGGCGAAACCGCGACATTTTTTTTATGCACCCGAATCGTAAAATCTATGTTCCGCAGACAGCCTTGTCGGGGCAGTCGGAACATCGCGGGTCCGACGAGCGCATTTCGTTGTTTTGCAACAAATAGCTGTCTAAAGGCAGATACCCCCTTTTTTTTCTTTTTTTTTGGGGGGGGGGGAGGGGGAGAAAAGGGGGTGGGGGGCAGAGGAACGAGGTACATGAGTAGCTACGAGTATGCTATTTTGGAGCAGGATGAAAGCTATCTTGCTTGGAATCGGTGAATCGAAGCCACATTTTGTTGATTATCGGTCTTCGAGCTATCGTATGAAAGATGCAGACTGGTTTTTATGAAAGGGGATCGCAATTTTTTCCGCAGCTTGTATAACGCCGCACAGAGTTGCACAGCTGTATCTGCGACAACGCGATCAGTCGCAGCGTGATGCTCACAACGCTCGTGGGCGTTCGGCTACGCGGATCTCTAAAGCCTGATGTTGCTCAAGTGTGCGCCGCGCCGTTCTTGTTATATGTCACAGCGACTCTACGCCCGTAAGGCGAATCATCGATTGCCACGGAAAATCAGTAGACAGCTATACGAAGCAAGGATATTAGTTTTATCGGCTGTGTAAACTTGCAAACATTCTCTTACTAACCAAAATAACAAACATGGTGTCACGCGCACACAGGTAAACATGAACACATTTCGCTCGATGACCGCGGAACCTCGCTGTCAAAACGCTACAGTCAGGAAGCGCGTCACAGCAGCGAGCGAATTGACTTTCGTGCTGCCTCTCGCCTCAACGCGAGCTTAACGTCGAAAGCACAGCGCATACGAAGCTACCGGCACTGGGCGTACTTTGTGGAAGTCGCAGATCGTTCTTAAAGGGGTTGAGACAGCGAATTTTGAGGCTTTAAAATGCCCGCTGTAGGCTTCCTCTGTATGCAAGGACACTCATCATGAAGTGTTGGACACAGAAAAAGCTTAAAATATATTTTAATTAACTTCCAAAGACTGCCCAAAATGCTCGTTTTCGCGATCGAGACCAATCACTAGCGCGATTGACACCGACTACGCTGTGTTGGAAACGTAACGAAAGCTTTAGTAACGTCATACGACATAAGAATGGCGTACAACGAGCGGTGACCCACAGCACCGGGCAAGCCTAGAGAGCCTCGAGTCTAGAATGCAGTGAGCCACATCGTACGCAGACGTAGATGCGGAATCGGAGCTGCCGCAGCTAGCCATGACAACTATCGGCGTGGTTTTGTTTGCCTGCGCTGGTACAGAACGTGTCTGCGAGAGCAGACGATGCAGCAGATGTATTCTATAGTCGAATACAACTTTAGAAGACAGCGGCATTTGCCCCTCAAAGGCGGATGCACACGAGCCGGCACCAATAGACGCGCACATCAATTGACATCATGAGCCGGACGGCCGGTGTCCCCGCCGACGGAGAACATGCCTAACATGGCCGCCCTCGCTTCGAACTGGGCCGAGTCGCGTCAGCTCTGTGCGTCTCCCTTCGTCAGAGTGAATTCGAATTGTTTGTGGTGGCCTGTCATGCCGGAAAAAAATAACATCATCTTCCCCAGGGGAACCATGGGCTGATGCGGAGCATCGCGGTCGTTATAACGGCGTTCACGCGTCGCGTGCAGCATCAAGAGCAGCCTCTCGTTGTTGACGTTTACACGCTGCTCCCCGTTCTCGAACTTCGGTTTCCACCGCTCGCTTCGTACGTTTACGTTGAATTCACGGTCCCGAACATCAGATTCTGCTGCTCGACGTTCACGAACCAACGCGGCTTCACGTTCTCGAAGGTCGAGTTCCGCCGCTCGCTTCGTACGTTTACGTGGAACTTCACGGTCCCGAACCTCAGGTTCTGCTGCTCGACGTTCACGAACCAACGCGGCTTCACGTTCTCGAAGGTCGGGTTCCGCCGCTCGCTTCGTACGTTTACATTGAACTTCACGGTCCCGAACCTCAGGTTCTGCTGCTCGACGTTCTCGAACCGACGCTGCTTCACGTTTCCGAAGCTCAGGATCCGCTGCTCGACGTTCACGAACCAACGCGGCTTCACGTTCTCGAAGGTCGGGTTCCGCCGCTCGCTTCGTACGTTTACGTTGAACTTCACGGTCCCGAACCTCAGGTTCTGCTGCTCGACGTTCTCGAACCGACGCTGCTTCACGTTGCCGAAGCTCAGGATCCGCTGCTCGACGTTCACGAACCAACGCGGCTTCACGTTCTCGAAGGTCGGGTTCCGCCGCTCGCTTCGTACGTTTACGTTGAACTTCACGGTCCCGAACCTCAGGTTCTGCTGCTCGACGTTCTCGAACCGACGCTGCTTCACGTTGCCGAAGCTCAGGATCCGCTGCTCGACGTTCACGAACCAACGCGGCTTCACGTTCTCGAAGGTCGGGTTCCGCCGCTCGCTTCGTACGTTTACGTTGAACTTCACGGTCCCGAACCTCAGGTTCTGCTGCTCGACGTTCTCGAACCGACGCTGCTTCACGTTGCCGAAGCTCAGGATCCGCTGCTCGACGTTCACGAACCAACGCGGCTTCACGTTCTCGAAGGTCGGGTTCCGCCGCTCGCTTCGTACGTTTACGTTGAACTTCACGGTCCCGAACCTCAGGTTCTGCTGCTCGACGTTCACGAACCAACGCGGCTTCCCGTTGTCGAAGGTCGGGTTCCGCCGCTCGCTTCGTGCGTTTACGTTGAACTTCACGGTCCCGAACCTCAGGTTCTGCTGCTCGACGTTCTAATAATAATAATATGTGGTTTTTATTGGCGCAAGGGCCAGATATGGCCAAAGAGCGCCATGACAAATGGTGATAGTTTTTCTTTGCACTATAAATAGAGTGGTCTATGAGTTAAATGGTTGATGTAACGTGGCTGTAAAAGGGCCTAAAAGAAAGGCGCTGTAAATTGCGTAAAATATATTGGTATTAAAATAATGACAATGACTAATGATTAGAGTTATGACTATAGCAATTCCGTTACGAATTAACGATGTACTAAAACGTATACAATAGCACTAGTGCCTCAGGAGGTTCCTTGAAAACAAGGGTTGTGAGGCACGTGCTGTAAACACTTTTTCTACTGCAGCCGCAACCTGCAAAACGAGGTTGCGCTACAGATACCCTGACCAGATGATTTGCAAAGTGTTTACGTCTGCTAAAAATTTTAAGACTGTACTAAAATCAAAAAGCGGCTCATGGTTAAGAAAGAATGCTGGGTGAAGAGGGATTTGTTGACGATAGGCGAGATAAAAGTACTTTTTACGCTGGGCTTCTATTTCAGGGCACTCTATAAGAACATGGAGAACTGTAAGAATGTCGCCACACCTATCACATTTTGGAGGATCACTTCCAGAAAGGAGGTAAGAGTGTGTGCCATAGGTATGACCTATTCTTAACCTGCAGAGAAGCACTTCTTTGTGTCTTGCCGTTTTCTCTGTTATCCATTTCCCTATTCTGGGTTTGATCATATGTAGCTTGTTTGAAACTTCGCTGTCCCACTGCCTTTGCCAAAATCTCCGCAACTGATGGCGCAAGAAAGGCTTCAGGTCTGTGGAAGGGATAGCTATGTTTTTATCTGTATGTTTGAAAGCTACTGACGTGCCACTTTCGTCTGCAGCTACATTGCCTTTTATGCCTCTATGGCCAGGTACCCAGCACACTATGACCACTTGGTTGCCCATGTAAGCTGAGCATAACCAGCTGTAGAGTTCATTAAAAACTGAATTCTTGTGTTTTCGTAGACTCATTATAGCTTTAACGACGCTCAATGAGTCTGTGAACACAATTGCTTTGGTAACATTCATTAGCTTTATGTGTTTAATTGCCGAGAGGATAGCGTATGCTTCCGCTGTAAAAATACTTGTATGCGGATTTAGTGCACCAGATGTGTAAAAAGACGGTCCCAGAGCTGCGTAAGCAACACCAGCAGGAGATTTGGAAGCGTCTGTGTAAAATTCTGCACACGAGTACTTCGCCTGAAGCTCGAGGAAGTGTGAACGTATATGAGTCTCAGGTGCGTGCTTGGAGATTTCTATGAAAGAGATATCGCACTCAATAGTCTGCCATTCCCAAGGTGGTGGAAGTCGACTGGGAGCAGTTAAGACATTCTCTTGAAGTAGTATGCCTGTTTCTTCAGCCGACGCTTCTAGGCGCAGGGAAAAAGGAGTCCTCACGGACGGTCGGTTTTGATACAACCTGGCAGCCGATATGTCGCTTATAGTGGAATGACATGGGTGTTCTACATCTGCCTTTACCTTCAGGGAGTAAGTTAGACTTAAATACGCTCTTTGGAGATGCAGGGACCATTCATCCAACTCCACATACAGGCTTTCTACAGGGCTAGTCCTGAAGGCGCCTGTAGCAAGCCGAATACCCAGATGGTGAACGGGGTCTAACATCTTTAAAGCACTAGGTGTTGCAGAGTTATAAACTATGGCTCCGTAGTCAAGGCGTGAGCGTACAAGGCTTTTGTATAAGCTAAGGAGGCATCTCCTGTCGCTTCCCCATGATGTGCGTGACAGGAGCTTCAGCAGATTCATAGCCTTCAGGCATTTTGTTTTCAGATACTTCAGGTGCGGGACAAAAGTTAACTTAGAGTCTAAGATGAGGCCTAGAAATTTATATTCATGACTCACAGATAGCCGTTCTCCATTAAGGTCAATAACGGGGTCTGGTTGCATACCTCTTTTGTTCGAGAAGAGGACGCACGTGCTTTTTTGTGGGTTTAGTCTAAATCCATTCTGGTCCGCCCACTTGGAAATCTTGTTGAGGCCAAGCTGCACCTGTCGCTCGCAGATAGCAAGATTACAAGATTTGTAACCGATTTGCACATCATCCACGTACACAGAATAAAACATTGTGCGTGGTATGACACTGTGGAGAGAATTCATTTTTACAACAAATAGAGTGCAACTCAGCACACCTCCTTGTGGTACACCAGTCTCTTGGGTAAATTGACGAGATGACGTTACCAACTCGAACACGGAATGTGCGGTTCGACAGATAACTTTGAATCACGTTCAGCAAGTTGCCTCGGACGCCCATTCCTGCCAAATCACGAAGGATACCAAAACGCCATGTGGTGTCATATGCTTTCTCCATGTCTAAGAAAACCGACAAGAAAAACTGTTTATGCACGAAGGCATCCCGAATATTTGTCTCGATGCGGACAAGGTGGTCTGTTGTGGATCTACCTTCCCTGAAACCGCACTGTAAGGGATCTAGTATTTTGTTACTTTCAAGTAACAAAATACTGTGTTGTGGGAAAGCAAAATGACTTGCTTTCCCACAACACAGCTTTGCGCTTTGTCGTGATATGTCGCTACTAAAAGATTCCTATGACAGTGAAGGCGACAGAGCCAATATGTACATTAAAAAAAAGAACGACAAAGTAGGCACAGTTGCTTGTGAACTGACTCCTAATAGTTCTACTCGCGTCTGCGTTAAATGTGTGTGCGTGTTTTCTTGTGTGTTTGTGTATATTTGTTATTTTGCCCTTTTTTGTATTTTAGATCTTAGTTTTCGCGCTCGCGTTTGTGTTCATGTGTGTGAATATGTGAGTTCTTCCGTGCGTGTATGTATTTATTCCTATTTCTATTCTTTTATTTTTGGATTTGTTCTTGTAAGCATGCTGCAGCCACGTGTTTCTTTACAATTCCATTAACTCGTCTCATTCAAAGCACCAAGTCCAGTGAATAGCAGGGCTGGCCTCTTCCATGTCATTAAAGCCATTTTCTCTTGTCAACCTTGCCTCCTCAGTCTGCCACTTTGCTTTGTTTTCTCGTACTATTCTGACCTTGCTTCTTGTGCTGTTGCCGCAACGTGATTAACCAACTTGCACCAAAGAAAGTTCTATCAGCTGTGACTACAGAAACATTGACAGATACAAAATGTTAAAAGCATGACGTGGCTTGCACTGTTACTTCGTCTCTTACCCCTGTTAATGTGTTATGCATCAGTGCATACGGTAGCTTGCCAAAAGTGCACATGAAAAGGTGCCATATTGTGAAACAGCACCTTGCTATGTTGTTGCATTCAGTCTTAATAAACAGATGGTTTTGCTGCCCGTCACATGTGGTGGTACACATATATAACATTGTGCAGTGGGGTATCATTTCCTGTCTTTACGCTTTCATCATTACAAAATGCAGTTTTCTAGTGAATGGAGTCCAGCAAAGCAGTGCTGTGAAAGCTTTTGCAACTTTCACCATTTATTATTTCCCCAATATCACTGTCTGAATCTGTCCGTCACTTTGCCTGCGGCTTGTAATGAACAAAGTGACTCACTAAAACACGTTCAACTTTACTGAGCATTTTTCTAGTATGTAAATATGACAAAAAATGCTAGCAAAGTTAATCACGTTAATAATTGTGCTTGCATTCGCATCACTTGCTTGAGTCAGATTAATAAATTGAAAATTGGCTATGACAACACTTCAATTTTCAGTGCAGACTGCTAACGGAGCCATAAAGCGTGATCCAACTACTGCTATTTCACTATGGGGCGCGTCAAACTCGACGGTGGCTGCCTGAATGAGCCTTTTGGGCCTCACTAAGCTAATCATGTCTTATATTTGTTCTCTTAATTGCATTACTTGTGTGAGCCAGATAACAAAATAAACAATGCAACCCCATGAATGTGCTTTGGCATTCAAGCTGCTGACAGTGGCTGTCAGTTTCGTGGTGTCTGCTGCTATTTCACCACCAGTCGCTATGACATGACTGTGATTTCCAGTGCAGACTGCTAACAGAACCATAAAGCGTGCTCTGACTTCTGCTATTTCACTATGGGGCGCGTCAAACTCGACGGTGGCTGCCCGAATGAGCATTTTGAGCCCGCCAACGATAACCAGGGTTAACAATAGTGTTTCAATTCAGATATGCCAGCATTGAAATGTGTTTCTATGCCACTTCTTAAATCTAGGACAATGTGTGCAGGACGTTGCTTATCAGAATTGAGCTTCTATGATAATGAATATGCCATAAATGGAACTGCTTATTTATTTGAGAGGTCACGGAACGGCTGGTTGGCTGTTGCGAACCCACCGGCAAAATTTTGGTAGCCCTAATAAGGGCTGTTCTTTCGTTAATAAGAAGCCTTTATGCTTCGTCGAGTGGCTCAATGCCAGACAGCTCGCAGTCGGAGTCGCTTTCTTCAGTGTCATCTTCACCCAGCTGGATGATGATGGGTTGAATGTGCTCACTCCCAGACGTGTCAAGTCTGAACTTTGCCTCCTAGTCCAACACATGCTGAATGCTCTTCCTCCAGTCTTCCGCCGTTACCTGCTTGATTTTCTGCCTCAAGATGACGTCGACCGTGGACAGCTTGAAGTCTGTTGTCCGCAGCGATGCCATTTTTGACCTTGGCCCACACAAGCTCAATGGGATTAAATTCGCAGTGGTACGGCGGGAGCCTGAGTACAATGCAACCGGGCCTTGCAGCTGTGTTGTCTACGACGTAGCTCAGAATGCGTGACTTTACAGATGCCACCAGCTCAAGCAGCTGCTTCTTTATCATCCTTTCACCGTAGGTGATGTTCTTGCTTGTGAGCCCCTCCTGTATCTTTTGCTTCTTCCAGGCCGTCGTCGGCAACTTCTCTTCTCGCCGGCTATGGTAAGGTGCATTGTGTAAAACAATGACGCTACCAGCTAGAAACTTCTGAAGAACGTCATTGAAGCAGCCCTCAAAGCGATTGCTGTCCATTTCTTCGTGGTAGTCGCCTGTCTTTTGGCCTCTGAATACATCCAAGCAGCCGTCGACGAAACCATTCTCGCTGCCGATGTGCGTCACGATCAGGCGCTGACCTTTCTCAGAAGGTTGTTTTAGACCCGTCGTCAGGCCATTTGCTCGAGCGAACAGACGTCCGCGCTTCTGCACCATGGTGTCATGATCGACCGAGTGTGTCCCACCGTCACCCATGTCTCGTCCAGGTAGAAGATCTTTCGGCCTTCCGCCCGGTAGCGCTCCACGTCACGGAGGTAGCGATTCCACCAATCAGTGATGTCATCCCGGTCGATAAGCAGCGAGTTGCGGCTTCTCTTTTCGTGCTTGAAGCCGATCTCAGCAAGCAGGCGACGCACAGTACACCACCTTAGTGATGGGAGTTCCATACGCTCCGAGAACTCGGTAGTTATCTTCTCGACTGTCGGTATCTCGTTGCAGCGAAAGAAATCGTGCACACATGACCTCAGCGCGCACAACGTGAAGCTGTCAAACTTCGCGCTGCGTCTTCTCCGCATTGCGTGGGCGCTTTCGCGAGGGCGTCGTCAGTTTGCCAACCGAAAAATGCGAAGCTTTAACTTCCTCCCTCACCCTGAACACAGTCCTTTCGCTGACACCGAGCATGTCGGCGACAAACTTGCTCGTGTCCTCCACGCTGCGTTCAGGCTGCCTGTTACGCCAAAACGTGTAGCAGTGGAAGATCATGTTGCGTGAATCGCTGTTCAGGATGTGGCCGCTCTTGTTCTTGCCTAGGCTCCTTGGTGGTGTGGTCATCGAGGCGACACAAGGCTCGTTCGGCAACAAAGGATCGCGTTCCGATGTCACCTCGCTGGGCACCCGTCGCGGTTGCTCAGTTAGCTAAGGCGTTGCGCTGCTGAGCACGAGGTTGCGGGATCGAATCCCGGCCGTGGCGGTCGCATTTCGATGGAGGCGAAATGCAAAAACGCCCGTGTGCTTGCGTTGTAGTGCACGTTAAAGAACCCCAGGTGGTCAAAATTATTCCGGAGCCCTCCACTACGGCGTGCCTCATAATCAGAACTGGTTTTGGCACGTAAAACCCCAGAAAGAAGAAGGAGAAGACCTCGCTGGGCTCCATGGCGGAAAACTGGCACGGAATGCCGCGCGCGATCGTGCGCGAACTCACGAGATCGCAGGTTCGCAACCACGAAAAAAAAAGAATAATTAAATATAAGCCCTACACATTAAAAAAATAAGCTTGCGCAAACACACAAGTATATATGAATCTTATGCTATTAAACCAGCGACTGCTACGCCTGGTGCCGTCGATCTTGCTCCGTAGCAGACGACGCACGGTGTTGTAGAAGGCACGGAGTTATTTTTCTCTCGCGATCCGGCATGTTCTGTAGCATTTACATCATGATAGTTTTACCAAACCACTCGTCAAGATACACAAATCTTATTTATACCGACAAATACGCGTTTTAGAAGCAGTCACGATTTTTTGAGCGGGACTATTTCTTTAGTCGCGGAGGAATTGGCTGCTGCGCTTCGGTCAACTGGGCGGGGCCTCCTCCTGTCGTCTAAAGTTGTACCCGACTATAGTTCAGTATAGCAGCAGTGCGTGCGTGACAGCTTTGTGGGCCCACGTGACCAAGCCTCCTAGACAGTGAAGTCAGTGTCCATACCGGCGCCCAGAAACCGAAAATCGTTCACAGATATAAAGGCCGTTTCACATGGTGCGATTTTGCACTGCGATTATCGCAGTCGCAGGGCCGATTCTGCGATTTTCGGCTGCGACCAACCGGTTGGTCGCAGCGTCGCAACGTCGCAGCAATCGCTGCGATTTTTCCGTCGAAATTGCGCCGATAGCGCCGAGAGGTATTTCGCGGTCTGTTTTGGAAAATGGCGGTGGTCGCTCAACGCAACGTTTACGGATACTTTTTTGTCTATAAATATTGTATCAACAAGCCTCGAACAGTGCAACTAATTGAGTGGAGCCTTGGATTGCGCAATCGGTACGTAACATCAGCACCGACACGCGAACAGTGCAGATAAAAACTCATAGGTCAGATTCGGTTCTGTGATTTCTACGAGTTTGTTGACGCGCTACGTTGCTAATCTGGCGACGCTGTTTTTTAGGTTGGCTTCGGGTGCTGATAGTACGTACTTTTGCGTGATTTTCCGTTATTCACACGCGCTGCGAGTTGGTAAATACTACGAGGTGTCCCTCACGGGAAGGCATGGCCTTCGGATGTCGTCCCAATTTTCTGGTTCTGGAGACAACTCGCGATATACGAAAACGCCACAGTTTTATCGCGGTATGCTTTTACGGACGGAACAATTTAAAGAATATGCAACTACGGACAAATGCTGTGGTCAATAGGTCACGCTATACGCGCGACCATTTAGTTGCAGTCAGTTGGTTAGGGCTTTCATGCGCATTTTCTCCAATGAATTATCTCATTTCAAGGTTCTGTTACTTCCGCTGCGAGACGCAAAGCGAACGTGCACACTGGATATCATAATGAATGTTCTACAATAGCATATTTCACGCTTTGACTGGGAATAAGCAGTATTGCCAATTTATTTTCGAAACAATATTTAAAGTTTTTTTCTCATTTTTCTGATGCATCATTTTTCTCCTGAATAAAAAAACCAATAAACCTTCAGTGTGTTGCAGACTTTGTATCTGTACTGCATCTGTATTAACCCTCACATTAAAGAACCCCAGGTGGTCAAAATTAATCCGGAGCCCTCCACTACGGCGTGCCTCATAATCAGAACTGGTTTTGGCACGTAAAACCCCTGAAAGAAGAAGAAGAAGAAAAGGTAATTGCACATTTCGCTTACTTCAGTGCATCGAATTACTTTTGTTTATGCTGGTTGTAACATATGGTTGTACTCTAAGAAACTACTTAGCCATAAACATCCTTGCCTTTTCTTGCTTCTCTGTCTCTACTTCCTGTAAAACACATGCAATAATGCGAAAAGCAGGCAGACATCTGGTTTTTATAAGTAGTAGATAACACATTAAACAAAAGCAGATCAAAATTGTGTAGTGAAGTCAGCCGGTTGCATTCCTTCGTGTAAATGATAGGATCTTTTCAAGTGTGGGTGGGTCTTGCATGTCCACAGCTCATAAAGTGTGCAGACTCATAACGAGGCGTAGGTAGAGCTCATCAAGATGGAGGCAATGTTGCTAATGACTCTGCACTTACATGTATTACTGCATAAACTCGTATAACCATATCCCATCATTACTCAATCGAGCTTGCTCAGTCATATTCACCAAAATTCTACTTATCCGAGCTTGCTCTGACTCATATTCACCAAAAATGTACTTGGCCAAGCTTGATCTGACTAATATTCACAAAGATTGTACTCAGGCAAGCTTGCACCGAGTCATATTCACCAAATATCTACTTAGCCAAGCTTGATCCGACTTATATTCATCAAAATTCTACTCAGGTGAGCTTGCACTGAGTCATATTCACCAAAAATCTATAGCTTGCCGAGCTTGCTTTGACTCATATTCACTAAAATTATATTTGGATCAGCTTTCCCTGACTACCACATGACAATATTCACTAAAAGTTTACTCAACTGAGCTTGCTCTTACTCGTATTCACCAAAATTCTACTCAGTCAGGCTCAAACGAACTCAGACTGACGGTTAGTTCGAAGTCTTAGTGAGCCGACGTTTGAGTGAGTTCACCGTGCTATGTATACATTACATTATGTGACCTGTGCGGTGAATAAGCAAACATTGTCTATGAGTACGTGTTGCATCGGGCGAAATAAGGACAACTGTAAACACTGCAGTTAGTTTTCTAGAGTTTAACTGACCGTTGCGTGAAAGCTTCGCCTCATGTCGATTCAAGCAAGTGCATTGGATCTGCATCATATTTTTTGCCAATCCTGCTGGCTGTCCTAATCATTACTGGGTGGCCACATTTTGTACATTTCAACACAAAGTTTAATAAATGACTGTAGTACAATATATTAAAAAAAGATGCTTGCATCACTGCACGTATAACAATCACAACATGACACAAACACATGCACATAAGATGGACACAAATGATAAATACATAAACAGATGGAATCAGCTAGCCACCACCTATTGAAAAAAAAAAAGAAAAAGCACAGGACTACGTATAACCATTCCCCTTGCCAGGTACATGGGCTATAGGAGAAACACACGTGCAACCTAGCAGTTACCTCGAGGTAGCAGCTATGGGCGCTTTTGCATTCGCAGCTGGCCACTCAACCACTCAAGTGTGTTCAGTGTGCACTTGTACTTAGGCACACTTTTTATTGTATGTATCTCAAAACTTTAATATGGCTCCTCAAAATTTTGAGAATGTTTGGATTCTGAGGCTTGCAAAGGTAAATATTTTTATTCCATTTTCGTTCAAGGTGAAGGCTCATACAAAAGATTAGAGATATTGTCAGTGCCCCTCACTTTCTCTCAGAACATAAGTGGTCTGTTATTGAGATTCTAGCAGCTTTCAGCAGCAAGAAAGGGAATCAGCTTCCCCTGTTTTCAGCATTAGGTTAATGCAGGCAATTCAGGGAGGCATTAAGTTTTGATAATACAATCGGTTCGGGAATACCAGATTAGATTGTACCTTGACACTTTCCTTGCACTTTCTTATTTTGGTCAAATAACCCAGTTTGAAATGGCTCCAGTTAGCATGCTCTAACATTGTTCTAATATAGGTTAAGTATATGACTAGCTTAACAGACTGGGATGCTGGCTTTCATTTCCAGGAAAGGAATCATAGCACATGCTCTAGTTGCATATGTTTTTGGTTATCAGGGGTATTCAGCCTCACTTTAAGGATAACGTGCTGAAGCAGGTAGACGCACACGCATGCCATTAGCGGATAGTTTCGATAGCTTCTTACCTTACACTTGTCACCATGAATACAAAATTTTAGCGTTCGATTTTGTTATTAAACAAACAAACGTGCTCCTAATAAAGGTATTTTAATGTTAGCCGTGTGGCTACGCGGCTGCGCTACGTACTGCAGCATATTAACTTAAGCTTCTTGATACAGATTCACAGCACACTAACAGCGCAAGAAACAGGACGAGAAAATAGACGACGCCCATGTCTGCCAGAATGATACGATACTACGTACACTAGTGAATGCAGCTCCTAAAAAAATGTGGTGTCGGCTTTTACGCCTTTCAAAATATTCAGAGAGCACTTGTATGAATAATTACAGCACAGGCGCCGAGACGGACGAGCCAGGCTGGCGCTAAGATAAACGTTCACAACACAAATTCCATTGCACGTTCAGTAATTACACACAGATCATTTGCGGCTTTGTTCAGGGGCAGACGTGAGCTTTTGGGTTGGTGCTTGCTGCTAAGTTTGGTGCAAGAATATTGCTAGGAGCAGGAACCGCTAATGCGCAATCACGATCAATACACACACATCCGTTTTTCAGAAGCTGACGTTAATCACGCGTAGCGCGAGGGTCTCTGCGTTGACATGACGACTCCGCTGCAGCCGAATTCCGAATACTGCATATGCGATGACAACAGCTATAGGGGCTTGTTGATAGGTCCTCTTGTAATTTGTTTAACCGCAGGTAGAACGACACAGGCATAAAACACACACGAGACAGCACACAACGCTGAACGACCACCTGCGAACAGCTGTTTACGTCCGCCATTTCTCTTGGTATTGAACTTCACAAACCGCTGTTGCGCACTCCAAAACAAACTAAACTTTGAAGCGTTTTTAAATTACAAAACGCACGTATTATTTGGTCCCAATAAAGAGAGGTCAAATATATTATAACGCGCACGTCTTTTTCATTACATTAAACGAATTTATGCGGCGTGTGCGACAAAATCTGGCAGCAAGCAACTCTGGGCGTCGCATAATCGCATTGTTGACATCGCACCATGTGAAATGGCCGTTGCGAATTTCGCATCTGCGAAAATCGCAGCTGCGAAAATCGCAGTGCAATATCGCACCATGTGAAACAGCCTTAATGCGATATGAAATTGTTTACCGAGAATATATGAAGCTTCAAGCGTGTATCATGCTTCCTGGAGCAATACGAAACGTTTGAAACAAAAAAACAAAAGAAAAAATGTCACAGTTTCGCCCTAAGGGCGAAGCAATGAATGCGATAGCAACACAGCAATGTCATACGAAGTAAGGTGAGCGGCTTTGGTAGCAATGTGAATTGTAGTAAACATGAGCTGATTAAGTAAGCAGGTGTGCTG